>NW_020897760.1:5980874-6112892 GCF_003984885.1 Neopelma chrysocephalum | reverse complement strand
CGGCCCGGCGCTCCCGCCGCCCGCCCCGCCACCCCCGCGCCGGACCCCGCGCCGAACAAAGCAACGCGCCTCGGCCGCCGCCTGCATTCCGGCCGCTCCACGCCTCCCCGGCGCGGCCGCCCGAGCAGACAAGGGAAGGCGGCGAATCTCAGACACAATGAGGGGCGAGCCGGGACTCACCCACAGCTCCGTGCCCCAGCTCATGGCTGCTCCGCGGGCAGTGCCGGCTTTGGCACAGGCAGGGATGAGGCGTCGGGCGGCGGCCGGAGAACGAGTCCCCCCCGGGCAGCGCCGGTGCCCTCGGTCAGTGCGGAGAGGCAGCGGCGGCGAAGAACAACGTCGCTCCCAGCTCCAGCTCCGCCTGGCTCGGGAGGGGGAGCCGCGGAGGAGACTGGGAGAGGGGCGGGTCCGGCTGGAGCGGCGGGGCCGGGACGGGAGCGGCCGCGGGGCGAAGGTGCCGCGCCGAGCGAGCCCAGCGTCGTTACTGATTAACGAGGCGGCGGCCCCGGGCCTTTGTGTCCCGCCCGGCCGCGGGGCCACCGTGCCCCCCGAAACGCTGAGTCACGGCGGGGGCCCGGCCTCGCACCCTCGGCCCCAGCACCGCGCCGGCAGCGAGAAAGACACAGCGACCGCCCTGTTTTGTACACCACAGGTCTGTAGGTAAATCAGAAATTGAGATGCGAGGCTGGCAACTCAGGAGAAAACAAAAAGCGCCCATTTTTGATGGAGTAGTCGGATGAATCATATTGTTGACTGTAACAGGGAGTTTCCTCAGCAGCTAGGAAAGGACGGGTGTTAAATCCTTATCAAAGATTATTTTTCCACCAAAGTGTTATGAAGCTACTAATAGAAAGGAAACGTTTTGAAAGCCTTCTCCAGGCATTTCTTGATTTTCCTCTCATTTTTGCGTAGAAGTCATTTTTATATGCTGCAATAAAACCTCAATGTAATAACAATAAATACTGCCAAGTCTCTATATCATGAAACAAAAAATTACAGAAATCCAATTATTTTTTCATTTCCAAGTCACCTGTCAGGTAATGTTCCTTGGCATCACACTTAATTTAGGTTTAGTTCTATTTTCCATATGAAAGGAAAACACAAGTTTTTTCAAATGGATATGAAATTATTGCATTAGAATAACATCAGAACATCAAAATAAGCAGATGAACTCACAGATCAGTGTAACTTCCAGAGGGAAATGTTAGAGGTCTTCACACAAGATAAGCATTTGAGTCCGTGAGGATCCACAAAATGAGTTAACGTGCCACATGCTGTGTGTTTTAGGAAGTTGGTGGTCAAAAACCCCACAGATTTTAGACTCTGATGATGAAATTCCACATGTGAGCACAGTTCAGTTGAAGCCTGGCACATTAAGTCAGTTGGCAGACTGCATACATTAGTGAAAATATTCAGTGAGCAGAACACATGTTGAGGATTCGGGTAATGAAGTAGAAATAAGCAAATTATGAAAATTATTAATAAGTATATATTTGAATTCACTCAACTTACATGGCTTTCAGAATTAGGAAAAAATAGTTTCCATTAAATGCTGTAAAGATCAATCAGCCTTTTGCTTAGCTACAAGCTTGTCACATATCTTTATACAACTCTTTAAAAAATTTAATCAGATGATATAATAACACAGGTTTAAAACACAATTAAGTAAAAATTTTTTTTAAATTTTCATTTTGTATGTTTTGTAATACATCTCTTTTAAATTAATACCTATAACTTGCTGTACATGCAATAATTTTAGAAAGAGGCATTTCAACAGTTTTTAATCACACATTAATCCATACTGTACCATGTCCAAGGTTCATAAAAGCACACAATGAACTTGACACCTTTGGTTTCCGATGCCTGATTTGGCACGTTATTTTTTTTAAAAAGCATCATCTTGAGAAACAAATGTACACTGAACCTTTAAACACCAGGGGTGAGAGTCCTGATCATTTTAGTGAATTTGAAATTTGTTGCCAGCTTTTGGAGAGACAGGATTTTTCACTCCCTGATCATTTCTGAAAAAGTCATATTTCCAATTGTTTCAGTTTAGTTCTCTGAAAATTAACCCTAGAACAACAACTTCAGAGTTAAAAATTTCAACTTTGGAAGCCCTAATACAGTACTGAAAATTAATCTACTGGAAAATTGACCCTAAATTCTAAGTCTATAGATTCAGAAGTTTTGAAAGTCAGGCACTTACTTGGCACTTAGATTTGAAATACTGGCCTTTCATTGCATGAAACGTACATCAAGAGAGTTTCAATGTGTAATATATATACTTATATTTGTGGTTTGTTGATTGATACATAAACCCTCAAGTTCCTTTACTTAACTCTAATTTAAGAATTAACTAATTACTCCTATTTCTGCAAATTGTGCAAGGCCAACATTCGCAACATGTCTGGATTTATTTTCAATTCAGAGCAATGTATGAAAATTGAATATTTTATGGTGATTTGTAGACATTTTAGGAAAAGGAGACTGCAGCCTGTATCATAGGTATACAATACTTAGCTTCTCAGTAATGCTTAAAAAGCCTAATTCTAGCAATTAGAGGTTTTCCCAGGACAAACAGGATTCCTTATTTCCATGCAGCTGTCTTCAAAAAACACCTTTATGAGCCCTCAGGTAAAGCAAGTGTCAGGAGCTGGGGGATGTTACAGAGATTCTGAGTAACTTCACAACCTCCAGAACAGGTTGAGAGGCTGTTCTGAAATACTGTGTAAAATAGGACAGGTGTTATCACAGCAGCCTCTGGGGCTATACCTGCCTTTTAAGAGCACATGTAAACTATAGAGGAGCAATCAAAAGGTATTACTGAGCAGGCTTTGAACAAGCTACCACTGGGATAGGACACTATCACTGCACCAGAGCACTACTCCAGTCTGGCTAATTATTCATCTCCAGAAGTTAACAAGCAGACTTGGAGAAGCAAGGCTGGTTAGACATGGTACACAGTAACACTGTTCCTGGGACCCAGCCTAGTGTTCGTGCAGGGAAGCGCAATGGACCATTTAGCTGCATCGGTTTGCTCGCAACTAGCTCAGGTCTTGGAGGTTCATTGTGCAATGTAGAAAGATCCCTAGAGAATTAACACAAAATCTGCCTCAAAAGATGCTGTTCACAATTATCTGAGATACTGCCCATAGATGTTGCTTCTTCAGGTGAAGTAAACAAAACAGGCTGGGGAACAGTTGTACAATTTATATGCACTAGAGGGAAATGGAGGAATGATTGCTTCCGATATTACTGGGAAGCCAGCAAGTATTTCTAAATCTATTCTGGACATATTATTATTTTTTAAAATAATTTAACAACAAGAACAACAATGTAAGCCTAAAGTCTATGTGGTTTAGGATAAAAATCTTCATAACACATTTTATGCAGTTTTCATTTTACAGGATTCCAAAAAGTCAAGTGCAAAGCCTATTTCTTCCCTACAGAGGCTTTATTAGTGTTTTAACTTAAACATGGGAACAACTGTTTTCCAGACTGTTTTCTGACTTTTAGTTTGCTTTCTACCCATACTTCTTCCAAAAACAGAAGTACGTATACATATCAGGTACATATATGGAAATGTGTATTACACCTTTACTTAAATTAGGAGTCACTTAATCAATAAAGAGAAGATCGTAGCTCATCACAATAAATGACAAAGGCAATTGATATGAAGTTAGAAGACAAAAAGCACTTAGATAAATTTGAAATTCATAAACAAACAGTATATTAATTAAGACCATGTGACCAAAACAAACTTTAACTGAAATAAAATAAAAGAGAAGTCTTAGCAGCATAGTTCTTACCACTTCAGCTTAGTGAGAAGCCTGACATCAGTCATCATTAGGCCCTTTTCCTGCTTAAGTACACTCTTGCTTTGGGAGATTCCCACATAAATACTGAGCTATGCTGTCCTCCACTTTAGCTGTTCAGGATGTGAAATGACCGAGCTGCAAGACAAGGGGAAGAGTCTACTACATCTCTGCAGGATATTGCCGGAAATGTTGTAATTAATCATTTAGAATTTTGACATTGTTTCCATTATCAAGGATTGCAACTGGCCCTAGGCCTAGAAGTAATTATTACCCTACAGATTTTTATTCTTCTAGTCACATCCTTAAAATCATCAGTTGGGGGAGGGGATGCCACTGAAAGGATTCAAGAATACATTAAAGACATATTCAAGTAATTTTTACATGCAGCAAAGGGATCATGATAAATTGCATTGTTCTAGTATCCTTGTAAATCATTAGCTTTTTCTGGAAGCTGATGACAACTTATTTTTAGCACAGAAAATTTACCATTATATTTAGTTGGTTTTCCCATCATTGACTAATTAATGCAAGCTTTAAAAAAAAAAAAAAGCCCAATTCTATTTTTAGACTGAATCCACATAATTCCAGTTATTACAATAGTTATGTATTTTGTTAATTCTGTTCACTTCTCAACAGAACGTACTTGAGTTTACAAAGGTACCTAAGGATATTATCTTGGCAGAAGAACAATCTGCATGATTAATTTGGAGTGGCAGAAAAGCTGTCTGGCACTCCCTGTGGGCATGCTTTCTAAAGAGAGAAGCAGCTTAGCTTTCCACTGCCACAAAAATCAGCAGGACCAAACAAATTACTTCCAAATATCTCTGTCTCAGTGTGAGGTGCCATTAATCCTTTTCTCTGCTAGCCAGCAGTCTCTTTGTCGTATTAAAATTGGATTTTTACTCCACAAAGACAATAAGTGTTACAAAAATGGTATTATTTCTTTTTGCTTCAAAACCAAAAGAATTTAGCTCCCTCCTTGCTTTACACATGTACTTCCCCCATCACCAGCACTCTTTAAGTGCTCTAATTTTAAAAAATATTGATGTTCATGACACTTCCATGTGGTGAGTGGGTAATCATTACTTCACAGCTCAGGAAATACTTTGAGACAAAAGAATAGGTGTCTTGACACTTCAGCTTGTGCCAAGTTCCCCATAGACTTCCTGTGTCTCCCAGAGGCTGGTTAACCATAACCAGCAGTATGCAAAGAGTTGGTAGCTGTGCCTCTGCCTAGAGGCTTTATGCCCACTGGGTTCCTATTTCAGCTGTCAGGCAAAATAAACTTTCAGTGTTACTCTGAGTACGGATTTATTTTTCTTTTAAGCAGAAAATTATCAGGAAACTATATTAGTTAGACCACACCACTCCTGCTTCAAGGCAGAAGGAAAACTGCAGTTATTAGTGCAACCTAAGCCACTACTTAAAATTCTAATTTTTCTCCTATCTCTGAATTTTTGTGGGAAGAACTGTACCCCTCCATCTTTTCCAGTCCAGTTCCTGTACTGAAATGCATTTTACATAGCAAAAGAAAGGCCTGTTTCTTTCTTTTTCCTCTCATCTCAGCAAACAGAAAGACATCACCAGTGACTGGATAACAGAACTGAAAGGACACTACGTCCACCAGCTATAAATAGGAGGAAAATGAGAACTTCCATCTGCTTTTATGAAATATCCTGTGTTTGCTTTTTTTGCCTGCACTACAGCCAAGAGCACATCTTTCTACACTATATGTAGCAGAAAAATGTGTTGTCGATCAGCATCAACTAGCAATATTATAACTACAAACAGTCTCTTATTTCACAGGTATTTACTTTTTTACCAGTGAAACAAGACTATCACACAATAATTCAGCATTTCCTTTTGATAAAATAATCTGTATCCCAACCCAGAGGCTGGACAGTTACAAAATATCAGGTAATACCCATAAATCATGATTTTAAAGTACTATTTTCAACTTTCTAATGCTTGCATTACCTGCTCAAATATTATAAATCCATTTGTTTCCATTATACATACATTCAGAATTATATCAAAATATAATGCCAGGGCTTTGCTACCTTAATTTCTGTTACCTCCAGTTCACCTAACCCATGCCTTCTCCATTCTCCCATCAACCCCTTCCATGCACGTTTCCTTAATTTAAAAGAACATCAATCTGTATCCAATGTGCAGAGGTAGGTATGGCTATGGATAGTTCTGATAGTCAATTTTTGTCATTACCATGTTATTTACAGGCATAAAGATTATTAATTTTGAGATAATAACCAAAGACTTGAATAGTCAGTGCACCACCCATTTTCAGACTTGCTAAAATATTTTACTATCATCTGACTTTGAGTTACGATCAGGAACAGAAATGTATATGCAGTTGTACAAAATATGCTTTAACACTGAACGTAATCAGTATCCTACGCTACTGTTTAATGTCACTAAAGGAGTTTTAATTTAGAACTGGTTCATGCATTAGCACCACAGACGGCCCGGCTCAGTTCACTTTCAGTAGTTTCGCCACATCCAGCTGAAACCCATTCCCTGAGCTCGACAGCCGCCTGCCGGTCAGGGACAGCCCCGCAGTGGGACAGACCCCGCCCCGCTGCTGCTGCATCAGCCGCATCCCACTGAAGGGAATGAGGGTCAGGTACGGTAATGGGAAACTGAGAAGGCCAACGGTCCCTTCACTGTCCTACCTTCCGTACAACTGCAGGTCTTGACTGCTCTCCTTCAAATATTTCATTTCAGTGGCCAGTGGTTTAATTTCGGGTGTCCTTCCCTTATTTCACATCTGTGGTGGTTCCTCCTTTTCTCATGAGAAAGTTGATGTCCACGATGCATAATACCACATTTAACTGATGCAGAAAAACTTTCTAAGGATTACAGTCTGGAGGGAAATTCAAAAGTAATTCACATATCCAAGAAAACTCCCTCCCACTATTAATCACTTTAAAAGAACAAAAATCAGTAAATCAACAAAGAGAATGAGAACAGAGTGTGCTGTGCACAGGATATCCCACTAAGCAAATAATTTACCTTTCTATGTCTCTGTCTCACACTAATAAAGATAGCTACAACTCCGTTTATCATTTTTATTTGTTCCAAGTGAGGTTCTGAACAAAGACTAACTGCAGAAATTTTCAAATAATCCGAAAGAACCAAACCAAAAGTAAAGAAATCACTTGTTTATGAAGGAATTTTGGGTTTGTGACATTACATTTTTTAATCTCTATTTAACTAAATTCAAAGACCAATACCAGCCCTTTGGACTTCAAAGGCAGATCAAATCTAACAAGTAGCCAGCTAGTAAGAGTCTTGTCCTCCACACCCCCTTATCTTTGTACACTCTTCCCCATCCCTCTGAAACAAGGTGAGATGCAAAGGGAAGAATACATATTTATGTATATATACTCATCTTCTAGTAAACAAGGTTTTTTCCTTTTGGATTTATCACTACCTTGGGTACTCTCCTGATGTTCAGATCTCACCAGCTGATGAACTTTTGAAAATTAAATACACAGAACATGAGGGCTTGAGTTGTGTTGCTACTACATTTGTGTCCTTAAAAGCTAATCCACAAAAAGAAGGTACCACATTACTATTTCCTATGACCATTTTTCACACTAAAAAATGCATAATTTTCAGCACCAAATAAAAAACTTGACTGAATTTGAGGAATAAATTGCCCCTTTAAGTTGGAACATATAGACCACTGAGGCAGATTACAAAAATATATCCCAAACCAGACATACATATGAAATTCTATTTAAACATTCAGAACCTTTATTCTGTATTCATAAAGGAGAAACTTTTAAAATATGCTATTGTAACACAGTCAATACCAGAGATTTCATTTTAGGGAAACATCCAATTCTCAATCCCCTTTTCACATGATTAAAGCAAAGGCACAGTTAAAGCAATCAATGAAATGTCCTCCCTCCAGGCTTGTCTGCTACTATAGTTCTTCCTGCAGGACTGTGTGATTCACACCCTAGATCCTTTGCACCTAGGAAGGGATGCATCATGCCCGTTGATTATCTTCCTGAGAGGAAGGTCTGAGGGGTGATTTTTGTCTCAGAACATCAACTAGCACTACTAAAAAAGGTAAAAGAACTTTTTTTTTTTTTACACATTTTGGAAAAGATAAAAAGATAACTCAGCAACAGTAGTGAGAGAGTTTAGACCTGTGTTTTCACATCCTGCAGACAGGATAAATACCTATCTCATATTCAGTCAAAAACTGTCCCTTTCATTTTAATTATATAATATATTCAGCTAACCTAATTTCTTTTGTTTATAAAGCTTTAGTTTTGTTTAAACTTTATTTAGAAATATATTTTTAAAACCAATTTTTTAAGCACCTCAAAACCTGTATAATTTTTGTAGAAATGAAAACATGATTGTTTCCAACAGACCAAATTGAAAACAAGAGAACAAGTTATTCATAATTTAAGGATAATGAGTTTAGTTGCATACAACTTGCCCAGCAATCCCAGACAACTAAATTACCACAAGTATAGAACAACTAAGACCACCAGATAATATGACAGATGTATATAAATACACATTGAAGAAGCAACTGTATTTAAGTTTGAATGTTACCTGTTTGAGTATTAATTATCTGCATGTGAAAATTATACCAGTTAGGTGTCTCCATAACAGTATGAAAAAAATAGATCTTTGCTGCTCACCTTACTCCTTCATACATATTTTCTAATATTTTCAGAGAGTGAAGTCTCCTTTACTGCAGGCTGGGATGGGGAAGACATTCCGATTTTGCATTACTAACACTGACACTGCCCTGATAAATTTAGTTCTCTTCCATGGGTTACATTGCTTTCTAACTGAGAATACAAACTCTACCTGCAACAAAAACAACATTGAATTTGATTTCTAATTCAGCTGTGGTTTTTCACTCTGAGGTGAGAGAATGAAACTTGAACACATTACTGAAACCAAGTCCTAGCCCATAACCAGCCATCCCAAGCACTGTACTATTACAAATAAATGCTTTCATCTGTGACAATGACTTTTACAATAAGCCTGTTTGTTTTCTCAATTACTTGCTCTCTAGATGAGTCACCGTACTATGAAGACAACATCTTTTTCCTCTACACAGTGCACCATGTTTTAGTTCTGTAGCATGTGTTAACTTCAAAGCACAGTGTAACATTGCCCACGCCTAATACTTGTACAGTGCTTTGAAGATGTAAAAGTCTATGATTACTGACTAGTAAGTTTTGCACTAATACCAAAATTGGACTAATAACTACTGAAATCAGTGTGGAAATCATTCAAAGTTACACCGTGCAATACTACAACTTCAACATTAGTTACCCTGGGTGGGGGCTGAGGGAAAAAATCAATTACTTCCTTTGAAACAAGAAAAAAAGAAATCTCTGAAGTACTACAAAAATTAACCACATGAACATTCAGCCTGAAGTGTAATCTTTACATCGTTTAATATGCCTCTTATAAATCTTCATCCTAGATATGTAAAGCAGACTATTGTCCATCCTTACCTGAAACTTTGGTTCAAACTGGGGGATAGAAGTCTTCATCTATTCCAGTAGTTGATGTAGCAATAAATCACGGCCATGATGAGTTAAAATCAAATGTCCCTTTTTCCAACATATGAAGGCGCATCACCTGCCACAGATTTCTACCCTAGGTTATTGAAGTTTATGCTAGGCTCATCCACACAGCAAAACCCATGCTTATTTGATCTATCAACAACTGATGTGTGGAATTTGGTGCATCCAATTTGATTCACTGTCTAATCATTTTGCTGCAATCACTCCTCAAGTAGTGGCTTCAGTTACATTATAGCACAGTCACAGAACTGAACAGCATTCAATCTGGTTCTTTCCAGGCATGCACAGCTCTAGCATACTTGTTGCCCCACATACCCAAGAACTGGGATAAGTACTTCCAATGACATTATTAAATTCTCAATTTACCCATTTCTGTAGCTATGTTTGCATGGTATCAAAAAGAAAAGCACTCATTTCAATCAGGGAAAAAATATTTGAACTAAGCACAAACACATTTTGCAAAGAACCTATCGCTCCTGATTGCCAGCAAACCTGAACTGGCCTACACTCCTTTTCATCACCAAGTCACACCCACACAGCATACTTTAGTCACAGCTGGCACATGCATTGACTGAACTTTTACCAGGTCCAAGGGCTCAAAGAGCCAGATTGTCTAGTACTGACTGTAAGCACAATTCATCTTAACACTGGCCTGCATCCCACTGATGTGCTCTTGCTGTGTAAGCTGCGAAGTAAACCTTTTCCATCTTAGACAGGTTAACAGCATAACACCAAAAGTAAATCTAGCCACAGCATATTTTACCTTTCATATTACACTTCTCCTCCTCCTTCCACATTGTTTTTTGCCTGATTTATACAAAATCACAATCCAACACGAGGAGACTAACATGAGGTACACATTTCAGAGTAAGGGTTTTGCTGTTCCACAACAATCATTAAGTCACGTGACTTGGCATTGTTTCAAATGAAAACAATCTTTCCATACAAAAAGATCAACCAGACGTTATTACACAAGTCCTCCTTAATGGAGGTACTTTTACAAAATCTGAAGAGCATCTTTTATATTTGTGGCTTTCTGGGACTTTTTCCATTCTTGCAGAAATGCCAGTGTTTCAAAACCAAACTCAACTAGCCACATGTAAATACTGAAATTCAAATACCATTTTAAGCATTCGATGTTTAGAATCCTTAAGACACTCCTTTGAAAGTACCTCAGTGTAGTAAATACAACTATATTCATTATCCACAATGTCATACAGACATACACTTTATTAAAGTAACAGAAAAGAAAGATTATGTAAGAAAGTCACTTAGTGAAAGCACTCTGAAACAGACTGTCAGCATAATTATGGAAAACCCACAGATAATCTCATCAACTCAATATTTAAGAAAGACACATCCTTATACATGTTTCTTCTGAGACAAAGTAACAATACAGTTCACTAACCAAACTTTATGTTCCATGTACCTGGTGTACCAAAAACATCAGGGGTACCACAAATTCAGAAATCTGTCTTCACTGAATATGTAGTGCGTGGAAGCACAATAACAAAGTAATACAAAATTCTTCATTTGTTGAAAGATCATTGAAGATTCTTCCCCTCTAAGTGCCAGAGTTTATTTTTCATACTTGATGTGGGATGGCTGAATAAGTAATCTCTAAACATGACTATCTATATTAAATTAAATTCTTATTTCCTCAGCCTCTGCCTGTGGCCTTTCACTTTGTGAAAGTATTTCAGCAGCTGATACACGATCTACAGGGTTTTTGTTCAACTTCTCAGGTGAAGAATGTCAGATTATAAAAATGCATATATACAAAATGCAATTCCCAAAAGGAAAGAGAGCAGGTCAAGCCCGGAAATATTGTTTGCAAGCATTAACAACCCCAGTGAACAGGAATGCTATCCAACAGCGCTCAGGTTGTACAGACTTCAGTTCACAAATAGTGTTCAGAGGGCCAAAATAACAACAGGGTTTAAGTCGTCTTAACTTTTTTGTTTTTAAATGCAATGAAGAAGACAGACTATTCATTAAATATAAAAGCAATTTTATAAAAACACATCAGAATTTTATTGCTTGAAGAATACAGCATATGAAAAAGCACAAGAATGTCCAAAAAGAAAGGTCACAAGAATCCAAACATATTACACCATACATACCAGATGCAGTAAAATGTTAACCTGATTTCTGCATCAGAAAAGAAAGGTGTGAAAATATACCTAGTATTATTTAGAAGGAAAAGACTCATTTAAAATAGAAAGTGTGAAGGTGTTACAGTACAAATTAGAAAAGCCAACACTGCACATTAACATTGTATCACTAGACTAGATTTTCTACCTTTGGTACTTAAACCTTTACAGAAAACCACTTCCTTGGTCAAACCTTGCCTAACATCTGTCATATAGTATCCACAAAAGTTTTTTTGTTTTGTTTTTCTTTTTTAAACTTAAACATTCAAACAAATACTTTTCTGAGTTTTCACTGCACTAATGCATTTATCCAATCTGCAACTTAAGACATCCCAAATTTAAATCAAAAGTCACTATGTGACTGAGATCTGAATATATGCCAATTATATCCTGTCCAGATCTTCATGTAAAAATGGGCCCACCATTTTCTGTTTGCATCCTTATGTAAACAGACTGCTGCAGCCCTCCTCAAGAATTCTAACTGGACCAGCTTGCTGAGGACATAAGTTAATAGAACAATCCACATTGTTAGAGAGATAGAGATCATCTACAGCAGCATGCAAGTGGCTTTTCTAGTCTGCTCAGATTAGTGTACCAGAAGATATGCCAGTATTACTTCAAGTAACACATTAAAACTCAGCAATGGACACTACTGTGCTTTATTTCAACACAAAGGACAGCTGCTCATCCATTAAATCAACAGAACTATCGAAAGGACAAGTACATAATTTCTGTTTCATGTATTGCTGATCACTCTTGGGGAATAGTTTATCAAAAACCTGGACTTACCTACAAACCAATCTGAATGAAGAAATTGCTGTCTTTCAACAAGGTATTTTAGTAATCCAGTGGCAACCTAGTCTGGAGAATGTTAGCATTATGCTGACAACAAGGACTAATCAAAGTTAAATAAATTCCCTCTTTTATGATAAGCATGCTCTTAAGGTCAGCTTTTGCCTTCTTAGGCTTGAATACTTAATCACTCCCAGTCACGAGCGGAACAAACAGTTTTGTTTCATTAAGTTCCGGCTTTATATTTCAACAATATGAATAAATCTGGACTACGAAATACCATCAACAACAGTTAACATTAAACTGGAGTGAAATAACAGAAACGTTAGTTCTTCAAACCAGGCAGTCTCTTTGAAGAGACATAATCAGTTAGGACTGTCAAAGGATGTCATAATAAAACCACGGGTTTATTTTTTTCACCCCTATACAAAAAAATGATTGAATTTGTACAACTCCTATTAAACATACCTTTTCCTAGCTTGGTGAAAATGCATCATTTTCAAATTTTAACCAGTGTGGTATTTGAGCATATATAATGTTTATTGCCATTTTAAAAAGAACTAAGAATTCAGGCTCTTCTATGCTGAACTCTGCTTTTTCCCATTAACAGATTATGTCTACTGTACCACTCCCCCAAAAACAATTAAAAATTCTAAGTAAGATTTTATAGTTTAGTTAAAAGGGAAGAAATGCAAATGTGGATTTAGAGCTTTTTGTATAAATCTCACTATATTTTATAAACTTGTTGTTTATTGTAACACTGTTTATTGATCAAATAAATGACGCACCGCTATCTAAAATTTCCATATACACCATTAAAAATCCAAAATTGATATGATACTGAACCTTAATTCTTCAAGAGTTCGAAAAAAGACAGTTTATACATGTACAGCACACAACAGCAGACACCCCTAGAATACCAACTGCCAGTCCACGATGCATACAAACTTACAGGTAAGCATTCATTTCACTGTTTTCGTTGTGCAGGAAAAGTATTTCTTAGTAAGACAACTCAGCTGGTGATTTTCAGATATCATCTTCATCATCTTCATCCTGAGAGGATCCTGCCTGATTGGATGCACTGGCTGAGGCAGCAGCGAGCTGTGCCTGTTGAGCTGCTTGCTGCATCTGTAGCCATTCCTGCTGCGCCAGTTCTGCTTGCTGTTGTCTAGCCTAGAGACACGAATTTAATAGTTAAGGCCATACAGAGCTTGTGAAGAACCTTCAGAACACATTATCTTTAAAAGCATTTTTATCTGTACCTGCAGATTCCTTTTGTATAGCTTTTTATTAATTGTACATGCAAAACCTAGTTATTTGTAGCAAGATGCTTGGCTATATTCTGTCTTCCTCTGAAGACACCACTGTTTGGAGGCCTTACAGTTGAAAAAACAACAGACAGAAGATAGTGTACTTAAGTTCAACTGTAGGAATTCTGCTGAACCACTTCCTAATGAAAATTTAAGTGAGTCAAAGCAATAGAAACTTTAGACTTCAATTTCAAGGGAACTTAACATTTAATCACAGTTCAGAGATGATAACAGCCTTATTTTGTTGATTACAAACACTAAAGCTTCCAAATATAAAATCACCCAATTGTACCACAGAGGCACACATTATTACAAAAACATAAAGAAAGCCATTATCTTGCTTTGCTAAGCAATCTTTGGAAAACAGAACTAGGTAAGCTCTTCTCAAATTCAGGTATGCAGACTGAGGATGGCTGTGCTACAGAAATGTATAGTCCTTTTCAGTAAAGTAAAATACAAGACATTCTAACAAAACATTTCAAATAGTTCAATTGATGAACCCTTGTTTTTCAATCCAGGCTTTTCACTTGTTTTTCAGCAACTCCTGTTGATTTCAACAGTATACTTATCAATTGTGTTCAAGTTAAAAATTTAATTTCTGTTTTGAGTGATTATGAAAAACTTCTTAAAATTAAAAATTTTCAGTCTTCTTTACATTTCTATTTTTACAAGTCATCAATAAGATTGTAAAAATTTCCTTTCTAATCCTCTTGCACTCATTGAAAATTCCTATTATTTTCCAAAGCATCAACATTTTTTACAGTTTTGCAAACTTTAGGATGCCAAAAAGATGATGCTTTGGAAAATGACCAAACCCAGTTTATCTACTTAGCAATGTTAAGAAAAGGGGTCTTCCCTTATTATAAATGTCACAGCTTGTCAGTCTGTTCTAGCAGTAAAAGAAAATACTTCTACAGAAGTAGAAATCTTTTCTCAATGAAGACTTTTTAGTATTTCAAACTTCAAGTGGTTGCACAATTAAAAGGGCTGGAAAACAATTTAAGACACCATAGAGTTTTAAAGGAAGACAGCAACATCTGCGCATACAGGAAAGGCATAAACATTTATCACACATGAGATAACAGGGCTCCCTACTGACCCTGCTACAATGAAGTTAACTGCACACTCCACGAGCTGACACACAGCGATGCACCAGGAAACAGGGGCTCAGCACCTCACACCACCTGGATCCTGCTGCCAGTGCCCACCCTCACTGCCGGATTTATAATGGTAACACTTGGCCATTTCAAAAATGGAACAAAAAAACCCCAATCAACAACAACAAAAATTCCATTGAGTTGTATTGACCAAGAAGCTTTGTAAGCATCTAGTAAACTTAAGTCATTTACCACACAATCTCAGTGAGGAAGCCTCAAAGAAAACCCAAATCCATTAAGAGCCTTGTCTTGCACGAAAACTTATAGACGTGCATGAATGTCAGGATAAGCTATTCCCCTGACTTCAAATATTTACAACCAGGCAAGACACAGGTGTCAAACATTCAAAACATTAACAGGTAGGTACTTTAAAACTAGAGCAATAAGTTCAGCATTAGTGTCATGCTCTAGAATATTAACAAGATTAACACAAATAAACAAACATGCACTCATGTAACTATTTTTAAAAATAATTACAGTACCTCCAACACCATATCACCACTACTATTTTTGAAAAATAAGACTCCCATCTTTGAATCTAAGCAAACATTTTCCATATTACCAAAGACTATTTTTAAAAATCATTCATACAATCCTGTCAAACTGGCATGCATTGCCTTAATTTATATGTTAAGGCACAGTAACACAGAATTTTAAAAGAATACATTTCAAGTTGTCATTTCTTAGATGAAGTGGGGCTTGCATAAGGTGGCCATGATTCCAGCATTTTTAATTTTATTTTTTTTTAATGATACTCGGGAGCTAGTACTCCCTTGACACACCTTGGGTTTGCTGCTCTTTTTATTTTGTACACCATGCTGAGTTATTTGAACACAATAGTAAGTAAAAAAAAAGGTTTCAAACTGACTATTTTTTGGAAATCTTACCCAAAATTCAGAAGCAGCCATATTGGTCTTTCTAATGTTAGTACAGTCAAACAAGAGTTAAGCACACGTGACTTGATCATAACTAGTTCACTGCATGCTGGCAATAGCTACATGGTATGCTGTAACTTCAAATGTCTTAAAATTCATCATGTAATTAAGATTAAAGAAGCTGGCGTGTTGCAATAGGAAAAACAACAGTTTCAGCAAGATACAAGTACAGCAAAGGGGAGAGGTCACAGTAATCAGACATTAACTGAATAAGCATTTTCATCAGAGAAAATTAAAGCAAGAAAATTGAGAAAATTAGACTCATGCCTTGGTTAAGAGGAAAGAGAAATCCCAGATAACTCTACCATCTCTTAGTCAAACTAAAAGAATAGTAGAGAGAAAGATGGTGTAGGAAGATACATAAATGAAATTGGTGTTTAGTCATTTAAAATAAGAGATGTTCACGAACTATCTGGGAAAGCTGGAAGGGAATAATGCTGGGATGAAGGAGAATGTGTGTATGTGTGTACTATTTCCAAGCAAATGCTTTTTCCATGCCTCAATTGCCTCTTTAAAAATTTATGCATGAATTCACCCAATTAGAGTCTTGCCAAGAGTAAAGTTTCTTTCAAAGGATAAGCAGTAACATTTGTGCACTGATGGTCAGAAACAGAAAAGCTATTTTCACTTTTTAATGCTTCAAAACCAGTAATTTCCTAGAACACCAGCTGTCATTCTTTTATTTCCTCAGGCAAGTAATTCTTAATGTATTTACTACAGTAGAATGGAAATACCTAAGTAGCAGCAAAACCCCATGCTTTTTAAACCTAGAGTATAAAATCTGTTCTTATACAAAGTCCTATATGTCAAACCACAGAAGTAACAAGTAGCAGCATCTTATTTGTTGACTTCACATTCCCCAAATCCAACAGGTCAAGGCCAATAGCATCTTGGATGCCACAGCAATTCACAAGGGGACACTTGTTGAGGTGTGCACATGCTTTTGTGGCCCTAGACCTGCAACATTAATTATTCCAACCACATCAGTACAAGTATTGCTTTACTTACTTGTGCAAATAATTCCTGTTGCTGCCTTAGTAGCTCTTCTTCCGGAATGCCGAGGTTCTCCAAGCGTGAACTGGCCTTTCTTCTCTTTAGTGCTACTGTTTTGCATTCTTGTAAGACTTCTTTTACTTCACTGATATAGGAGCCAAATCCCAAACTTTCTAGTGCTGGAAAGAAAGAAAGAAAACACATTGTTTATTTTTTACAAAGCTTTTGATAATACATATCCACTTCTTAATTTAAAAGACAAAAAAAAATTAAAACATTTGATTACTTTTCTATCACCTGGTGACAAAAATATGTTCATAAAAAAGATCTGACAGCTATTTTCCTTGTCTCTTCTCCTATGCCATTCGAGAGTACAGGTTTTCAGGCTAAAAAAATTAGGGTTAGTCAAGTACAACCAAAGAAGTCTGCACTTGCAGAGGATTCAGGGCTTTTGGATACACTTTCCTGGAGACAGGCATTATTCTTCAAGACATCTTTTTCCCATCTTCTGTATATCAGAATCAACAGAACCTATAGAGCTAAGAAGTCCTTTCTGTCTGAATTGTTAACCTTTAATGTCTCAGGGATTGTATCTTTCCAGTTTCGTTGCAAGTCTTATTTTAGCTTTTGTCTTTTAGTATCTAAATGCCTATATATAAAATGCATAGTTCACACATATGAAGTTATATAAAATTATATATAAGCTCTTTATTGTTTTATTTCTTAGCAGAAACTCTTTTATCTCCGCATTAAAATGTATTCAGAAACTGAAATCTTGCACTTTTGTCTGCCCAAAGAAATCTGGAATGCAGCTATATTCTGCAACAACAGTTTTTTTAAAGAATGCAAAGGTAATAGGAAGGATTATAAAAACCCAGGTAGAACACATGACAAAAGGCAGTTCCCGACGCACCATTTACTACTACATGCCTCCACACACACCCGAAGTGAACCTGTTACAGAATATCCTAGAGACATTACACAAACACCAATTACACTAGAAACAAGTATCAGTTGAATAAAAAAACTAGTTCATTTCCACTATTTACACAATTCAGAGTTTACAGTACAATAGTTCTTTTGACCTTATGTGACAACCTATTCAAGAAATAGCACTAAAGTAGACTGCACAACAGCAATCAATAGAGATTGTTTTAAACAAGCTCTTAGTTACACGAACTCAGACTATATTCTAACACTAATTTTGTAAGCAACATTTTCCTACCATAATTATGTCAGCATGTCATTGTATCACAACCTAAACAATAACCCAAACGTGTTCTCTGAGTTTTCAACTTCCAACCTGAACTCAAGGAGAGAATTCCCACACTGTCTTCAACAGGGCTGTCTGTGCAGCTGTCTAGTCATGCAACCCTACCATCCCTTCAACAGATAACATTTGGCAAATGAATTTACATAATACTTATTTCTTAAAAAAAAAAAAAAAGTTAAAAGACAAACTGATTTAGAGATAGTCAAATTGCTTCAGAGACATTATGCCAGTTCAGCCTCAGCCCACACACAGACACTGGAAACACTTTTCCCAATTAACCCACAGTTTCTAGGAGAACTACCAAAAAACTTTCAGAAACTTGTTCAATCCAGCCTGAGCATATAGGAGGCAAATCCATGGTCCAGAACTGGTTATCTAAACAAACTACAAATATTTAAGAACTTGTTCAATTTTAAAATGTAAACAGTACATACAGGAAACTATCTAAAGTCATATCTTTTTTCTAACCAAAATATAAAATTTTAAGAACTCTACAAATCTAACATCACTAAGACAAACCATCACGGTAAAACCAGAGGTGCTTGTTGAAAGAACATTCACGGATCAGGGTTGGCAATCTGCTGCATCAGAATATGAACAACTGCCCAGTCTGAAGTCAACGGCAAGATGTGTTTTTACAAAAATTTTAAATGGTCCTTAAAAGAAAATAAATTAATGGAAAGAACTTAGCGTTGTGTATTGAATGTAGCACACACATACACACAAAAGCAAATAACGTTCCCCATGTGATATAACCAGGACAAATCTGTACAACTGCTCAGTACAACAAAGCTATGAAGAACCATACACACATCACAGGTCTACTGCAACGAAATTCTGCTGGCTGTGAAAGGACTTACCAAATTTACTGTCTTCTTGAAGCACATCAAGGCTTTATGGAACACATGTACAGAAGGATATGGATACCTCTATATCAGCATGGTGCTAAAATGTGGGACAAGTGAATACTACCTTATCAGAGCTGCTGTTCCATCAAAACTCAGTGTCTTTCTATCTTCTGAGTCTGAAACCTACCAGTCTGCCCAGACTGCTAAAAATTCCGTATCTTACTGAGGTCAGGATGATCACACTAAATGTAAATGGCTGAATCCCAAAACACAGCAAACAATTCATGTCTACAAACACCAAATCACAACTGTCCTTTCCCCAGTTTCCTCCCACTCTTAAAGACTGCATGAAGGTGCAGATCTGATTAATCAGCGATGCCCAGCTAGTACTACTTTTTTTGATACACTCAGGTCATTCATATCTGAGATTTAACTGATCTGCTCCTTTCAAAGAAAAAATAACTTTCAAATTAAAATCCAAAACATGAACAGCTCTGTGGGATTTCTTTAAAATTAAATGCTAGTATAAACACTGTCAGTACCCTAGCAGCCCATGAAAAGAAGCTGAAGGATTTGCCATCAGTCCATAGCCTACCTTACTGCACAACCGTTCTGTGCAGACCAAGTAATCAAATTAACCAACTTCATAAAAAAGGTCATTTAACAAGTCACCATTTTCAGAATTCAATGGAAGTTTGATTTTTCATAAAAAGGTTGTTTTGTCACAACTTCTATAACTGTTAAATTAGTCTTCTTCTGTTCCAGGATGGATGAACATTCATTTGCTTACTAAAGTTGCAGACTCACAGCTGGGTTTCTGATGGTGGGATTCAACAATAAACATGGAGACTATCTCCACTTACAACTATGACATAGCCTTTGGATACTCTCCAAGGAAGCTGTTTTGCGTTTTATTCCTAGTAGTGAGTGCTTGGCATGGTCTGAGTACATCTATCAAATCAGATCTCTCATGGGATGCAAGAAGCCTCTGCTTTCCTTTCCCTGTGCTGCTGACAGCACTGTGCCAGTCAAGTGTTTGTGCTACCACACAATGAAACACAGCAGGGACTCCATCTATCTGAAACACAACCCAAGGGTAGGGGGAAAGATTTCTTGCTCAGCACATGGCCATACAATCATTTTAATAGTGCAGCAAAGGAAAGGGTGTCCTAAGCACCATGGCTGCAAACACATGAGTACAGTTAGTACACACTAGTACACATTCGAGCAGTTCCACATTACCTCTCACACAGTCCAAAGGCAGAGTGTCACCAACTGCAGAGTGCCTGTTTCCCTTTCCTCCTTCCCAACAAAATACCCTTCCCACTTCTTGTTTTCAATCTTGTATCTTTTTGTTTACAGGCCCAGTCAGACCAGCAAACTCACCTGAAAGGAAACTGTGCCCCCCCCTAAATTCTCAAAAGCCACAGGGTCAGTCTGGAATTGCCAGGTCCAGCTCTAGAGACAGTACAAAAAGATTCCTTTGGGCAGGTCCTGGTGCTTAGACTGGACCAGGTGTGATACAATGGCCATTAGCCTCATTTTCCTTTTAAGCATTCAAAAGGAACAAGATACATGGATAGCCACAACACACACATTTCAATTACCTAATTTGTTAACATCATTGTCATGGAGCTACATCAAGAAGCAGTCAAAAGAGCAAGTATTTAGAATATACAAAGATGGATGAAAATGCTGAAATACTCAACCTATATACACATAATCACTGTTTCCAAAAATGGCAATCTAAACCCTCATACCTCACAGAAGGATCATCTGCCAACCGACCAGCACCTGAAAGGAGCTAAGAGCACATACACCTCCCTAAAGACAGGAACAGCAGAAAATCCAAGAACAACTCCTTCCATCTATAGAGCACTGCAAAAACGGATACATCTCCAAAGTTTTCCTTTGCAATATTTGACTAAAAAGTACAGATTTAATTTGAAACTAACTTTTCCCAACTCTAAAACAAAGATAATTTTTCCCAACACAATGAGATAGAACCCAGTGAAATACTTGGTATGGGACCACCTGCTGATGATATGCACATACAGTTTCAATTTGTGTTCCAAAAAACCCAGACTAACCCTAGGCCAACAACAGGTGAAATCTTTTCTAAGGACCATCAACCACTACTGGGCACAAAATACTTTCATATGTGAACTCTTTATTGTCCTCAGCATTAAAGATCATGTCTATTCCTGCGTTAAGAACTAAGCTCAAATGTTTTCATGGTGACTTGAAGAAACTATCCATGTATTAAAAAGCATTACATCCAAAGTGTGCTTCAATGTGCAAGCACAGGTTTTACTCTTTACATCCTAACCTTCTGTGATGGAGCTACTTTGCTAAGCTTTTAAGTTTACATGTATTTTACTTAATATTAAAGCTCATACATGCTACATAGTAATTGAGCCTCTTCTGGTGAGCAAGCTGATAGACTTATTTTTTTTGTTTCAAACAGCAAATCATTACTAAAAAACCCCATCAAATTAACAACCTTTTTTAAATTTAACTTGATACCATCTCAGTCCTGAAAATAACTCTACTACAAATGCTACTGTTAACATCTCTACTAGGCAGCAAAGTAATCCACTATTGCTGCTATAAATTCGTTTGCAACAGACAGAGGTATCAGCCTAGTCTTAAGGCAAAGTGAGTAAGTCCTGACAAAACATGCCCGATGCAGACTTCAGGATGAGGCAAGACAACTCCCTATTTGCAGCAGAATTTAAAGACAAGCAAATGAGACACAGAGAGAATTCGCCTTTTATTCAAGCAAGGGGAAGTGAAAGTCAACAGCAGAAACAGATAAAAGGGCACAGGTCAGTTTAAATGCTTTGTGCAACAAAGTTTCAGTATTAAACAACCAGACTGTAAAGACAGCTCTTTAGAGCTTCCAGACAGGACTACCACAGATTAAAGCCTGGGCCCACATACTCAATCACTCTCCAATTAGAAAGACATTGAATACATTGAGGATCTTAAAACATGCTGCATGTCCATTCGAAAAAGCAGCCCTCGTTTCACGGGTACGAAAAAGAGCAAGAGATTTGGTGACTTTACTCATCAGCATCAAGGCTTCTCCGAACCACAAAAACAGAGCTGGTGCCGAGCACACGCAGCAGCTGCTCTGACTGCACAAAGACAGCCTCCCGTGCAGTGCGACTGGCAAGCCGGGCAACACACGCGTTTCCTCCAGACCCTTACGAGATCCTGCCTTTTGTCTCCTACACAGCTACGAGCAACCGGAGAGGGAAAAGCAGCACGGGGCAGGAGTGGCTCACGGGTGCCCAAGCCGGCGGCAGCACAGCGCTTGCGGGAACTCACCTTGTATGACGTGCTCCGGGGAGATGGTTTTCTTCTCCGATTTGTTGCAGATCTCGTTGGCCTCGGAGGAGATGAGGTGGATGAATTCAGTGCAGCAGTTGACCACCAGCTCCCGGGCGTCGTTCGCCACGCGGACGTTGGGCAGTGTCTCTTTGATCATCTTGTTGATGGCAGCCCTGGGGATGGTGAGGTCGTCGTCGTTGCCGGACGACGAGGCCATCCTGGCTGCGGGGGCTCCGGGCTGCGCTCAGCGGGGCTCCAGGGCGCAGGGACCCGGCGGGAGCGACGCCGGGGAGGGGCGAGGGGCGGGGGGGGCCGGGCTGGGGGTCGCTGCCGGGCCGGGGGTGGCGGGGCCGGGAGGCACTGCTCGGGCTCAGGGCTCCCTCGGCCGCGGCGCCTGCCACTGCCGCCTCCGACACATCCTTCGGGCGCCGGCGCCGCCGCCTTATGACCGGGCTGAGGGGAGGCGAGCGGCCGAATGGCCCGCGGGGTGCTCGGCTGGACTGGGCTGAGCTAAGCTGGGCTGGGCTGGGCTAAGCTGGGCTCACCCGGCCCGGCGGAGCGGCGGCCGCGAGGCGGAAACGCTCCGGCTCCGGCTCAACCTGCGGGGACGGCACTTCCGCCGGAAGCCGGAACAGCTTCCGCCGCGCGCCGCGGGCGCCGGAAGCGGCACGGGGCCACGTGCGGGCGGCGGGGTCGGCGAGGGGCTCTGGGTCCGTCTGTCCGTCAGCCCGGGGGCTGCCCCAGGAGCTGTTTCGGGCCGCCCTTCCCTCGGTTCCGGTCGTAGCGGGGTGTTTGACGCCCCAGGCAGGCGCGTTCCCACAGCAGGATGCGCGGTTGGCGCTCAGCTCTTCATCCGCCGTTTATCCACGACTCGTAGCCGCGGAGGGATTTGCTCGGCATCCGTCTGTGAAGCTGCGTTTTGTGCTTTCAGCCACCTCATAACCAGTAGCGAGAGGGTTGTGTGAGACAGAGTTAATCGGACCGCGCCGGTGCTCGTGGAAGGGCCGTTACAACCCATGGCCCTGGTCGCACCGTGCTGCTTTGTGCTGCACAGGAAAACTGCCCGGGAATGCAGCCCAGCCCAGCCCAGCCTGCGGGCCAGGGACAGCCACAGCTGAGCGACACTGAGCTGCTCGTGGCACGCCCTGCCCTTCCCTGGCTGCCTGTGCCCAGCGCTGGCCCCTCACTGATGGCGAAGGGCTGCAGAGGGCGAGTGGTCGTGCTCCCTTCAGCGCCAGCACCACTGCTGTCCTTTGGTTCCTGCTTGCTCCTTTTCAGCCTGGCTGCTGTTCCCACCTCTGTGCCATGCACACGGTGATGCTGGGCTGCAGGCACCGGCCCCGTGTTTTCCAGGAGGTTTGGTTTAGGAGTGGGAGGTGGTTGAGGCCTCCAGCTGTGCACAGGGGCTGCCGCGGGTGCTGTTCTCCCCTCACTCCCCTGCCTGCTGTCCCGGGGAGGGCCCTGCACGCCCCCACACCTCGGGCCCCACCAGGAGGGTCGTGACTGCAGAGCAAGTCGTGTTCCCTGCAGTGCTTGGCATCCACAGGAGCTGCCCACGCCTGGGCTGCTGCTTGGCTCCTTGGAGCTCCTTTGGGGAGAGGCAGGGCAGGGCTGGGCAAGTCCCAGCACGGAGTTAGATTTTGGCTTAGTGAGAAAGTACTGAAGGAAAGACAGTTCCTGTATCCGCAGTGAGCTCCAGCTGGGCTCTCTGGGTGAAACAAGGACAGCTGCTGGAATGTGCTGAGAAACACCAGCCTGGAGGCCCGAGGGGCAAGGCTGGAGGTCAGGGAACAGGAATGTCATGCAAGAACAGCACTTAAACCCAGGCCCCCAGTTTGGCCTCAGATGACTTGTCAGACTAGGGTGAGAGTAAGACAAGGAAAAGGCCTTCTCTTCATGATAAAATTTTGGTTTAGCTTATTAGGATAGCTTAGAATAGGAGAGCCTGTGGCTCTGCTTCAGACACTGAAGGCACTGAAGGCATTTAATGAATTGGAATCACTTATTACTGACAATACTTTGGTTTTCAAAATAATGGTACCAAGACAGTAAGAAGATATTTTAAGTTGCTTTTAAAAAACATTTTATTGTTCACTAAGTGTAATACACTAGTAACCATTGCACATAAAGGAAGCATTCAGAATATTATAATAAATATTTATGAATAATAAATATTCCACTTGTGACACTTCAAGATTGATGAGACTTTCTCTTCTGTTGCTGATAAATAGATCCGACTTCTGAAAACAAGAATGCAGCTGTGATTGAAGGATTACTGATTCTATCCTATTCTAATAAGTAAAAAGATATAATATTTTTATGATATTAAGAATCTAAATAGTTTACCTACTGTACACATCTCACTATGTATTATATTCTACTAAGTGAAGGGATCGGGCTAATATTGAATACACAAGTGTCAGTCAGTGTCCACATTCCCACGAAAACATATCTGTGTGAAAAGCAAACACTAAACAGAATAAAACTGTAGTTAGAGGATTTTAATTGCAAGGTTCTGCAAACTGTAACGTTGAAGATATACACATTCAGCTGAATATCTTGGCTAAGCTCAAATAAACATTTCGAATGCCTTTTCACAATTACAGAGCAAAGCCACTTGAATAACAACAAACTGAGTCATCGGTACCTACAAGTAATCCCAATTTGCACTATATAATCTCATACTTATTGTGAGGGTTTTCCCAGGTCAAAGCTCTTTCTACTTCTCCACCGTAGCAATTTGATGAAGTTAAGACTTGCACTGAAGATTTTGTCATGCTGAAAAACCATTTTGTAGAATATATCAATAGGTAGATCTCCATTTGGATCTGCATACTTCAGAGTTGTCATTGGAGTATACAAGGTGTTGGTCTGATGGCGAAAAGGTGGATTTTCTGAAAGAATTATCTTTACTGTATGCTGTAGAGAAGGAGAAATAGAATTTTCAAAGGACCTTTACCAAAATAGTAAAGTAAAACCCCAGTTTTCAGTTAGCAGTGAAAAAGTGAAAGAATAAAGTCCTAGAATTATGTAAAACCCTTTATATAGTTTTATTAGAATTTCATTAGAAAATTTTCTTAAAATATTTTATGGCCATAAGAAGTACTTCTTATTTATTCTTAGTCCTATTTCTGTTTCTCTATACCATGGTGAATAGCACCTTATACCTAAGTATCCTGAATAGTCTTCCAAAATATGTCCACAATAGTAGATCCTTTCTTTTACAGTTCACTGGGAAAGGATCGGGACAGTGCATTTTGCAGCAAGATCTGGAAACCTTCAGTTGACACTGAAGCTATTCCTTACCACCAAACACCTGAAATGATTGTCCCCTTCCCCAGCTTGCCTAAACTTGTCTCTCTGCAGGAAGCCCCAAGCGCCAGAAACTACGTCCATGTTTCTTCTATTGTGCCTTGGCGGTCTGGGGTGGCTGAGTGAACTTCCCCACAGTGGAGGGATCACCAGGGAGATGGACAGGGCAGCAGCTTTGCCAATGGTGGGAGCCCTGTGCACGCGTATGGTAACGCTGCAGAGTGTTCAGCCTTCAACAGATGACGTACAGGGCATCTAATACCTCAGTGGTATTTAAATTACAACTCATAGT
Source organism: Neopelma chrysocephalum (assembly GCF_003984885.1). Lineage (NCBI taxonomy): Eukaryota > Metazoa > Chordata > Aves > Passeriformes > Pipridae > Neopelma > Neopelma chrysocephalum. The sequence continues at coordinate 6,087,085 of NW_020897760.1, read as the reverse complement.
TGTCTTCAATACTTCAAAATGAACATTCTCTTAATATTCTAAAGGGTTTTAGAACTCTTAATATTCTCTTGAGTTTTTGAAAACCCTTTTCAATCATGTGTATTACATTTAATTAAATCTAATGCTTCTACCAGAAAAATCTACCAACAAACCACTGCAGTTGTAAATTACAAAGGAAAAAATCGAGAAAAAAAGTAGATGGAGAGTTGTTTATGAGTTACCTCTGCAACATCTTCAGCACTTTGTCCCAGGCTCTGGAAAATCTGCTTGTAATTTTTAAGGTAAATATTAGTGAACATCTCAGCTGTTTCTGCATCTGCAGCTGAAAGATCCATTTTCATTCCATCTTCAAACACTTTTCTTTCAAACTCTGTAACCACTGGGCCTGGTTCAATCAAACTTAACCTGTTCAAAAAAAGCAAAGATATACTGTTTTTTGACTATCCCCCATGGAAAATATACCCCTCAATCCTTCCCAAAAAAGAAATATTGAAGAGTTGCACTCTTAGCAAACAATATTAAACAGTACATTCTGTAAAGGCAACCCATGCTGCATTACTGTTCTCATGCTCCTCCTACCCATCCTCATGTAGTAGTAGAAATCTGCGTAGTTTAAATTTCAGAGAAGTGCTGTAACTTAATTCATGACATAAGTGAGTGCAGTTGTTACCTGCTGTCTCGCAGCTGTGGAATCTAAGGATGATTTATCCACAAGAATTTAGCAGATATTAAGAAAAATAATTAATGGATGATAACAATTCGTTACTTTCTGAACAAAATTCTGCCTTGATTTCTTTGTTTCCCTTGATAAAAGTAGAAGTAGCTGAAAGAGATGGGGGAATTGCCCAAACATGGATTTTCTTTGTCAAGCTGTCAGAGTTAGATAATTCAAGATCCCTCCACTGTATAATAATAAACTACAATACAGAGACTTTTGCTGTGTTTTTTTGCTCAGTAGCATAGAGCAAATCACTGAAATACAGATACTGGTCGTGTTTTTTTCCCAGTTCTCTTCTCAGGCAGTAAAAACTCTCAGCCACTGTGTTTGCCAAAACACTCTTTGGAATAGGACCGCTTTCTAGACTTGAGTTCTTTGGGGACGTTCTAAAGGCCCTTCTTTAGAACTAAATCAAGCTATTGACCTTCACAGCAGAATTCCAGCTACTGCTGGAACTAAAGCATTTTCTCTTGCGTCACTCTTCCCATCGGACCCTTAACTTTTCCTTTTATACTTCCTTTTTTAACCTCCTTTTTGCTGTTATACTCTTGAAATCTAATTATGAATTCTGCTATATCCTGTGTATCATTACAATACAATTATTTTAAATCCCTCCAAACTTTGCAGAGCAGTATGTAGAATCACAGTTTTGTCTGAAATCCCACAACAGCTGATGTCTCCCACAGCACAGGGGGCTAAATGCTTGGGCACACACAGATGCAGTGGATATTTACCAGTTGTTGGGCTTCACATGAAGAACAGTAGCAGAATTACATGAGTATGAATATACATGTGACAAATCAAACCCCAAAATCCACAGATGATGAACAGGACCAGTCTCTTAAATACTGTCTAAAACATTAGAAATAGTAGAGCATACTGTTCTCTCTTTGCTCCCACCTCCTGTCATTACAGATATCTCTCCCTGTGTTCCATTCTGATGGATTTGCACTTGCTCACTCTCTGTGGTGAGCCCTTGAAGTTTTTCATCTGTGAATTGCCTAAGAAGGCTGTTCTCCTTTCTAAAGGAAAAGATCACAGTCTGATGTTATAATTTTATTCCTGTGATATTGTATGCAAGAATCTGTTTTCAGGAGTGTTACATAAACTGTATTTTATCCACAGCTAAACAGCCTTTAACTATTCAAGAGAACATGTTTATTTTAACATCTAGATCTTTTTATTTGCTTATGTAGTGTGAAGAGCGTGAACACTTCTATGCCTTGTGACATATGGTTTTCAAGGGGTTCTCAATCTCTTTAGCAGCAAGCTTTAAAAATCTGTTTACTAGGTCTGAAATATTTTAAACTATCTAAAATACAATTTACACCAGTGGATCAATACTTACTGCAGTTTGAACTTGAGTGCTTGAATAGCTAAACTTTCACAGAATCCTTCCACAGCAAACTTAGATGCAGCATAAACATCATTAAATAAAATACCTAATGGTACAAACAAAACATCTCTTAGAATGTGATTGTGTTCAACATACTAATAGTTTAATTTTAAAAACTCATTTCTACAGTCTTGCTGGGAAAACATTAGAAAAATCCTCATGCATGCTGAATCTAAACACTGATTTTTGCCTAAGTTCTCGAAATTGCTTAGTCTAGGAAAGGATGTTTGACTACTACCTTTCCTCCTCCTAGGCAATGCTGTGATCTCTTTGGATGATATTATTTTGTTGTCTAAGATGTGGAAGTGTCTGTACACATAATACCATCTGCATTATTTATCAGCAAGACTTAAATAGACGAACACAGGAGCTGAGTGTAATGCAGGACATCCAATCGTGCAAGAGACCCAACTTGCATCTGAGTGAGTTAGAAAAAGCACTGCATCAATCCATTTAGGTGGAGGGTAAATATTGTATTAATACTACAACTTGTGCAGATTGCTGTAGGGCCCTTGCTCACCAGAATAATCCAGGTAAGTTGTAATAATTGAAACAAATACATTTAGACAGGATGGGACACGAGAGTGGGAGTACTATTATCTGTCAGTGAAATTTTACTCTCCGAGTTTTATGAGATGAGAAACTTTACAAAAAGGTGGTACAGTTGTTCAGGATTGGATTTTAGATTTTATTCTATTATGATTATTGCAGAGTGTAATAAGCATGTCTGTCTGTTCCCATAATTTCTTCCAGTAGGAAAGATAAAAGTAATGCTAAGCCCTATTCTCCAGATAATAAAAATAAAACAATACAATTTTAAAAAAATGGACTTTAAGTTAAAACTCTAAAAAAAGATTCACTCTGCAGGTTTTGTTGCTAAAATGTCGTGAGAGTAGCTGTGTAGTAACATCCCCCTTAGATGCATAAAACCCATCAGGTGCTTTTTATGGTTGGAACTTCAGCATTAAGAAACGCAAGAGTTAAGATATGTCAACTCCTACTTTTTTTTCTTTTAGATGAAAAGAGGAAAGCTTTAAATTTTGAGTACTGAACTCTTAGGTCAAACAAACAAACAAACTTTACCTTGTATTCCCATAACACTGCTTATTATAACTATATGCCCACTCTTTCTCCTCTTCATGTCAGGCAAAATCTCCTTCAGCAGTCGAACCAGTCCAAAGAAGTTGGTATCCATCACAGTTTTCATTTCATCTATGGTCTGACATTCAATAGGCCCAATGAGCCCCATTCCAGCATTGCTCACTGGGCAAAATGGGAGACAACAGTGAGCAACAACCTCCATAAACATAAACTTGTAATCATTACTGGAAAGCATTTGAAAGTAAAATGGGGATTAAGGGTTAAATGATCCTCAAATAATCCTTTAAGAAAGGATTAAAAGATGTTATTGTCACTAAAGCTTTGCAAGTACACTTGACATTTCCAGATTTCTTTATTTTTAACTATGCTTTTAATCCAATTTAAATTATCAGATACATTTTAACTAATTTATTTCTGATTAGTCCTTTTTAAAAAAATTATTAAAGTATTACAGGAAAATGAGACAAGCATTACCTGTATTTGTTTATAATTCAGTATTAAGAATTAAAAGTTACAGTCAATACCCATAAGAATGAACAGAAGTCTTCAAAACATGATAGACTGGGCCATATTGTGGTCTGCTTTTTGTTTTCTTAAAATTCATATCTTCAAGAGGAAATAAAACCCCAACAAAACAAACCAACTGAACAAAACACACACTTCTATTGATTTTTATTTGCCTCCTGGATATTTGTAAGTGGAGAATGATGATAGGACTGGCATTCTGCATTACAACTGGTATGTCAAATTAGAGTATAATACATTTTGCAGAAACAGCTTGTTAAGCACTGCTTTAATAATTAATCAAAATAAATGTAGATCCATATTTTTCTATTAGAGAAGATTTAATAGCTGATGGTGTAAGCAATTTCCATCTTACTAAGATATTAATATTTATTTTTAGCAAAACAGTATGAAAACACTTCTTGTTGAATTATTTGTAAAGTACAATTTAAATTCTCAATACGAAGTGAAAATATCCTTCCTTTCTTTGCATTTGTTCTTTTACTTGCTAATTCCCAAATACTGTTGCTTTCTTAGTACAAAGAGTTGTCGCTTAAACAATAGAGTAGAAAGTCTTGCTCATGAAGGTGCTGGTTTAGGCAAAAGTTCTCACATTTACTAAAAACTGTATCATCCAAGAGACTTCCCTGTGATCAAGTTTCTCCTTTATAAACAAGGAAAACAAGCTTCCCTACTTCATGGAAGCAGGGTTAAATTTAATCTACTCATGTCTTAAAATCTTGAACAGAATATACTACACAATTATTATTACTTTGATAATTTAAAAACTACACTAATGAAACTTCTGCAGGTTATTTGAGATGATGATACATAGAAATCTGGTATCTGTTCATAGCACACACATCCTGTACTTGCCTAGGACATCAATCCTTCTGTCAGGGATACTGTTCACACAAGCTTTAATAGACTGTTCATCACAGACGTCGAGTTGTTTGATTTCGAGGGTTTTGCCCAGCCTGTGACCCGCAGCTTCCTCCAGTGGCTCTTTCTTGGACAGATTCCGCATTGTGGCATAAACTGCAACACATCAGAAGCAACAGTTATCAGAAATAAAATCTTTACTCTGTCGCTCTTACTGAGAAGTATTAAAGAATATTGCTTTTACATCCAGATCTTACATATCAGTGATAGAAACCAGATAAAAACTAGAAGTAAAAAGACTATTTTCAACATATATTGTCACTGATTTCCCAGAGACTGTTTCTGAAATCTTCAAGAAATTCAAAAGAAGAATTAAACCACTATGCACAATGAAGGATGCAGTGTATAAAGACAATATTATCTCCAAAATTTAAGTAACGGATATCAAGTTATATGGTTAAATTTTTTTTAGGTACTCAAAACCTATCTCTTTCTTTTTTTGTTTCAAATCACCATCAACCTGTTTAGTAGACCAACCATAATTTTATTAAAAAAGTGGAAGACAAATACTTCCTTAGGTTGAAAAAATGTCTACTTTTTGCAAGCTACTTCTCAAAATAGAAATTAGTTTTAACATTATTGTGGCCTAATTACTCAGAAAGCTCTGAATCTGCATCCAGTCAGTTAGCAGTAAAAAACTGTGAGAGTAAGTATGAGAAACTGAATGACCACAGATTGCTAAGTTCACCTTGCCATCCATTTTCAGTCATAGCAAATACCCTGTTTTGCAGCAGTAAGATAAATCCCAGCCCCTTTGTTCACCCAGTTATGCCTGCACAGAGTTGGAATAATGACATGTGCTTTAAAGAAAAAACTGCAAATTTAGGAACTGTTTACCTAAATTCCCTTCTTTGGTCCTCAAATGGGCATGGGCACATACATTTCATTCAACAGATTTTAGGAGCCCCGAGCAAAGCTGTGAATGTGTATCTGAGGTAGCACACTACAGACATCTGCTGCTATTCGGCTTTATGTTCCCATCTTTTCCCAGTGTGTGTAAACTTATTCGCTTCCAGTAGTTGTTCAGTTTCAATACAGCTACAGAAATATAAACTGCTTACAGAAAACAGTATATTTTTCACTGTATTGTATTTTCTTGGCAGTAAAAGAGGAAAACTAACAAGAAACGAGTCACCAAGCTGAATACAACTGCCTGTAAAATCACAGAGGAAAAAACAGCACTGTCTTGAACAGAATCTTTTTATAAAGATAAATAACAGATACATGGTTACCTTTAAATCTTTTCTGTTCATCTTTTGCCATTTTTACAGCTAATGCCAGTCCAATTCCTGAGGAGCAACCTGTAATGAGGACATTTCTTCTTGCCATTCTTTTCACTGAGTGGTTCATCCAAGAGTCTTCTTCAGAAGAGCAACAACCTAAATGTAACTACAGTACAATGTGACTGGCCTTTAATGTTACCTCCAGCTTCCCTGAGTCAACAAATCTGAAAGTGCACACCTGGGCCTTGCATGATTAAGGGATAATCTCCAATTAGACAAAAACAGAAGCAGATGCTTCTGCATGTGCTTATAAACTGCATTATCAACACGGATTATATTTAATACGAAATTTGATTAAACTTAAAAATAAGACATTTGTAAACTACATGAATTTTTTTTAACAGAATAACCAGCTTGCACAATACTGACAGGAAAAGCCTTGCCACAGTTACAATCAGTCTGTAGTGTCGAGTCTTCCACTCATATTTATGGAAAGTAAACTGCACCCAAAGTGGGATCCCTCAGCTAAAGCTGGTCAGATTTTCTACATCTACTGCACCCTCCTTGTTCTTTTGTAACAGAATGAAGAATGGATTTCTTCCCAATCCCTTACTGAGTCCTAATAGCCATTACAGAAAAAAAAAATTGAAAAATGGGATGTGGATTTTGAAAGAGACAAGTTGTTGGACAGATTCCTCACATTTCCTTTTGGCAGAGTTCCCAACCAAGAATAGAGAAAGCAAGCAAGTATACTGGCAGCGGAGAACTGACAGGAAGATGTTGGACAGACCAGCTTCACTACGTGCTTGCTAAGACTGGAATCTCTTTCAACACTTTCGATTCTGCAAATGACAACATGGAAATTTAGAAAAATCAGAACTAGCATGATGTCTGAGTTTTGGACCGTTCTAGTTTTGGAGAAAATATTCCACCAATTTTGCATATAAACTGTGGATTAAACAGAGGGGCATTTGGACTGGCACTTTGGTGCAATGCGAACTTAACATACAGTAACTGCAGATACATTGCAGAAAGAAACTCAGTGTGTTGTTTCTGCCCTCGGTGACAGAAAAAAGAAAGACCTTAATAAGCAATTAGCCTTATGAGCAGCATTTAGCTAATTGCAATGCCATTATACCCAGTAAAATGTTTTCCAAGACTCAACAATCCCATGTGATGCAATGCACTTCAGAAAAATGAACTTAGTGTTCCAGGATTTGCAGAGAAGTAAATTCATTACTAATTCAAGAAAAGTAGGACCCTACAGAAACATCTAACTGAAATTATGTTAAAAAACACCAATTCCATCCTTTCCAAAAGAAATAAATTGACTTGAACAGTATAAGTGGAATCATTAACTTCTCAGGCAAGCAACAAAATAGCACAACATCTAAAGAGAAAACATAATTATGATTCTGCTTATTTATCAGGTTTGACCCACAGTTTAACCAGATAAGTTAGTATAGAGACAAAATTTTAGTGCAAATGCTATTTAGCTGATTCAGAGATTAGGCAAATTGCTTTTGCTGCTCATGCACATTTATATTTAGTGCATGTAGGAGGAGCAAGCGAGGCTTTATGCAATGCTAGTTAGTGGAATTCCACTAGTGTTGTGATGCAGCTGTAATTACAGATTGGTTGTATTTTCCACTTGAAATCCTAGTTTGAAGGGCTTCCACTGCTTTAAAAAAAATCTGTCTGAAATTTGATGCATAGAATTCTAGCCTGAAGGCAAAGTGATGTTCCTAAAGAGAGGAAAAAAATAATAGTTTAATTTGCAATTATTACACCAGTCAACCTAATTCTAATGTTTTTCCTTTACTATTATGTAGAGAAACGTACAGCTTGATGTAAAACACGCAATATATTTCTGTAAGGAACAGTATTTTTCACTACATCATAATTTTCATAATAGCAGATTAAATAATCTGAAACTGCAGAAATATTTTAGATAAGTGTATCTTGACCTTGTCAATGGCAGCAGAATGTGTGGCTGGTTTTGCAGAACCACTTAGAGTGTGGCATTTGTGGAACGTGTTTACATAAACAATGAAAGGCCTATGACTGCCCAAGGACTTTGGCACAGGACCACTTGCAGAGTTGCAGAGACACAACAGATATATTTGTTGGCCAAGATTCACTTTTAATATACAAAACACTTAACTGAGGCTTAGGATTTAAATTGCAACACATTCAATTCTGTTCCTCAAGTCAAGTAACTTTATTAACTTGATTTTCTGAAGTATGAATCACGTCTTAATGCACATAAATCATGTATGCATTATTCAGACTCAGATTGAGGCCTCATAACCACATTTGCAGGGGCCACCAGCCATTCGTACAGCTAAATTGTGTAGTACTTGTGGAAAAATGGAAATAAATATGTTTTAGAATGCACAATTATGATGCCATTTTAATCTATGGTAATTTTTGTAGGGATTTTTGTTAGAAGAAAAAAAAAGCTCAAAGCTCAGAAAGCTTTATGGCCTTGTCCTTTTGCATCTTAAAGATAGTGCTTGGAATAAAGCAAGCAGGTTTTGCCAGTGTCTGTGATCACATCAGTGTCCTAAAACATCTTACAAACAGGCCAATTTTAATAAGATGTTGTGTCTGCAACACTGCATATGTACAAAAAAATAAGATAAAATATTCCCAAACAAAAATTCTTAATAATACCATTGTGTTTTTAATTAAAAGTGAGATATGAAACAAGTACACCATTCAAAATCCCTGGAAAAAGATGACAGCTGAAATTAATTCCTACAACTTAAGATAAATAATTTTTAAAGTATAAAAAATAAATTAATATGTTATTAAATCAAGGCAATAATCTCAAAAACAGTTGGAAAAATAAAAAGGGTATCATCTGCTTCAGTACAAATAACTATATTCCTTCTTTAGAAATACAACATTGACATTTCCTCTTTGAATGCACAATAATGATGCCAGCAGTAGCATTCCTGGGTTGCTGCTTGTCCATGGGGCAACATTCATTTCTTCACGGTTCTTGCCCCTGAAACAAAGTATCTGCGATCAGAACCTTTAAACTTCTGCATTCAAATTATTATATCTAAATCAATTTGTAAAAAGATTTATCTTTCATTTCTCATATCAGAAGAAACTAGGGTCACAAAAAATTAGTTTGCTATAAGTCCAATCTGCTTTTTTTTTTTTTTAATAAAGGAAATTACTTCAATTTCCCAGAAAAATGAAAAACCCATTCTTAATGTTCAGTAAGATATTTTCAGTTCCTTTATTTGGAATACTTACAACTTCGAAGGGTAGCAGAGTGCTGAATTGTTACAAGATCCTCACTGCAGATTGAAGCAGAGTAAGAACAAAGAACGATTCAACTGAAAAATCTGTGACCTGGTTATTTTATGAGTCCCAAAGGGGCAGAGTGGACTAGGACAGAAATCAACCCTCTCTAGCAATTCCTCCCCTGAACTAATATATTTTCTGTAATAAGCAGACAAGGTGGTGTATTAAGAGGAAAAAGAATGAGACAGACTACTCCCCTGGGCCAGACACACACAGCCCGTACCCCTTTTCCCTAGATAAATTAGGCAATTGAGTTTTTAGAACTAGGACAGAAAGTTTCTGTGGAAGACTGGTCAGTCAGTCTGCAATGTGTTACTAAGGGAGAAAGCGTTTTCTTACATCCTGTTAATATACACAATTTTTAAACAAAATGTGGTGGTTTGACCACCACAAAAATAAAAATCCAATCTCCAAGCTTCCCCCACCTTCCCACGATTTTACCTCAACACCAAAGAGAAACTTTCAGGCAGGCACACCTCTATAGGGGGAAGGGAAAACTGGAACTGACCATTTCTAACTCAGAGCCCCACCGGAGGGGGGGCTGCTTACCCCAGGACACAAAGAAGGAACCACATCATATTCTAAGTGGAGCCAGAAGCCCTCTGCAATGTATTTTGTATTTTATGCAGAATGCTTCCAAAATCTAGTGTTTTATCCTCCTCATTACAATGAAAATAAACTTAAAATTTCTTTTCCTTCATCCCAAGTCTCTAAAGGAACATGAGTGGAGTAGGTCTATTTTCAAAGCCTTTCTTATATCATTCTAAGGTCTCTCCTTACCTGGTATTCCTTAGCAAAAACAATAACAAGGCAATTTGTCTGGAAAGAAAGGGTCTAGTCAGCAGTTGTACGGGGGCTAGCTAGGAAATTCTTTCCTTCAGAATCATCCCTCAGGAAAAGTTGGAAATACGTTAATGATATGTGTGAACGGTAGCAGCAGTCACTGTCCTGTTCTCAAGTGTCACAAACAACCTAACAGAAAACAAGACGGGAGAGCTGACACTGCTTTAATTGGCAGTGAAACAACCTTCATATTCAGCTGTTACACTGCCAAGCCCCCATGATCTAGAATACAGATCAAATGCTTTTGGTGACCACACAGAAATGAGCCTTCTCTGATATCTCACCCTAGGGAAAAGAAACACACAAATGCAGCACAACCAAAGTAGCAGGAGCCATTGTGGCTTTGGAGTTTACCTCTAGCTGGCAATCATCTGCACAAAGCCTACTTATCTCAGGTCACATTTATACTTGTAGTGACTGATTCATGCACCAAACCAAAGATTTGTATAATTCATAAAGTCATCTATAAAGTTTATTTTATCCATATGCTCCCATTCACTATGCCAAAAAACTCTCACTTCCCGTTCCTATAAACATGCCATATATCAGGGCTCTTTGGATGCAATAATTTTTGCAAGATAGTACCTAAATCATGAGAAGCTCTCATTATACAGCATTTTGTTTTGTTTCATTTCAAGGAAGACCATGTTGTCCACAGTCAGAAAATAGGGTTACTAAAGATAATCAGTATTCAAATTTCTCCACAGAAAGCAGACAATTAAGAGTGTGCCATTAAATTTGTAATTTTTAAATAACTAAACTGGTTTAACTTCAGGGGATTAAGATTCAGCAAACACCAGGATATAAAATACAATGATTCTGGGAGAATTAAGACACTTATGCTAAAGAGACACTGTATAGTTCCTTCTAGGCAGGTACAGTAATGGCATTAAAAATTGATAATTTGTTGTGTACATTTTACCTTTTCAAGAGCTTCTAGGCTATATTGTTTTCTTTGATTTTTTTTTTCTTCAGCTGATTTATTTCCTGGTCTCTCTGGAGCAATTCAAACTCTTTTTCACGAAGCTGATCTTTAGAATGCTGAAGTTTCTTCTCTAAGCTCTCAATCTGAACAGAAAATGCAATTAAATCAGAACTGATATTTTACCAAAGCCAGAATGATTTAAAAAAACCCCAAAAACACAAAACAAAGAAAACTCACAAATAACCATCAGTTTTACCGTTGACTTTGGATTCCCTTGTCGATTTTTTATTTTGTCAACATATTCCTTTACCAAAAGAGCAGTTTGGGAGCTATATCATATCAAGTGAAAAAATAAGTTTTTGTTTTTGCACTGTTATGTCCCTGCAAAATTTATTGTTTCAATTGACAAATGAAGTGTTTTTGCTGGTACATTATAAAGGTACTCCCTTCCCTCTCCCTACAATAAGAAACCAGTTTTCATCTTCTAGATTAAACCTGTCCAGCTATTGTGTCCCAGGACCAGACTTTCTCATAAAATTAGCTGCCCTTTGTTAGGGAGACTGTTTTTAATTAAGTGAGAATTACCTTTTTATTGCATTCCTTGATTTCCAACTCTGACTTTTCTAAATTGCACTGTAATTGAATTATTTGTTGTTCCATTTCTTCCCTGTATGCACGAACTGTCATATCCAGCTGTGTAATCTACAGGTAAGGAAGGAAGAAAAGAAAATATTTTATTTTGAATTAGTATGCAGATTTTAAGAAGCAATATTACAAACCATGATAGCAAAATGAATGAAATTAATCCTTTGTAGCCTCAAGAGTATTCTCTAAAACTGCACCCTAGCTATGTTGTTTAAAAAAATAGTGGCCAAACATAAAAAGAAAAGGGGAAAATCAGGAAAAAATCCATAACTGAATATGTTAGGTCCTCATATACACAGAATACAAGCCTATATCTCATTTTAAAAGAAATATAATGAGTAATTATACAAATCCCTCTTGTTAGAAAGTGACAGATTTTACCAAACCAAAAAAACCCATCGATTCATCAAATGCTTTGATGAATTCCTGGAGCAGCTCACAGGATACTGTGGCAAAAATATATTGCAAGATCTGGCCTCCTTACAGTGTCAGTTGCTTAAACAGATTTATTGAAATCCCCACTTCTCCTCTCTGAAGCTCAAATATTCTTGAATACAAAGGCTAGTAACTCCTGCAGGAAGAGGCTAATTATAAGTGGCAGAAAAAGAATTTTCCCATGATGGGCACCAAAGAAGCCCATTTCATATTTAGAGGTTGCTTTAGAGCTAATCAAACATGCTCCAGTGCAAACAAGGAAAGGAGTCTATCATCTCCAAGCACACTTCAGCACAGCTCTTTCTTCCTCTTACCACACATCAAGATGAGAACAGTTGTCTTATAACTTTATCACTAATGAAGAACTAATGAAGGGTTTGTATGAGGCTTCTGTTTCATCCAAACAGAACTCTGTGGTCCCTTAGGGGAGCACAACCTGATTTTCCTGGTACCATAAGGCTTCAGTAACACAGAGCTGGTTTTGAGCTTGACTCTGTGGCTATAGTAACAGTACAGTTTGAGACAATACCTCAAAGCAACCAAACCTAGCAGGCTTTTCATAAGTTATCTACCACATAACAGTAACAATTGTCAGTAACATACTTAAAATAATCTGACCTGAGCTGCTCTTTGTTTCAGTTCCCAATTCCTTTCTTTCAGTGCTTGGTCCATTTCAAGGAGTTCTTGGTTTTTGTCTTCAACTTCACCCTTGCAATACCTGAAATTCTCATATGTCTAATTGCTTAATGCACATTCAGTTGCTTAGCTTCATGTATCCAGCTTGGAAATCATTAGCTCTGTTACTTACAGCCATATCACCCTAAACATGAATCAACTAATTGATTGCAAAGAAACAAACCCAGATGGAATAATTCTGTTTACTGTATTCCAGGTGGAGATTTCCCAACAATTTCATTATTCAAGTTATTTAATTGGCTATATCAGGAAAATGTGTTCTTAAAAAAGAATAGTACTGAAGAAAGTATCATTAATTTGTGGTCAGAAAGGAAACTGGAAAATTTCACTATTCTTAGTACAATTACTTCACAGCTTTGGGATTCAGAAAATAATTTTAGCAGATTTTAAAACAGAATTCCTAAAAAAGAATTCAGCACCACTTTTAGAAATTAAAAGTGAGCTCAAGTATCAACTTATCTTACAGCTGAAAACCACCTCAAAATTATAGAGAGCTGCTAAGAACATCAGAAAAAAGCCATCCAAGCTACTTGCTATTCCTAAGGAAAAATTAACACAACTAAGTTTTCATGATGGAAAAGATATCAGCTTACCTGAGCTCAGTTGTTAGCTCCATGATAGCAATGTGCTTCTCCTCCAGAGAGGACTGTGCATTTTGTAATGCATCTTGCAATTCCTGAAGCTGTGTTAAAGTGATTTTTAATTCTCCACGGGCATTCTGTAATGCAGATTCTAGTTCTGCTATTTTCTGTAAGTCTTCCCTGTGGCAAGTCTCACTTTGAAGCAGCTTATCTTCTAAATCATTCACTATTTTACACACACCACAAAAGACAAAATGCCTAATCATCAGCATGTCAGGGTCTTTATGCAACACCACTACCTAGTAGCATTTGTGGTCATAATAAATTTTCAGTATCAGTATTTTTTAGGACAATCTAGAAAAACACTGACTTCTTATACAAAAGCCTTCCTATGGCACGTAAGTCTTTGCTATGTTTTCATTCAATTCATGACTTGAAATATGAGGATATATCTAAAAACACCTGGCCAAGGAGAAAGTGCAGGGACAATATAGCAACTGAATATGTAGTGGTTTGAAAAATGCAAGCAGAATTGCTGGTATTCCTCTGGTTCAAAACAATGGTACAATTAAATTAAATTGAGATAATGGATTAGAAAGTTTATTTCCATAGACTCCCTTGTGGGGTTTTCTGTTTCTTTTAAAGAGCTGATTTTTTGTGAATAGCATATGCCTTTATGAAATGTATGTGCCTCATTTGATTATCACAGTAAGAATCTGCATTGCCAATTTACAGGGAAACTACTTATTCATTTCACCTGGGTAAAGGTATATACTACAGAAGTGAGAATTTGCAAAGGTATGTTAAAAAAAAGCTTGTGATTTTTTTGCATTGTGGGGGTGTTGTTTGGTCGGTTTTGGCTTTGTTTGTTTGGGTTTTTTTAGCTATGGAATTACTAATACATTAAAAAAATTATCATTTTTTGACTCTCATGTACTTGATTATAAAACAAGGGGAAATGGAAAAATGTCTAATACATAAAGAGAAATAGCATAATGAAAGGAAGCCTGAGAAACAAAATAGCCAAATTACCCTCATTTGCCTTTTTATTGAGCTTTGATCTTGCTTCTTCCAAAGTGATATCCAACTGATTTATCTGCACTACTTTGTTTTCACCATCTTGTTGTAATTGCACTAATTCTTTTTCCATATTAATAAGTTCATTCTTGCACTGATCCATCTCCAATTTGATCTGCCTAATAGAAGCAACCAGAAAAAAATGAACCACGTAATAAAAACAAGATGTGCATACCCTTACATGCTCTAAGACAAGGGTTTGTGAATAAAATAGAAATAAAAAAGTCATGTTAAGTAGGTTTTTCTTGCAATCAAAACAATGTTCTGTAAGACTAGTAAGCTCCCCTAGAATATACTATCTACAATTACAAGAAAGTTGATACATTTATGAATTGAACTGCATCATGAAGTACCATCTTAAGGCTAAATAGGTTGCCAGGACATGCATTAATTCCACTGGAAAACTGTTCCAGAAACTCATGCCTCTGCTATTTAGAAGCTTCCCTTCTGAATTTGAGTCTATGCTCATACAGAGGCTGAAGTGTGTAACTACAGAGCTGAATACCATTTCAGACAGCAACCTTTCTGATCCATGTCTGTGTGCAGAACATCCCTCTGTTACACCGAACCTACCTGATTGTACAATTCAGTCCATCCACCTTCTGTCTGTTTAAATCTGCTTCCTGAGCAGCGAACCGAAGTTTCTCCTCTACTTTTCTCAACTCATCTGCTGCACATGCTTTCTGCTTCTGAAGCTCTTTTTCCAAAGTGGATACCTGGCAAACAGTATTCAGAGTACTTTTAAATTGCATTCCAAAGAAACATACATCCTTGTCTTGCAACTCACATAACATAATGAGGGGTTTAACACAGCACGTCTTTACAGTCTGTATATAATTTAAGACTAGAACTTTGCACATTTGAAAGACAAATAGTTTCTAGTAAATACAACAAGAGACAACTTTCTGAATTTAAATGCACCTCTCCTTAATTGCAGTCTAGGGTTTGATTTTCAAAGTACCTAGCCACTCTAATGCGAGCTAGCGTTTCTGATAGCACAGAACCTGGTTTAAGATAAAACAAACCACTAAACTCTTTATTTTAGATATATCTAAAATCATAATTATCAACTCAGTTATCAAAGAAACATTCAGATTTTAAAGGTATTACAGAAACACATCTAAAGGCATTTAATTTTCTCTCTTTATGTAGACACTTCTCACCATACTGTACCTGTTGTTCAAGTTTAATCTGATTATCTTCCAGCTCCCCATTTCTAATAGTTTCTTGCTGTAACATTTGCTGATGATGAAGCAAAGTTTGTAGGAGAATAGTTTGTTCACTCATGTCCTGAATATTCTGATCTTTTATTTTTATTTCGTTCTGTAAAAAATCAAGCTGAAAAGACATTTATTTTCCATTACAATAAAAAATTTTTATTTTCACTTGCATAGCTATTCTCTCTTAATGAGCACAGAATCACATCTATGATTCAATAGAAGTTCTGGCTCTGAATTTAGTTGCATTACAGTTGCAACAGTACATAACAGACCTCATAATTCATCACTGAGTTGTGCTTTATAAAGTAGGTTAAGATAGTGGTAACTTAGCAGTCCTAGTTTTTGATCCTTGCTTTCTAAATATAACTTGTCAATGTTTTAAGAACATACATAAGAGATTTTTAATTTCAGGGTCTGGCAATCTCTGTTTGACGGAAGCCTCTCTCTCAGCAGGTCAGCACTGACATGAACAGCCTACTATATGATTAGTTCGTGTGGTTGGGCATACTCACAAAGAAAAATTCATACTAATATTTAAACTCAATTCCTTCTTGCTTTCATGTAGTAGTGGAAAGTATGATAAAACTCTGGGGCTTGAAGTAAACATTTTCTTATGCACAGGACTTCTTCCCCATTAAGATAGTTGAAAAACAAATCAATTATGTGCACCTAAATTTATATTGCAATACTGCTCCCTCCATTTTTTTCCTCAAGAGAATGCTTTGTTTCACATAATTCTGATTTGTTACTTCTTTCAATAATTCATTTATCGTGAGTGCTTCTTTTCCCTAAGCTTATCAAGTGTTTCTTAAGTATGATTTTTCCCCTTTAGCCTCACAAAATGCATCATCTTTCCCAACTTACTTCCTATTCACAGTTCCTGTTGCAAATGTTTTCACTGTTATTTTACAAACTTTCAGATTAAATCGATCATAACAGGTGTTCTCTGCAATACAGAGGAGTTGTAAAATAAGCTATTACCTCTTCAGACCTGTCTTTGAGCTGATTTTCAAACACCTTCTTATTTTCTTGTGACTGACTCAAATACATTACAACTTCTTCCTTACATACCTTTAATGCTGACTCGAGTTGTTGTACCTAGTTGGATGCAATAGATCACTTAAAATTGCATGGCATGGTCTGTATTAGCTAGTCTAAAAATTGTGTTAAAAGTTATCTTTGTATAAAATGTCCAAAAAGCTACATTTTTATCGAAAGAGTATTAAAATAGTAATGGAAGATTATGATAAACTTTAAAACTGAAATAGTATTCAGAAATTAAAATTATTTGTGAAATTCAATTACAGTACTTTAGACTGTGTTTAAACCGGATGAGACTATCAGTTACGAGAAGATATTCCAATATTTGTCAGTAGCTAGAATTTAAAAGCAGACATATGCCCAATACCAAATCATTAATCCATCATAGGTTGTTATAGATAGAACTGTATAAATAAATTTGGAATTATCATCATATGTGAGTTGACACATGTTTTCCAAAAATAACACTCAGATACAAAAACAGCACTCCTGATATACTTCTTTTGAGAAAGTTACTAACAGCATGTTTTCCCTTTCTGCACTGGGAGACAGTGCCAGAGTTTCACCAAAAGGGAAAGGAAGAGCTTTGAGCAATGTCAACACTGTTAATCTGCTTTACCCTTTCAATATTAATTTGAATTTGAGTAATCTCTAACAAATATCTTATAACCTCAAATAGATAAAAATTATAATTAACAAACCCCCAAAGGTCTTGAGCCATAGTAATTAAGCTTTTCTTAACCATTTGGTTTCGATGCTAAGACTTCTCATCAATGAGAATTGTGCTGAATTTAGCTGCAGATTGGCTGACGCTTTCCATTTTGCAGAGTACCAGTTTTCTAAATCACACTGGACTGTATATCTCTCTCTCCATCCCATTCAAGAGTTTGTTGAAGAGAAATTACAATGGGTCTTAATTTTAAACCTCTGTAAAATGTCCCAAATACTGCAAAGCCACTTGGATAGCAAACAGGTCCAACACAAGCCCAGAAAGAGCATGCTAACAGCTGAGACCCCAGTATCTTCTCCTGCTGATATCCTGGAGATTTAACACTGTTTGAAACCTCACTGGGGTAAATCACCACATGGCACTGGTTCATTAAGATACTGTGGCAAGTGCTGCATGGAAAATATTTATCAGGCAAACACTAGGAAGAGGTATAGATGGCTAAAAACGTGACCAATATTATAGCATCATATATATCTAAAATATATGCCATATCTAGACAAAAAAGATACATAACATTAGTTCTGTTAGACAAAATTGTACTTTGAGAGTACAATAAGCACAAGTCTGTCCTATTTGTAACTACAATAATTTTATAAAGCAATTATGCATTGCATAATGCCTTACTGTAGGTTTCACCATACTCGTTTTAATTAAAAAAATTGAAACCAAACCAAAAAGAAACAACAGAAAAAAAATGGAAAAACTTCAGGTCAATGACTTCTGAAATATTTACCTAAGACAAATTTCTATAAAAATTTTTTTCTATAGAGGACAAAAGGAAATACACCATTACTGCAAACTTCAAAACTATTAATTGAAAATAACAAAGAACTTATTAACTTTGATTGTTTCTTCTGTTAAGTGACTTCCCAGCATCTTCAATCCTTGATCTTTCTTGACATTTTGATTTTCCATTTCCTGTTTGTACACATATTTTTATTCAAGAGAACAAAATGTAAATATTGTAACAGTAATTTAATAAAAACTCACATTAAGAATCAAGGGAAAAAACCCAGATCAGTGTATTTAAAACACAATTGCTTCTATAATGTATTTGTGTACATGATACTCTGAAGTAAATTTGGTTCCTGACAGATGTCCCTTCATATTCTGCAGCAGCAGGCATTATCAGACTAGAACATTCTTGGTTTTCCACCTAGTGCAGAACAGATGCAACTTTTCTTTATCCAGATCTATTTCCTTTGATCAGAGCAAGAAGCCCAAGGGACAAACCAGAGACATAAAGAGAATGCTGAGATAGAAGAAAATGAAAGGCCACTGAAGTTTGTACAATATATAGTAGTAGTAGCAGTAACTGGTGACTACACTAGTTCAGTCAATTAGTCAAACAAGAATTAAAAAGTAAAAACATAGGCATCTTTAATTTTCTCCAATTTTCCCATGTATTTATGGATGTGCTTTTCATTATTATTAGTCACTTGTTCAATTTGCATTTAAAGAAAGTCAAGAGCCAACCTTACCTCTCTGCTTCCTATCAGCAGCCCATCCAATGATTCAATGTAATGAAGCTGTTTATGTATAACCTCTTGTTGTAAAACAGATATTATTTTCTCTTGTTTAATGAATTGTTCATGTTTCTGCTCCAGCTGTGTCTGAAGCTGTTCATAAGTAAATCATAATTTATTACTTAAATAAGAATTTTTCCATCTAAATGTCATTCAGTTCTATTCACCCACCACTTTTCCAATGAAAAGTAAATAGTCTTGCCATCAGCAGCATTGCACAGTCTTAAAATTATCAAGAAATCCCAAACACTTAATGTCTTAAATCAAGAGGAGAATCCAGAGAATGAGAGCAGACAGAGTGTAATAATCTGTCATCAGCCAAGACATGCATACATTTTTCAGTAAAGGATGACAAGCTTCTTGAACAGCTAGAAATAGCCACAGTTATATTTCTAATCACATGAAGCAACAGAATTCTTCTTCAAAGAATGAAAAACCTACCAACTATTCTCCCTGAACACAGATGCTCATAAGGCTCAGGCTGGCAGAGGTTCAGCCAAAAAGAAAACATGGTTAGAAGCTGTCATGGTTTAAATCCAGTAGGCAATAAAGCTATACTTTTTTTTGTTTTGCTTTGTTTGGAGCAAAGAACTTCCTAAGTCCTTACTTCTCTTTAGTTGAGCAGAAAAGAGGATATGAATATTTCAGAAGGACAGTTGTGTAGTTAGATGGAAAATGTAGTAAAGTCAGGAAACCTATGGAGAAGAATGAACTTCTTAATATAACTTTTTAAATGGATGTGTCTCACAATTACAAGAAAGACAAAGAAATTAACATAGGAAAAAGTTACCAAGTATAACACTCTAACATACTAGCACACAAGGTCTTACTAGTTCTATCTGTTTCTTCATCTCTTTGTGCTGCTCAAGGTGAACCAACTTTGCATTTTCAAAAGCAGAATTTATTTTCTCATGTTCTTCACTGATAGTTGCTTCCAACTCATGAATGCGTCTGCTTTTTTCCTGGGAAACGGCAACAACAGAAAGACTTAATAAAAATATTTTGTGATATTAGCAGTTTATTTGATCATCTAGTTTCTAGATTTTGTAAAAGAACAACACAGAAAATACTGAAGTTACACGCTGCATGTGTCATCTAAAAGGATGTCACATCTGTAACACAGGTAGAGAAGAATCACTAGAAGCAGCAGCTACAGAGACAAGGTGTCTGCCAAGGTGGACTGTGGCACAGATAACTTCTGACAAAGATAAAAAGAAATTCTACCCTCCCATGGAGAGATGGCACGTTTAAAATAGCATTTTGAAGACTTTTTTAGTCACAGGTCTACATGTATTTCATTGAAACAAATGGCAATGCTACAATTGACTTCAATAGGACCAGATCTTCATTGCACATATCATAAGGAAAAAGTAACATGTCTGTTAATAACTTACCACATTCAAAGGCAGGGAAAAAGGAATGTTTTATTTGAAACAAGATTCAGCTTTCAAAGACTGCATACCCTAAAAACTGCACAGATTATTTACCAGATCTGAAAGTCTATCCATTTTGAATACTACTGTTAAATTAAACTTTAATCTCCACTTATGTCTTTTTACATAAATATAGTTTCTCATTGAGAACATTTTACCATGAGTTCCTGTTCCAACTCAGCATTTCTTGCTGCAGTAGTGGAATAAGCAATAGTCTTTTCTTCCAACTGTTCCTCAAGTTCAGAAAGTTGAGAAGATTTCTTTCTTATCTGAAATTAAACATGGCACTAAACAGCATGTAAACAACTGTTAGGGGTTTATTCAAGTATTTGTATATACTTTCTTATCACTGGTTCCATTTTAGGTGCTACTATAGCATTTTTAATTAATCGTTTGTTTTGTTGATCTATTAAATTTTATTACTTAAAGAGAAAGATTCAGGACAATTTACCTAAAATTTATCCAATTAATGATAACTGTGAGCAAAATAGCTATTCCAGAGTTATAATATTTACGTCCATTATTAGGAAATACTTCAAATCCCATTATGCTGAACTCTATAAACACATTAGCATAAGAATGTAAACATTAGCATTTTAACTTATTCAACCTGAGATGAGCTGAAGCCTAATTTCTTTCATTTGTGACTCTCTGGTAATGATGTTTATCTCTGGCAACTGCACTAACATTTAATGAGGAAAAATACAAGTGTATTTCAACATCTATTTCCTAAGATTACACATTAATTAAACCACACCAAAGTAACGAGACTGAGCATAGTTTCCACATAACAACTCAAAGTAGTACTAGAAAAGCGCACTACTACATCAGCTTTAAAACCATATTTCCAACAGCTAATAAACTGAGGCTTCTATCTTTAAATTTTTCTGCTTGCTGAAAAGTTTAGTTCAGATTTTTCTCAAATAAATCAGATTTTAAAATTAATACGGCAATTACAGTTAACTGAAGACAATAACTATTGTCTTCACTGTCTTTGCTTACTGAAATGAAAAAGAAGTGACATTTTTTCAGTGCTGCTAAAAACTTACTTCTTTCTCTAAGCTACTAGTTTTTGAAGCCTTCTTCAGTAGGTCTTCTTGTATGGTTTGAAACTGGCTGGTCCTTTGAGCCATGCTGCTCTTCAAAGAAGAATTTTCATCATCTGCTTTTGTCAGTTTAGTGCGTAACTCTTCTATCTCTTTCTGGAATCTTCGCCTCATCTTTTCAAATTGCTTGCTTATAAGTTCCAACTGTTGGCATTTTCTCCTCTCTCAAAGTAGAACAAACAAATCTAAGATTAATTTATACAAGTACATACAAACGTATAACGTAACTGAAAGCTATGACTCATGAAAACAAATGAAAAAGCCCCCAACAAAACCCCAACAAACAAGAAGAAACCAAGACAGCATCATTAGATGCCCTGAAGGAATTTCTTGGAGCAGTCCTGATAGTAATCACAGAAGCAATGGCAGAAATACTGCAACAGCAGGTTACAGAGAAGAGCATCAACAAAAATATGAAGACCTTAGCATAACTGCTAAGAAAGAAATACATGGTTCCATTTCAGCACAACTCCTAGCTTAGCTATTGCTGAACAAGTAACTTAACGAGCAAAAGAAAGAATATTGTGCCTGGAGAACATGACAGTTTCCAAGGTGGCAAAATGCTCACTGTTCAACCAAACCATACTTCATAGCTCACAGAGATACATTTAAAAAATAAAACTATAAAAACAATTTAAACCCCACCAGAACACTTCTGTTCTGTGGATTAATCAGACAGAATTGCACAGCTATTTCAGAAAGCTTACCTCCTTGACTTCTGATCAATTTGACAGGCTCTGTTTCTAGGCCACATAACCTGCTATTTTCTTGTCCTTCATTATCATTAGACAGATGCTCAGTTCCAGTACAGATAGTTAAGTTTGCACGAGGCTTTTGAATTTCAGCTTCTTTCATTGACAGTTTAATGCTATTATAAAGGAGGAGACAACTATTTAACATTCTTTCTATATCCTAGTTCTAACACCACCTTATTATCTGCCTATTCTTGCCATAATTCAGTAACTAGAAAGTTATACCTTGGGTCTGCAATCAAAGGTTTACTTGATTCACCACAAGACTCTGAGATAACTTCTTTTGTTGGGGAACTCAAAAGCTGGTGTTTGAAATGGTGCCATTTAAACTAAAAGTTAAGGGAAAACGAAGATCAATGAAAAATCAATTTTATATTGCTTCACAGCATGATTAATTAAGGTATTATACCAGCATATAAATTTTAAGACACATATACCAGAATGTTAAAAGTTTGGATAACTTGATTCTTAAAATTATTCAACACATAATACACTTCTAAGTCCATATTTGTTACTGTACCTCTTCAGATGTACTTGAAGACAACTGAGAAATAATGGTTTCTAGTATGTTGAGCTCTTCTCTTGAATTCTCAATTTCTTGATGACATAATTTCAAGTGGTTATGTTGCTGTGCAGTAAGTGCTCTCAGCTCTGCATTTTCACTTATTAGAGCATTTTGCTCTTTAAGCACAGTTTCTTTTTCAGAAAGTTCACTCTCAAGTTTGATGATCTTCTGATCAGACCGACTCAGCATTGATGTCATTTCAGTGTTCTTTGCCTCTAGAGTCTTAATTTCTTCTTTTGTGCTACTATTCTCTTCCTTTAACTGCCTAAAAAGGCATTTAAAAGATACAGCTCAACATAGAGGATTTTCATTATTAGAAGTACCAGAACACACCATACCTGCACTGTTTTACCAGTTTCCTCCCTCTCAAAATCCAGGCTTAGCTCTATACAAAGGACAGAAAAGTTCTCGCTGCTTTATTAAGCTTTCACTGTTCCTAAGGACCAAGACGTAAAGTGTTATCAGCAAACAAAAGGAGAGAGTCAACAACTTCTCTTTCTTAAGCAACTTCATGGAATTTTGAGCACTGCCAGGACAGTCACTGGTAGGAAACAAACCAAACAGCTTTAACTGCGCAGAAGCCAGGGCAATTTAAGAACAGGATAAAATAACTATATAACAATACATAAAATCAAAATGGATGAAGATACTAAGACTGAGCTACTCTTTCATTCTGTTACTAACAAGAGAAGGAGGGGTCCCATTTCTCCCTTCATATCTGCTTGTACACTGAGACAAATGTATTTTTAGCTCATCTCAAATTATTTACTTTTTAGGTACTTGGTGGTTTACCAAACTGAATTAGCTCAGCAAAGGCCCTGGTGAGTTCCAAACCTGGTGTAACTGAGCAGAAAAAAAGAGAACAGTCAAGAAAAAAAAAACAACATCAGCAGCAGAGACCTATTAAGTAGGCTCAAACTCATGGAAGGGTGTTCACACACTGCCCAATCTTGCCAAAATGGCCTAAAGAACAATGGTTTAGACAGGAATGTGAGTGTGGACAATGCATGTAAACAGAATACCCCAAAATGTCTGTGCAGGTGTTTGTCCAAACTTAACAACTTCAAAGACAACCAGCTCATGGTTGTCTTCCCCCATTAAAGTCACGAGGGAATTACAAAGGACTGCTGAAAAAAGGGGCATTCAGCTTGAAACAAAACATACAAGGAGCATAAAAAATTGTAAGTGGAAAAGGACTTTTGAGTTGTGACAGAAAACATCAAAGCCATGTCTGACCATCCCAGAAGCTGCAGTCAGCACCACAACCTCCACTGCAGCCTGAGTGCAGCTTCCCCATTGGATGCCAAGGGTATCCTTCACTCCAGCCAGGGAACTCACAGGGTAGGAGCATTAGCAGGGCACAGGCAGCAGCACAGGTACACATGAAACCAGAGTGCCCACAGAGCACAGGCAGCAGTGAGTGACCAAGGGAACCAATGTCCCCAGAAGGCTTGGGGAGGGTGGCATCTTACTGGGAATGTGTGGCAGCATGTGGGATTAAAACATTTAAGGATTAGTTATGGAAAATAATGTAGAAAAAATTATTGGTTTGAACTACATGAATGGAGCAGCATATTCACAGTGACAACTGTATCATGCAATTCCTTCTCAAAAAACCATAGAGATTTTTAAAAGCCCTTGCGTTACCTTAGTTGCTCTTCTAGGATGTTTAGATCCTTTCTGTAGCTGATACACTTTTCATTCAACTTCTCTTTTTCTTTTTCACAATTAATTAAACGTTTTCCCAAGACTAATTCTTCAGCTTTAGCCTTAAAAAGCAATTTTTTTTCATTACTGTACAACAATAAACTAAGCTTCCATGGCCAACTGGCTATTTTTAAAAGAATACTATAAACACTATGCTCTTTTTTTCCTTTCTGGTAAGTCTGTAAATAATTCTATTGCTCACTGTTGTGAAGAAAAGGGGCAAAGAAGTTTTCTTCTTGTGTCATCTGGGAAAAAATTAATTTAATATTTTAAGGCATATTTATGGTGGGCAATCTCATTCTACGTGGAAAGAAGTCCGATTAAAAAAAATCTCAGTCAGAGTTAACTGTCTCAGACCTATATTTTCTCCTCCCACAAGGCAGGAAGCATTAACAATTTGATCACTGGAACTCTGGGAGATGACTTCATCCTAGTTGTCCTCTAGCTCATGTTTCATTTAACAGGTTAAACATACAGAGAAAAAGAGTTCTTTTGAAAGGATCTTATATGTCCAAAATGTAAAATTCCCAGCTGGCAAGCAGGGGACAGAAGAAACAACAGCACTATTAGGATACTCTAAAGATGCAGACTGTCCAGACTGTGCAAAGACAGTGTAAAACTGTATAACTGAATTTATCACCACAAATAGTTGCTTACCCTATCCCATCTCTCTTAGGACTTTGCCACTCACAAGCAGAAACGACTGACTCACTGGTGAACCTGTTGCTGTTAGCTGACTTGTTTATTGGAAGAAGAAAAATCTTAAAAACATGGCAAAAACTAGTGAAGAAAAAACTCTCACCTTTTCTAATTTTTCAGTTATTTCTACTTTATACTTTTTGAAAGCTCTTGTCAGCTCCTTCACGTTCAACAAAGCTTCATTTCTTTGCTGTTCTGCTCTGCAAAGCCAAAGAAGCAAAACAATTTCAAAAACCACAAATTCCAGCCATTATGTAACTATCTCCTCCAGTTACTAAAAACAATTATTAAAGTAATTGCTCCAGGTACTTCCTTTCCTCATCTAACTTTCCAAGGCATAGATATCATGTGAGAAACTGCTCAAAGGAACAATCCCTAGTATTTCCCTCTATCACCACGCCCCTGCCCATTCCCCTATTGTTACTCACTAGGGAAGAAGTTGGAGCAGTAAGCTCAGGTATGCAGTCTGTTCAGGACACCCAACACAGGCACACAAAGAATTACTGCTGCTCAATAACATTTCTCTCTTCCACTAAGGGAGCTGTGGGCATGGGGCAACACCTCCTCTAAGTACAGCCAACCCTCAGAGCAGTGTTTCTCAGTCTGAGGACCACCACCCATCTGGAGACGGCAAAAGTATTCAGAGAAGGGGATAAAAGGATTTCAGAATAACACAACAGTGTTAGTCTAAAGCACTTCAGTTTCCCTGGCCAAAGAATAGTAAGTTGTGGCAATTAATGATTAAAAGAAAACTGTAATAATTGCTAACACTAGCCATAACACTTGCCTTTAACACCTGGCAGAGGCTCAACTTTTCTTAAGCACCAAAATATTTACATTTGCAACTGGTAACTAAGTACAAGTAGCTCCAACTCCACATGCTCTAAATGGTGATCATAAAGCAACACATTTCTTCAACCAGCAGTGCAAGCCCCACAGTATTTACATTTGTCTTGCTATAAGAAGGTTAGAGGTAATTTTATGGGTAGATACACAAACCAAACAAAGAGTTTGCATTCAAAAGGTTCAGGAAATGCTTTCCCAAGTAATCAGTTAATTTTTGCCCCAGGTAATGGAGTTAAATGAATAGGGCAGATAGGAATCTTTTTATTTAATCCTCTCACTTTTTGAAAATGACATTTTGGAAGTGATAGGACTGTACATGGTGACTTCTAACAGTCAAAAGAAATTAGCTAACCCTCCCAATAGCCACAGAGCCACTAGGAGACGGAATTACAGAACCCTTTTCAACAGTATCATATAGACAGGTAATATTAAGGATAACAAAAATGTTCTCTCTATTATGTTGCGCCTTTATCACTTTCCTTGCACCAACCCCAAAAATACAGCACTCAGTACTGCTGAATACTGAGCATGGATTGTAGGTTCTTGCAAGACAAAGACAAAAATAATTTAGGAAAAATATATTCTGGACACTTTTCAGCTCTCCACTGCAGTACATCTGTCCTGAAGGGAAAAAAGCAGCTGATAAACTGGTTACTAGTGTACAATATTAGTCTGCAATTACCAGCTAATTTCAAGATTTTAAATGTGCCTGTTTAAATAACCAGAACCTTCACATAGATTTTCCCCTTTTTTAAAAAATAACATCCCTAAAGCAGAAAAGTAATTTGATTCCACAAAATAAATAACTATCAATGGAAATAAGCACACACGTATTATTTTGTATTCCATTTATTAAAATGACTTAGTACCTCTTTCCTTGCTTGCTCCGTTTAATTAACTCCATTTTCAGATTTTTATAGCCCTTTTGATATCTTTGCAACATGTTTTCTCTTTCCATTGCTGTTTTCCGGTTTTGATCTAGTCTATCTTCTGCATCTCTAGCAAATAAATAAAGCATAACAAAAAAATTAGGAACTTTTTTGTAAAGAAAATAGATTTCTGTTGTTCTTTTCTGCACATGATGTTTGAGAAACACTAGTCAAACACGCTGCATCTCTCTAGACTAGGCTTGGAATACCCGCAGTCTCCAGACTCCCCAGCAGTATGTCTGCAGTCTAGAGTGGTGTCCAAACCTCATCAATAGGCATCAGGTGTCACAACTGCCAAGGACCCAGGTGGCTGACCCTTTATATCACAAAGTGCACCATCACGTTTGAAAATATGTATGCTTGCTACAACAGAATATATGCAGTCATGTAGCACACAATCCCTCTATTCAGTTATCAGGGCATATTTGTGTTTAGCACACACTATAACCTGGTTTCTTCCACCAGTCTTTATAATTTTTTCTGAATTTCTTGAAGTACATTCAGCACAAAATAGATCACCTCCCTCCTCCTATATTTGGCTCTGAAATGAAAGTTTCAGACCCCAGATTACATGACTCACACAGTACCAGTAATTTTGTCATCCCAAAAAAGAGATTGGACTAGCAAGCAGACAACAATAAAACATTGATTTAAAAGTACACTTATTACTTCAGAATTTTATCTTGAGCTGAAACTTCTGCTTCCAAGTTTAAAATCTGTTCTTTCAACTTCGGAACGCTGACTAAATGTGTACCTAAAGTGGATTCAAGATACGAAATCTGAAATACAAACATAATTGGAGTTGCATTAACACTTGCATATATATCTTCGGGTGATAACACTTAAGAACAATCTGCTTACTGAATGACAGTGCTCTTAACCCTACTGTAAATTACCTTTGTTCATCTACACCAACTGACCTCCAGTTTTCTGCTCATTTAACATCCCTTCCAGTTCCAATGTGATATGCTGTCTAGCAGAGGAATTTCTTTATATGTCCAGTCTCTTGCTTTTCCCAAAAAGTTTATATTCAAGTATTTCTTCTTTCAGTGTCAGGTAGTCAAATGTTTTGTTTGTCTATTTATTTGTACTGTCTTGGAGATAACATTTCTCAAACAAAAAGCACTAAGCATAGCTATGTTTTATTAACATTATATACAAACCAAATACAAGAATATAGTTGTCATGAAACAAACCTGTACAGACAAGTATATACTAAATCAGTAATCATTTATTAGATATAATATTTCTTTTTAATCCATCTTCACTTATTAATTTATTAATTTGGATTACTGAGGTTAACTCTTCATTTCCTATGCAAATGACTACTGTGCCATTATTATTCACATTAATCTCAATGTAGCTCAGACATGTGAATGTACAGTACTAAATACATATACTGAACTATTTTCTTTCATAATGTATTTTTCATTCCATGGCTTACTGGCTTTACACTAAACTTTGGAACATGAATAGTTAGAATTCATAATTAATATAGTTGTTTTGCCCATGGAGAAATAGATTCCAAAATATTCTGTTCAATATTAATACTGAATATTAAATACATATTAGATATTAAACTTTAAGATAGGACAAAAAACCAGCATATTCTGCTTGGAATTATAAACTCAAAAGTCATGGTTACTGGGATGTTTGGGGGGGCTGGGGTTTGTTTTTCTTTTTGATGAATATGCTAAAGATACATACTTTTGTTTTTGACTGCATCAATTCAAAGTTCATTGTTTCCACTCTGTTCTTTAGGTAGTGGTTCTGAGAAGTCAAAGATGCATTTTGCTCTTGAAGACGTTCATTTTCTTCCACAGTTTTATCCGAAGTTGTGGATACTGAGTAAGACTAGACACAAAAATATATTTTTATATACACACACACACTTATATATGAATACATAAGCAATATATACATCATAAAATCATAAATAGTTTAGGTTGAAAGAGACCTTTAAAGGACATCTAGTCCAACCACCTTGCAATGATCAGGGACAACTTCAACTGGATCAACTTGCTTAGAGCCCTGTCCAACCTGACCTTGAATGTTTCCAGGGATGGGGGATCTAACATCGGTCTGGAAAACTGGTGCCAGTGTTTTACCACCCTCACGGTAAAAAACTTACTTGTTACACCTAATCTAAACTGATCCCCTTTCAGTTTAAAACCATTACCCCTTGTCCTATTGGAACAAGCCCTGCTAAAAAATTTGTCCCCATCTTTCTTATAAACCTCCTTCAAGCATTGAAAGGTTGTAATGGAAACTTTGCAGAAAAACCATATTGTTTAAGAGTGCTCAATTGATATCATTGTCCAGTGCTACAGTGTACCCGCTCCAAGCCCTACCAGCCAAAAAACATCCAAAACCAGCAAAGATTAGAAAACCAAAGTAATAATAATAAGTAATAAAGAGCAATATTTACTTTGGGTTTTCTTTGAAAATCTTGGTGAGATGTTTTACCACAATTCTTCTTGGGGTTGGAAAAGCCTTGACTGTTATAATTAGGCTGTACAAAATCCTCCAGAGCGAAGTCTGTCGCCTCAGCAAAGCAGTGGCTGTAATGTTCATTTGTACTAGTGTTAGGAGGGAGAGTGAAAAGTTACTACTCTAGTTTTTCTTCATTAAGTTGCTTACTAGGGTTGTTTATTCAAGACTGTTCAAACGGAAAGCACAAAAGGAGCTAATTGCAGTAATCCATTACACTGAACAAGACAGATTCACACTATGAGAGACAGACAGTTCTAATTCCCAAACACACTCATACCTGGAAAGCTCTTTCTCTACTGTTTGAAGGTTTTTTTCAGTTCTCCTCAGCTGATTCTGTAATAACTGAACGTTTGCAAGCAGGTCTTCATCAGCACCACTTTTAGGGCAAGTCCACCTAGTACATTCCATTGGTACCACAAATATAGCTAAAATTATATTTAATATTAAAACACTGTTAAACATACGTGAAAACCATTTGCAAAGATATTTTTAAAGATACCAAAAGAAGGTGGAGAGAAGACAAAAATACAAAAAAAAGCAAATATTTTTTTCTTTCTAAGAAAAGAGAAAACACAAATTTCCAAATGTAAAGGTACATTTCACACACTACCTCTTGCCATGTTCACTGGATAAAAATAACTGTACAAATTGCCTCCTTTGAGAAAAGAAGTTCTGTATACGTTCATGAAACACAAAAAGCTTCGCAACTTGCCATATAGGAAAACTTGCAAAGCCCGCTATACATTAGTTGCCAAAACTCCCTCACACAGCGCATCGCGGTGACCTCGGAGCTCCCGGGGAGTCCGACACGGGAACGGCGCACACGCCAATGAGCAAAACTTGCCTCGCTGCCAGTGACCAGGGAAACGACAAACAAAAGCAAATTATCCTCGGGCGGACGGGCAGCACCGGGTGGCGCGGAGGAAGCAGCGCCGAGTGGAGAGCGCCGCGGGAACCCCGTCAGGGGCCCGAGCTGGCAGAGGGTTGAGGCACGGGGCGCTGGGAGGGGGTCGGCGAAGAGAGGCCGTCCCGCGGCCCCGAGAAGGTCAGTGTCGGTGTCGGGCCCAGCCCCGGTGCCGATGTGGCCCCGCCCCTCTCCCGGCACAGCCGCGCCGGAGCCGCCCCGACTGCGCTCGAACCGCGCGGGTCCCACACGGCGCACGCGCGGCCCCACCACCCTCGACGCGCTGTGGGCGGGGTCAGCGCGGGCGGCCGCGGTGCACTGTGGGCGGGCGGGGCGCGGCGGCGCGGCGGCTGCGATTGGTGTAGAGGGGCGGGGGCGGGGCTATACCGGCCCCGCCCCCGGCCGAGCGCGCGGGGTCGGGGCCGCGATGGCGCCGCGGCTGCTGCTGGTGCCGCTCGGGTGCCTCGCGCTGCTGCTGCCGCCGCCCCGCGCCGCCGAGTTCAGCCCCTCCCTCGACAGCGACTTCACCTTCACGCTGCCCGCCGGCCGCAAGGAGTGCTTCTACCAGCCCATGCGCAGGGACGCCTCGCTAGAGCTCGAGTACCAGGTCGGGGGGTGGAGGACGGGACGGGACGGGACGAGACGCGCGGCCGGGGCCGCCCAGGGAGGGCGGGGTTGTCCCGAGGGGAGCGGGGGTCCCGCATCCCGCCGTGTCCGCGCCGCTGCCCGTGCCCCTGTGTAGCGGCTCGGTCTGGCCCCGCTCCGGGCGCTCCGTCCTGCCCTCCGGGGCCGCGGCGCTGCTGCGGGAGCCGGGGTGGGCTGTGCCCTGCCCCGAGCAGCAGCCAGACCGGGGCGGGGGAGCCCCGCCGGCTGCCGCAGAGCCACGCTGGAATCGTACACTCTTAAAAGCTCTGCCTTGGGAGGAGAAAATTACTTGAACGGCCTTTTGTAGTTATGCTGGCAGATTTTTTTTTTAACACTTTCCAAGGTCTCAAGTCGCCATCCTTTAAAACGGCAGAACGTAGGAAGTTCACGGATGTGACCTTTAAAGCGTAAGGAACATTGTGCTGATGCACAGAGCCCCTACTTGCCTATGTGTGTGTTGATATTAAAACACCGCTTATCACAGTGATGAAAGTTTTAGAAAAACAGCCCTGTTTAACTAGACGGAAATTAAGGTCTTGATGTCTTTGTTGGCAAGAGTTGAATCTCCCAAATATGTCTAGGAAAGATTTCTCTCTCGGGCCTTTTTTCCTGTCCATAAAACGAAGACTTTTGTCCAGTAGAATAGATACAGTGCGGGAAGCTGCAGTGAATATTTTCCCACCCTGCTACTGTGCCCGGATCTGTCTCTCTTTCCTCCCCTCCCTTTTTTCCCCCTTTGCTTCCCAACTGAAAGTACAAAGCTGAAAATCCTGATTATTTTCTAATTTCTAATACTGTTACATGCAAAACTGAGAAAGAATGAAAGACACGTTTTCAAGCTTTGTTCAGAGCCCTGTCTAAGCATAACAGAAGTTTATTTTGCACTGAGTTGGATTTTATTTTCATCATAAACTAAATAAAGACATTATTTTAGAGAGAACAAATAAGTATAACAGTGAATTTCTTTCTACTCGGGCATAAATGTCTTAGCACTACTGCTAACAGTAATGATTCATCTTTCTATTTGAATGTTAGAAAAGGAGCTCTGTATGTTCTCAATGTTGAAAATTGATTTTGTACCTTATTATGTTAGTGGCTAAAGCATAGGAATATTTAACATAGCATGCGGGTAATTTTTCTAAGACATAACGCAATAAGCACTATGCTGATACAAAGTTGTTTTCTGGGTGTTTTGAGTGGATCAAAGCCCTAAAGGTATGTCCCTGTGTGTGGTTTTTCAGCTGTTAGCTACTAATTTCCCTTGTCTTTGTCTCTTTTTTTGTAAGTCTCCAGTACCCCTTTGAGTCAGCGTAAACTTCGCCCTCCATTTCAGCAGGAGCAGACTGCTATACTCAAAAAGCTTGCTGGAAAACAAGCAAACAAAAAATGCCCTAGCGTGGACCTAAGTAATGTCATAAAAATGATCCCTGTCTGCCCCCTTATGCAGTTAAGAGAATTTCCACAACACAACAGATATGGTGATAAAACTGTAGCCATGTTATACAGTTAAAGCAGCACAGCTTTGTAATACTGTATACACTTCTTATGAGCTTAGGAAGCTAAACACCTTCAATTCCTCCTACCTTGGAGAAGAAAAGAATACCCTGGCAGAGTTCAGACCTTAAATCTGCATCAGAAGGTAAGAAGGTCTGTGGTACACCTTTGATTGGCGTAAGAAGTCTGGTCCTGTCTTCTACACTGTTAATTCACCCAACAAAGACATCTTGGGGATGACAGTGCATAGTGTTCTTGTACAAGTATATACATAGGAGTGACTTTTGTTATCAAATTTCTGCCACTGAACTAGTGCTGGTACTTACCAATCAGTAATGTCTGCCATAGAAAGGCCAAATTTAGGCATCTGTTGTTGGTATTTTTACAGGTCGCCCATTGATAAAACTGTATGCATTCTTTAAAGTATTTAGGAAAAGGTTCAATATAAGCCCAGCCTAGCAAAATTAGATCATATTTAGTTTAAGATTTTGAAACTGCTAAAATGCTTTTGGGTTGAACCAGTTTTTAGTCTGTTTCCAGTTAACTTGGTGTGAACTCATACAGACAGATTAGTCTTTCACATTCTTTGTGTCAGTTCCCTTACCTAAAAACGTTGCCATCAGCAATGCAAACAGGAATTCCACTGGTTGGAGCTTCATTTTTTGTTTGTTTCACAGGTTCTAGATGGAGCAGGATTAGATGTTGATTTTCATCTGCTGTCTCCAAAAGGTGAAACTCTAGTTTTTGATGAAAGAAAATCAGATGGAGTTCATACGTAAGTTTAAAATACTCAAACTCAGAAGTGTTACATGAAGTACTTTTCTGGTTTCTTTAACACATATAACTAAAGTAAAGATTGAGTACTTTTTATTCCTTAGTATTAGAAAAGACTTTCTAATAGGACAGTTTGAGAATACCAACTTCCTTTTTATAAACACTGAATGCTTTTTACATGGAACGTACCGTGAAGCAAAGGATATTTTTGTTTTAATGATAGCTGTTAAGGGTCGGTGAACAAAAATAATTATTGTGGAGTTGAAAAAGGTCCCCACATCTAATGTCAAAAGATCTTGTCAGTCATATAAATAAGAAGCTAATATCCCATATTTTTCCAATCCTTTTATCAAAATATGTAATAATTGTTGCAATTTTACTATAGAGTATAAGAATTCCATTCATTATAGGTTTTTTGTAGTGATTAACAATAATTCAAAATCCCCAAAAAGAAAAATGCTGTCTTCATCATTTTGAGCCTTTAGAGCCAGTGGGATTGTTTTGCTGTCACTGTGCAATCTGTAAGATGTCCTTAGAGTTCTTATACAAAAAGCATATTTGGTTATTTTGAATGCATAATTGTCAGTCTTAAAGGTGAAACTTTGCTTACAAAAACTCACTTTTTGAGAACCAGAACAGAAAGTATAGTTAATTTAATCACATTTTGCTTATATACACAGGGTGGAAACAGAAGATGGAGATTACATGTTCTGCTTTGACAACACTTTCAGTACCATTTCTGAAAAGGTAATTTTCTTTGAACTGATCCTGGACAATATGGGAGAAGATGGACAAGATCAGGAAGACTGGAAGAAATATGTTACAGGCACAGATCTCCTAGATATGAAATTGGAAGATATTCTGGTTAGTATTGATCTTTAATTCTTTTCCATGTAAGAACATTTGGAAAAAACTCAAGTGTCATGTAGCCATTCTGCCTTGGTCTGGTGTGTCATCCTGGAAACTACCAGTTACTAATACAGGAAGCTTAGCACCATGGGTCTCTTGCTTACAAACAGAAATTTGAAAATATTTTCAGAATAGGCCCTTCATCAGCAAGAAGAAACTGCCTAGGTCTCAAAGTCACTCTATTTCCAATTCAGCATCCTTTCTTCCTACTGCTAAAATGGGACATTTTTCCCTAGCAGCAATGAATATTTATAGCGTTAAAGTATTACTTAATCTCAGTGATGTAGTTGGAACCACTGCATAGATTTTTATCAACGTTTGAAAATAAAGTAGTACGGATTAATATTTCTATCTTCAATAACTTGGATATTACTCTATTAGTTCTTTTGCCCCCAAATTTTATTACATCTTTTCAAACTAATGAACAGGAGTTAATTTGCGTCACACCAGAGGTTCAGCTTTGGAGACATTCTTTGAATGATTATGTTTCCTTAAACTGGATGCTGACCCTATTTGATGTAAGAATCAGACCATTGCTGAGTCAAAGCTTTTATTCCCTTTATGATCATTAAATGTTGAGATTACTCTAGAAGCAAAGGATTGTTCGGTGTTCCACTGTTCTTAGTGCTTGGTAGGATGCAGGGATCTATTGTTTGTTTGATCGTAGCTACAATTGGTATCTTTAAAAAAAAAAATCAAAAAACCCAAACCAACATCCACATATACTTACTGAGTACACTATGTATGTAGAAAATTACACTGTTTGTATTATTTATTGCCATAGACAAAATACAGATTTTTAAATAGAAGACAATGTTTAAACTCTTTTATAGGTTATGATACACTTTTAAATAGTAATAAAACTAAATACAGAATCCAAAGAGTTGGCTAGATCATTAAAATTGGCAGTCAAGACAATTAGAAAAAAACAAAGTTAATAGGCGAAGTTGTAAAGAAAATCTCTCTCACATTAATCACAATACGTAAATGTATTTGACAGATACTTGTTTACATACTGGTATCTCTTCCAAAAGAAAAATAAATACAGAACTTGTCTTCGAGAGCCTTGAAAAATCTTATAAAAGTAGGTAATTTTGTAAACCTAACATTAGTATTTGATGCCATTGTTTACTTAGTCAAGATATTACTTTCCTTGCAAGGTCTCTGAGGATTTACAAAAAACATTTAGTTAGTAATCACATGTTTTCTGGGGAAAACAGTGAATTATGTCTTATTTTTAAAGCTTTTTTATGCTCTTGATGTTCCTTATTGTGTAACAGTAAACTTTATCATCATAAAACTATTTGGCTCCCCAAATTAGCTATTTTGAAATATTTTTATTAACCATGCAACATAGAAAATGTCCATGGAGAAAATGTTTACTGTTGGGTTTAACCTGGTGGGGTTTTCTTAATTTATAGCCTCCTGTTACTGCACAAATTACTCTTCTTGCTGGAAGTTACTTCAGGGTCCCAAAATTAATTATATGAAGAACGCAAATCAGCACTTCATGAGATCAGCTTTTATGTTGTTATTATCTATTATGTGGTGGATGAAACTTAAACAGACCTTAGGCCCCGGTGTTTACTTTGTAACTGCAGAATAAGGTGCAGCTCTTGCTGCTGTCCTCATGGCCCGAGCGTTCCTGTGCTTCCTCTACTTCCCAGGGACACACTCTATGTGCTTTGCAGGACTTCCAGTTGTCCTATTCACAATTTATTGTCAAAATTCTGGTTTGTATCAAAGCTAAAGCAGCAGTTTATAGCCACTACAGTGGAAGCACCAGAAGCAGACGGGAATATAACATTATTGTACTTTCCTTTAGCAACATCTATAGCCCTGAGGGTAGTTTGCATTAAAAAGCACCGTAATTTTATTATTCAGCAGGAAAAAACCTACGTTTGTCTGCCACTACGTAACTTGTTTTGAGACTAGTTCTGAAGAATTCACTGCTTTTTGATTTCTCTCTCACCTCCCTAGCCTCTAAAAGGGAAAAAACAGATTACTACAAAACTGTAATGCTTTGTTAATTAAGGCTTTTTAGATGATATACTGGCCGAGAAATGAAATTACATGTGGTAATATAGTATTCATATTTTTGTATGTGCTGCAAGCTACACATTTAATTCAGGTGTTGTTTTTGATTCTAAAAATACTCTTTTATTACTTACCAGGAATCCATCAACAGCGTCAAAGCCAGATTAAGCAAAAGTGTCCAGATTCAGACCCTGCTCAGAGCATTTGAGGCCCGTGACCGCAATATACAAGAGAGCAACTTTGACAGAGTGAACTTCTGGTCCATGGTCAACCTGGGAGTCATGGTGGTGGTGTCGGCCGTTCAGGTTTACATGTTGAAAAGTCTTTTTGAAGATAAGAGGAAAAGTAGAACTTAATATTCAGTATTGATCATACCAATAGTAACAGGTATGGAGGAGAGGGGGAGCAATAAACTACAGTAAAAAAAAAGAAAGACCCCTTTCAGATTCTTTTGAACAAACAGTAAAAATCAGGTTTTCAGTTCATCTTGGGCTTTTCGGTTGTGATGGTGGTGGTCTTGTTTGTGTTTGGGGGTTTTCTGTAGGTTTTTGTGGTGTTGTTTTGTTTTTTTTTTTAAAACACGAACATAATGCCTCACCCCCTGCTCTCCCATTTTCCAAATGCTACTAACAATATTTTTTGTACTTGTATGATTTGTCAATGACTGTAATGACTACCTTATGCATAGCACACCTGGTGCATTTGCAAAGTAATGTTAATACTGTCATTGTTTTCATTTTCACATAAAACTTTAAGTAGTAACTTAGACATTGGTTTATTTACTGTTAAATACTGAGTGAATTTACCTATGTGCCTAAGTGTTTACAGGATTGGGGCCCACAGGGATATTCTGTAATTACTGTCATTTATCTTCAAAATTACGTTTTTTAAAAATCCTCATCTTTTGTTCTATGGCATCATGGAGAAACGCTGGGCTAACATTGTAAGGACATGAGAACTCTTTTTATAGAAAAATTAAAAATATCAGCACTTTAAAAAAGCACCATCAATGTGAAATTGAGTCAGTGTTGAAAAGAATTGGAGAAAATAGGTACAATTCCTGTCCTGTAGTTGCACAACCTTTTCTTTCCTCTTTGGCTGTTACGTGACACAAGTGACTACATGCTATACAAACAAATACACACACACTTTGAGGTATGATTTGCAAATTCTTCCTTACTGTAAACTTGTGTAATAGATAACTTTAAAAAAAGTAATTTCTCATGTTTTTCCTTTTAATAAAGGCAGAGGTTACGGTATGCCAAAACATTACATAAACATTGATTTTTATAGTCTCAAAATCCCTCTTATTTGCCAATATATTTTTATTTGTTCTTGTTTATTACAGCTGTGACTAATGTAACAATTAATAGGGTGACTTACATAGGCATATAAAACCAAAGCTATTCACCAAAACTTTCCCTTTTTGCTCACCCTCACAAGTCTTTTAGCTGTGTAAGTACACTGTTTCTATATTTAGCTGTTCATATGAATAAAGCATGAATTACAAGGAGCAGCAAGTATAGGCTTCAAGCTGTATGATCAACTGAATATGCAGTATCACTTAACTAAGGCAAAGCTAATATCAAATCAGAAATTTGTAGTTTTTGGATGAAGAGGCTTTTAACACTGTAGTGAGGTACAGAGTTTTTGCCAAAACCCCTGGTGCATGAGAATTAACTTTTTTTAATATATCCAATTTAGTAATTTTTACAATGTGCCAAGTCATTGAAATTTCTTGTATAAACGTGTTAACTACGTTTCATCACAGGTTTTTAAAAAACTTTCTTAAAAACACTTTTTTAAAAGGTGTTTTAAAAAAAAGTGTATGTAGTAGTGTTGTGCCTGTTGTGGGGCCATCTAGGTATGAATGGCAGAATTGTAACTTTGGGTCTTTCTGTGATTATTTTATGGAGATAAAACAGGGTCAACAGGTGCATGAAGAAACATTTTGTTCAAATGAAGCAGATGCTAGCAAGGGCTACAGAACATAGAAACAGCACTTCAGTTTCAACTGCAGACAACAGGACCTAGCAATAATATTTCTAAATAGTTTTTATAAGCAAAAGTATTATTACAGAACTTATAGAGGGCTCCAAAGGCTACTTCATCTTTCTGCAAAGCTCTGTCCAAAATAAGACTGTACCCCTTTAGGGTATTGCATGTCTTATTTCCATATGATGCTCTGTATTCTAAACTGGAATTAGAAAGCTTACTTCTGTGATCAGGACAAAGGCTAGGGAAAAAAATAATTCTTTCAGCTAGAGTGGCAAATAATGTTTTCCTGCCATTTCCCTGTCCCTCTCCCAGTACCAATTATACCACAGAGTTATCTTTGCTTGCATCACCATGACTGTGATGCTACAAACCATCTGCAAAATGCTGAACCAGCTCTGGGAAGCTGCAAATGAGACATCTACCTCTACTATCAAAGCTACTAGATATAGATTTCAGCTCAAAACTCCAACAGATAAGCTCTGCCAAGTTTTCCAGGGGCACCTTAAGAGGTTAGGTCCCCCAGCTGCTCTGCTGTGCCTCTGACAGTGGTGAAACAGTTTGGTGTGTTAGTTTAACCTGCTAATGAATGCAGACTGCTCTGATCAAAGACACAGGATTGCTGCAGTTCAGTTTCTCCCATTACAAATAACGATCTCTGGTAGAAGGAAAATAATGCAACAATTGTCAGCAGAGTTCATCTGGAAGAAATTATTGTTTTGCAGCTGAGAGCTCTGACTGTATTTTCTCCTCATTCAAATTCAACTATAGAAAATGAAAGAGGGAATAATTAGAAAGGTAACTGTGCATTGACTTTGGCAGCTGGAATAGGTTTATGATAGGTGAAGGATTTGGCATGTAAACTTGCAGTTAAGAAACATTTCATGTGGATTCTGAAGAGTACATTGCTTTTGAGTGTATAAAATTTACAAAGGAGAATATAAATCTACATTTTTTTCTTAATGGACTTTTTGTTCAGAATTTAATGTTTTAAGAATTGCAGATGTTGAATAATTATGCAAAACTGAGATTTTCAATAAATCAAGTTTAAACCTGTTTTTGTGGTTTTTGTTTTATCATGAAGGAAGAATGCTTTACCTATGAATGCTGCAAAAGATCAGGGATGCTAAGCTAACAAGAACTTTTAGTAATGCAGCTTTTTCACTTCTTCCTCATGCAGTGTTCAAATTCTGTTCTTATTCACCGTATCCAAAATCAACTTTATCAGTGCAAATAACTTAAGGTTCACAGAGGTGACAGATCAGAATGACACCAACGTCTGGTCTTTGTAACAGAAAATATTTCAAGTTACCAGATACATATCAGATGTGAGCCTTCATTTATTTTTTTTGAATAGATGCACCCTAATGCTTGTATTCCTTATTGCACCAGCAGTTTATTACACACACAGAGAACAGATGACCTTCCACTTATGTGGGCAATAAGTTTAGGAGCAATTGCAGGAAGGATAGTCAGTGCTGTCTTGTGCAAAATTAGAGCAGAGGTCCGTTATACTACTGAGACTAGTAAAGTTCTGTGTTCAAAGCCAGAGACAGTAAGACCCACATGCCAGTCTAAGTCTAGACAGCTTGGTATTAAATAAGGACCTGTGACTTTTGGAAACTGTCTAGTTGAGTGGTTTTTAATTAGTAACTAAACCAAGGCCAAAGTTTCTCTCCTCAAAAAGGGAGAGGAAATACACCCTAAGGAACAGATTATGGGAATTTGTGAGCTTGTGATACCACAGAAAGCAGCAAATTGACACTTTAGCTCAAAAACCACTTTACTGCTCTAACCCAATTGCCATCTGACCTCATAAGCCCTTTTCAGAAAGGATTTTACAGAAGGTACTTTGTCTCGATACATTTTCAAACTTGTGTGCGTGTTTGTGTTTCCAGTTAACAACAGTATGTCAGTCACATAAAACTAAGAATTTTATCAGTGTCTTTCTCAGCAGCAACTTTTGATGTCCTTTTTCAGGACATCATCTGATGACCTGTTGAGTGCTTCCATTAATTCCTGTATTTCCCTCCTCTAAATAAGTATTTTATTTCACAATATAAGGGTTTTCATTTCTGAGTAGGTATAGTCAACGTATTAAAAATAAACACCTGGGGAAAAATAGAGGGAAAACAGCAAAGTAGTATCAGAATATCAAACTCACAATTAAGAATCCCATAAAATAAATTACTACTAGTTATTAATATGTAGTATTTTTACATTATTCATAAGGTGACACACAAGATCCTGAGAATAAAGCTCAAAATTTTGGAGCATTTTTTCAGGTTAATTAAGTAATACACATGACAAATCCATGCTTGTTTACCATTTCATAAGACTCCTGAGAAACCTGGGCCTGTCCGGAAGCCTGCTGACCACATTGTTCACATAATGAAACAGGAACTTCCTTCATGGGCTGTGTTTTGAATCAATGCAGTAGATATCATAAAATAGTCAAGGACAACATTAGGTTGTCAGATCGGGCAATTAATGATAGAAGGAACAGTGGTTTGACTTGAGAAGGTACGTGCACAATAAAAATTATCAAGACTAATTTTTGGACACAGACCTCAGAAATGCACGCAGAAGTTCCCTTTCCTGCTCTCTAGAAGTATGCACCACAAGAAATAACACCTTCTGCCTTCACTTTGCATGTACAACACAACAGTCTTCTACCTTAGACTGGCACAAGTCCATTGCTTCTCATGTTCAGCAGTGCTTCAAAAAATAATTCTCTTTGAGACGCTTTCATTTTAAAACTTAGCAATTTATGGTGCATACAGGAAACACAAACTCTTAGTGATTGCCTAGAAATGGCTTATGTTAAGCCCTTCCTTCTCCATGCTTTCCTCCTGCTCCAGCAGTATCCTGGCACAGAAATTCACTAGTCATGCAGGAGGAATGCTGTATGAACAGTGAGGCACAGAGATGAGCAAGCACAATTTT
This sequence comes from Neopelma chrysocephalum, assembly GCF_003984885.1. Lineage (NCBI taxonomy): Eukaryota > Metazoa > Chordata > Aves > Passeriformes > Pipridae > Neopelma > Neopelma chrysocephalum. The sequence continues at coordinate 6,045,927 of NW_020897760.1, read as the reverse complement.
CACAAATTACTACAGAGCAGATCAAAAGCTATATATGCCTTATTGTATGATTTGGTTTTCAAAACAAAACTCATATAACTTGATTTTTATCAAAAGTAAAAGATAATAAAATGGTAATAAAATAATTATGAAAAATTAAAAATATTAGTAAACATACCTACAGTGCTGAAATTTCACCAGAAGTATCTGAATTACATCTTCTCTCACGCTATCTAGTGCTATAGTTATGACATTTAATGAGACTTGGAACCACACAACTCACAAATCCCTTTATTTCCTTGGTGCATACCGATTTCTGTAAACAAGATATCTTTCTTCACTCTCCATCTGCTACTACCTGCCAAATTGAAATACAGGTGCATAAGGAAGGCATAGAGTGGCCAAAAGGAAAGTTCTACAAGCATATATCTATAGATTTCAACCTTATGTTGAGGGGCCTGACATTAACTGTCTAATTAAAGTCATTTTTCTATTATGCCGAAGGACTTCATGGAGCGGTAAAAACCAAAGTCAAAGATACCTGTGACTGTCCATACCAAAAGCCGCTGACAGTTCACTCAATCCTAGTTCCAAACAGTGAGAAGACGCTTAATTACATTCTCTGAAGAGACAGAAAAAGGGAGAACCAGACCCCACCACACCCCCTCCAAAGCCCTGAGCATGCTTCAGCCATTATTCCCTTCTGCTGCCTCTTCTGGAGCAGAAGGAAGCAGGCTCAGGTGCCAGATGGCCAACAGGAGTTCCCCTCCTAAAGCTTCAGCACTTACCTATCAATGACTGTGGAGCAGGTGAGCACCTACAATATTGGGGGCTTGTTATCACAAGCAGAGAAGAAAAGCCATGGGAGTGAAAAAAGCAAGGACTGAATCAACAATTTTTATTGTGGGTTGATTTTGGTTTAGTTTTTTTACAGTCCATCAAAGTATTTTGTAGCCTGCTTAAAAACTTCTCTAAAAATAATAAATTACCATTGTAATTGAATACATTCAAGTTGTTTCTCGTTGTAGTTCTCACTTGTGTATTTCTACACATAAATGTATATATTACATACATATACAGACACGCTTTTCTGCAGGAAGGCAGTCTCCCTGCTCAGTTTCTCAGGCAGGACAATTCTGAATGTAGATTTTGTATGAAAAGCATCCCTACTTTCCCTAATCAAGGAGCTCTGCATTGTTATCTTGATCAATTCTTTGCTATACCTTCTATTCTTCTCCTTCTTAGGCTCCCTTTTCCTCCTGCTATGACTACAAATATATTTCAGCATCCTACAGCCTGAAAACCTTTCCAATTTTTCATTAATTCCCTTTCCCAGAATTTCCAACCGTTGTTGATGATCTCTACAATTTTATTATCTTAGTGCTTTCTGATCTCTGCTGTCATGCAAACAATTTGTGAAGTTATGAATACCAAATTAGAGCAACCAAAAAACACAAAGTACGCAACCTTAGTACAAGAATGAGAGAAACACACATAGCAAAGCAGTAACCGTCCCATCAGAGAGTGACACAAGTGAATACACTGATAGCAAGTTTTGCGAGTATTCATTAGGGAATGGCAAAGCACAAATGAAGGACTTGGAAATGGTGCTTACAGAAAAACAAACTTTATTTAGAGCAATATAGAATCATTAATTAGCTTCCTGCTTTAAAGCAGGCTTTGAAGCAAATGAGCTTGTTACAGTAAAAATGCAGATGTCGAGATTAGAAGTTAATGCTACTACACTCAACATTAAGTCAACAGAAGACTAGGAAACCAAAACCACATGGAAGTCAATCACTGCCAAACACAAAATAGTTAACAGTGGGAAACAAACAGAATATTGTCAAATTCAGAAGCTGGAAACAAACTAGAAAAAGTGGAAGAGACAAACACGCTGATGAAATAATAGTGGATAGATCAGAAGAAAGATTATAAGAAAAGAACTGTCTGAGCTACAGCTGTATTTGAAAAACTAATATCTGCAGGCAAAACATTGCATTGGTAGCTACAAAAACCAGAACAACTCTTGATGTTATGGTACGTGGATCTCAATGCTGGAATATGTACAAATCTCATTTAAAAGACAGCAAGAGATGAGCTAGCTGAGAGAAACATTAAGGGCTACAAAAATGGAAAATATTAAAACATCAAAACAATACAAAAATCTTGTTTCATTGTTGCTGAATGATGAAAGTGAAAGACAGCAAAAGCATCAAATTCCAAGCTAATTCTCAGGCTGTGCACAGCTTGTACTAGTACTTGTCTTTTGCTTTTCCTTGCTATTGTCCTGCACTCTTTTCTAGAAGACAGCCATTTCACTTTCAACTTCCTTCAGCAACTCCAAAACAAGACTCTTTTCCCATGTCTTTCTCTTTACACCTCACCTACATATGATCCAATTTACACAAAAAAATAAACTAACTTTTCTACAAATGTTGACAATTCTGATTTTTTCCATGTGCATCACTATGTTTTTCTGACCAAACTAGGACATCAGTAGATCTAACACATCCATATGGGTGTTTAGCCATCAGGTAAGTTCAGCATTGACCAAACAAATTCAGTATCTTTTTTTCCATTTCTACAGAATATAATTTCCTGCCTTGACTTGATACCCTTAACTGCAATGTTACTTTTCATTCAGACAGATGTGAGGGAACTAGAGATGTCCCTGAAAATTTTACCTGCATAGCATTTGCAAGATTCATCCTCTTCCCTCTGTGCACAGAACTGATGTTCCTGTCCAGTTCATCCTTATCACTGTGTTCTGACTATTGCTCCTTCTTCAGCCTTGGCAAGTTCCATCTCAATTCACCAATTTCCTTTTAAAATATAACACTAAAGATCACTTTAATAGGATGTTCCACAGACAAAACCATTTTTCTTTCTATTAAATTATCTTTCCCCCCTCCCTAGACAATAAAGTGCTTGTCATCACCTTCAATGCCTTTTTTTGATTTACCTCTGTCTTCATGTTAAATTAAAATATTGACCTTCATTTCACATATCACGCTGAGAGGTTTTTCAAATTCCTTCGTAATCTCACTCAAACTGCCTGTTATGCATAGAAAAGCATACTTTTATTTAAATTTTCTGTTGAAGTTTTGTGAGAACAATGATTTGACAAATAGTTTGCTACGACGCTTATTTTACAATTCTGGCCAGTATTGTGCCATTATTTCCTTGCTGTCTTGTTCATGCAATACCTATATTTTTAGAACAGTCACAAGAGACTCCTCCTACCTAAATACTACTGTAATACAAATTATATATATTGGAAAAATATTAGATCTCATACACATAGAAATGGTTCTAAATCAGCGACCACAACAAAGCTGAATTACATATATTTACACAGATGCATACATACAGTGAGCGAGTTATACCAAAATGAAATCATTACATACAGCAACATTTGTCTTTTCCTTTAGACACACCACTACCACGTACAATGAAATTCACATAAAATGAAAAAGGCATTTGTAGGTGTGCTTTAACTACTCCTCTAGCCCTATCTTCAGCAGCACTATTGCAGCATTTTCCAGTACATGACACCTTGTATGTAACAAAGCATCCCTCAACCAGAGCTGAAACACAAGTTAGTGTCTATGTGCAGGGCAAGTGTCTCCAGGACAGGAACAGGAAAGCTAGAGATAGGGATATAATGGATGGGAGGATGCCACCAAGTATGTGCTTCACAAGAATACAGAATCAAAACTCATTCTTCTCTCTCAAAAAATACACACATTTAATGTTGGTCTTTTAATTCTAAGAAAAAAATCAATTCCAAAAATACAAACTGAACATCAGAGTTAAATCAACCACCATAATAAAATGAAATGACATTCACAATAGTTAAGTCTATGGACAGCTCAAGTTTGACAAATATTTTCTCCCCCCCCCAATCCCCACTGAAGTCCCCAAGTACATTCCAATATTTATCTTTAAACGAAGCTTTATGAAAAATACTGCTGGTGTTCAGTTAGAATTAAAGGACTTGGATAAAGTGAAACAATAAAAACAAATACAGATGGTGTGAGTAAGGTTACAAAGGCTTAACATTTTGCATTATCTCAAGATATAAACATTCAAAAATTAACATGAAGTTGCTGTGTTATCAAAATATTGCAGCTATAGGCAAGGCAACATTAAATTAATAGCTGAGGGTGTGAGAAAAAAACCCACACATTTTAGTGAAGGTAAACAGAAGTGGCAGTTTTTAATTAGCATTTTTATAAAGCTAATATAACCCAGCCAGCCATAATCCAAGCACAGGAAAAAAAAAGCTTTCTCTGCTTCCTTTGGCTATAAGGTGACAGAAAAAAAAATCCAGAAAAAGAATCACCTTTTTAAGATGTTCAAGATGAGCAGAAAAAGTCAAATAACCAAGTAATGGAATAAATAGGTACTAACCCGGGTAGTACACTTTAAACCACTCTGTCATTTGTTAATGTTACATAATTTTATTTTGGTGGTAAACTGTAAGCATGTAAGAAATCTAACCTTATACAGTACAGTGAATAACCACCAAAGTAAAAATATTCTTCTGTTTACTCTTTGGCTAAAACCCCCTCAAAAGTAGCAGACAAAGAAAAAACATCTAATACTGGCAAGAGACTTTTTTGACTTTTTTTTAAACAAGTAAACTCCTCAATTTAAAACTTGGTACATTTTATAAACACAAAAGAGGTAATATTGTAATAAAATCAGTAATGTTACTTCAAATGGCAACATTTGTTGACCCTGTGCAATAATACACTTAGTTCATACTACATTTATCAAAATATGACTGTTTCTACAGATATGCAGAAATCCTGCATGTGACTCCTGTCAACTTTCTTTATAATGGGGACACAAAATTTACAATCAGAGTGTTATAAGAACTTGCACATTGTTATTTCCAGTAGAGTTCATTTCAAAATGTTCAGATCCTGCCTTATTTTTTGACAAATGGAAAATAATGGAATATAGAGCACATGAACGTCAATGACTGCACCCGTTGCCAGAACACACTGCACTGGTTGGACACTCTTCCTTAGTACATAAAAAGCAACAGCACCCAATAAGCCTGAGAAGAAATGCTGCTGTGTAAATACTGGCAACTATTCCTGAAAAAAGAATTATGGGATGAATTCTCAGAAGCTGCCCAATCCCATAATTTGTATTGCATAGTCACAATCACACATATATATACACGCACAGGTAAGTGTGTGCATATATACATATGTATATACACACACACGCGCACACGCACACACACACAGAATATATTAAGAAGACAATGAAGTCTGGTCACAGAGCAATTTACAGGCTCAATATATTTTTTTTCTTTTTTTTTTTTTTTACACTTTGAAAGAAAACTTCAGTATTTTACAGTCTTCAGTAGGCATTATATACACTGCACTTATGAAATCTAGAAAGTATTGAAATAGAAATACATTTCTGCAAACATTTGGGTAAGAAAACAAACCAAGATTTTTCAAATATTTGTGCTATCTACATAATATTTTCTCTAAATCACAATAACTGTATCCATGGAATGTTCTCTAGAAAATGTCATATTTTTTTAAACACCATGCACATTTTTAAGCAATTGTAACCCAAAATATCCCAACCTAAAACAATCTAACAATGTTCAGATTAAAAAATTTAAGTCTCAGATCAGATTTTAAAAAGATAAGTCTTTATCGCAAGAGCTGTAATGATAACAATTACATGTTAAGGCTAAAAAGGTTTTGTTTTTTTTTTTTTTTTTAGAAATACATTTAAAGACCATTTCTCTCGTGGCTCTGCATTATGAACTGTACTTACAGATGACAGTGCAGTGAACATAATGTTCAGTCCTACAGTCAGGATGCAGTTGCTCCTTCCCACTCCACAAGATACTGCACCTTTCCATCAAGTGTCACCCGACGAGCCAAGACACGGTATTTTTCCCCACAAGCTATTCTACCTGCTGCACCAAAGTAACTAGTAATGGAGTTCTTTAGATGATTGAGCTGTAACTCCTGATCTGCTAAATTGTTAAGTATCTCTGTATTGAGTTCATCATACTGGTAATCTTCCTTGCTCTCATCATCTTTAACAATTTCTGAATTTTGAGTCTGGAGTGCTTTTCGTGGAAAGCGACCTCTCCTTCTCAAATGCGGTATTGCAGCAGGCCAAGTTCTTCCTGTACGAGTCCTTTTTCTCGAGTCAGATAAACTATTGAAAATAAAACCCCACAGCATTAACTCCAAGGAATCTACTCAAAATGTATGCCTTACCATCAGCTATTTCCATGCCACTCATGAAATAACTTTTGTTCTGTTTTTCACTGATAAAAATACTTATTGCCTATAAATAGGTAACTATAAGTATGGCACTTAGGTAACAATTTCAGAACTCTAAACATGAGTTTTTTGAAAGGAGACTATTTAGAGCAGTAATGCACACAAAATTGACTCATGAAAGCACTTGATAGCATGCACCAGAAAGAGGAGACAAAGTAGTAGAATACATGTACCTCAATAAAAGAGAAATTTTTGTTTGCTGAACTTGAGAGAGAGAAAAGTTCAAGTAACAATTTATTTGCAGGAAAGCCAACTGTAGTTAATAATTTATTTATGAAAACTGTGCCAGAATTTTTTCATGCTCTATTGACTGTAGAAAATCACAGCATACTTAGTATTCTTTAACATGAATACACAAACCTACAGAAACAAAAGCTGCTAAAATTAATTCAGGGTACACATCAGTTCTTTTGTGGCCTTTATCAGGAAGCTAAGCTCAGCAAGTGTTTATGGAGTTTAACTCTTTTAAGCAAATATAACTTAGCTACACATTTTACAAAGAACAACAGTTGGCAAGCACCAAAAAATCCTCACTCTGTGAGTTGTACACAGAACTAATCAAGACTGGTTTTCTTTTGTCCTATTTCTTTAGATTTCCCCATGCAATTTATAGCTCTACTCTGAGAAAATCATATTAAAATTCATATACTGCAAATCTTAATCTTTATAGCAGATAGAGTAACTAAATAGTTACCTATAATGTCTGGAAATGCTAGATGAGGTAGTTTCTTTCATACTGGCAGCACCTGTGGATTCCACATCTGAGGTATTGGATGAATGTGCAGTTCCATCAGATTTCCTGTTTTGCAAGATAACAGGATTGCCATGCAATGAAAATAATCTTATATTAAAAACTGAGTTGACACTTCAGAAGCAAACAGATAAATTACATGGTATTATAATGTTTCACAGGACTTTTTTTTTTTAAATTTACCCAACAGTGCAGGGTAATTCCAAGGCTGGGTTCTCTATCACCGGAACTGGTTCATTGTCCTAAGGGGAAAAAAAAAAGACACCTCAGCTTAGGTTTTGACTGTTGTACCAATTTTGTTTGAGAGTTAGTGGGGGAATATCACAATTCATGTTAACTTGTTATGTTTTTCTTCAACAATTACGATGCAGTTAGAAGGAAGAGGGGAAGGGGGAAGAAATATTCTTACCAGAGGAGACGACTCTGGAGTTTTGTGAATCATTTTTCTTGTATAGGGACCAGGTGGACGACCTACTGATTTTTTTTTCCCCTTTTTCTCTATACCATTACTTAGTTCCCTAGAAGAAAATTTGTATTTTGTTCTGTATTACTGATGATAATTTTCATTTAATATTTCCTTTGGCAATGAACACGCACTTAGATATCTGTTACTGAAACATTGTACTAAATGAGGTTATTCTGGCAAATTAAAATTGTCAGCTACAAAGCTACATGTTTTTGTCTGCATAATAACATTAACAGATACAAGATATTTCTAGGGACATTACTGATTCCCACATGTTGAGAGGAATGAACAGGTGTTAAATGTTGTTTATTCATATGAACACACTTGGTCAAAATGGTGGCACACTTACCAATACAAGTTACAATTTCACAACATAATTCCTATTCAGAATTCTAGTTAGATTATTGCCCAAGAGACCCAGAAAGGCAAGAGATTTTGTTTCCCAAATGGTAGCAAAGTCGACATATTTTCTATTGTCCTTACTGCTAAATTTCATGTTGGTTTTTTTAGAAGAATCCTAATAGAAAGTTAACTATATTTGTTCTAAGACCTTGTTCTCACAACTAATCCACCTTTACAGTTATTTTTAAAAAATACATTCTACAATGAAAAGGTCTTTTTTGTAGGCACCAAAAAAAAAGCCCAAAGAGCCCCATTGCTAGAATGACTGGGTTATTTTACCTCACATCAGGAACGGGTTTAGATGACTTTCTGCCTTTAATTTTGAACTCATGAGAAGCTCCTTCTGGTTCTTTCTCAGCCCTGAAAGCAGCATTCGGTGGCACAGGAGGAACGCGAATTCTCAAACCAAACAAATGCTTCTTTTTCTTTATTTCTTTTCCAGACATAAACCTTAACAATTTTAAACAAATTGTTATAATTCTGATCACAGGGAAAGCAACTTTCAAAATAACAGTGTACATGCAAACAAAACTATGCAAACAGAATATTCATTCAAATGCTACTTTACACAATCCTCACTCTCAAGCACAGAATGTGAAGTGGAAAGAGGATGGAAGTTACAACAATTTTTCTCATCATCTGGGTTCCACTCAAATAGTTACAAAATGTTACAGTTTGAAATAGACACAGAATTAAAATTTAAATGTTATCTGTGGCCAAAGCGATTATCACCTAGACTGAAGACTAATATAGGTCAGATTAAATAGGTGAACAACATTTAAAGCAAAAGTACCAATAACTTACATGGTCTTGTAATCATTTAATGCCTCCAGGACATGCTCATATCTTTCAGATTTTGGTGTATCTGCCAGCTGTAAAGTAGTAAGAAATCATTTAGCCTATCTGAATTCTTCAGTAGTAGAAAGATTCCAGTTACTTTGAGTCATTGTAACTACAGATTTGAATTTTTCAACATTACTTAACATGATACCAAAAAATAAAATATGGAAAACACCCAGAATAGCTATTAGAATTAAAAAAAAAAAAAAAGTAAATCCATTTTCATGCCTCTTTTGCTAAGACCCAGTCTAACTTCCCTCCTTTCACTGAAGCCTGAAGTAACTAGTCCCTATCAAGCTTTTAAAACATGGAATCTTCTCTCTGAAAAATTAAGAATTACAGAGACAAGGAGAGCAAGTATGCTGGACACAAAGAAAGAAGTGGACAAGTGTTAAATGAACAAACAAATTCCTTCTACATTTCCCTCAATACTAAGAGAAACAAAAATCAAAACTAAACACAGCTTGCATATTTGTAAAACTATACAGTAATATATTCTATTGAAAAGATGGTGTGAGAATTACATTTTGTGCAGCCTTTTTTTTTAATTAAAGTCTGAGACTTGATATGACAGAATTATTGATTTGATACAACTTAGGTAAGAGATGCCATACATATCAATTAACCAGACATCTATTCATAATGACACTAATTTTTTAGTAACGTTTTAGTGTTTGCCTGTCTAACAAACTATTTACACTGATAGTCTGAACATATGTATTTTAAACTATTTGCCATTATCTATTAAAAATAGTTACTCATTTAAACCAAGAACATGTATTTGATTCTCAAATTGTGTCTGCTAGTAAAAATGGATTACAGATGTATGAATTCACTGAAAAGTATAAAAGTAGGATGTACTCATGATAAGAAAATTTCAAACCATTTATATGCCACCTGTATTAAAAAAAAACAACTTTAAAACCCTAAACAATTTTCATGCACAAAAAGTGCATACTCTGTGTACTCTACATACTCTACTGGCAGTGTGCCAATTTGAACTTGGACATAAATTGTTTACATCTAACATTACATGCAGAAACAAAGACTGACACTGACCCACTTAGTTAAATATAAAGTCAATCTACTTGAGTAAATGGATTTCTTTTAATGCTAAGATAAATGTCCAGTTATCAAAACAGCTGGAAAAATAACTAGTCTAGTAATGAGCTAAAAACAAGATGCCGTGACAAGTAGCCGAATCAGACTGGAAAAGGATCAAAACAATTTTTAGACCGGGACACAAACTGACCATCCCCATTGTTTGAAAGAGGAAGGGAAGAAGAAATGTTTGTGTACAATATTTTGTTATATCTTAGAGACTTTGGATATATCTTCATGTGCAATATACTCTGCATTCAGTTCTACATTTAGATTTTCTGGTCGGGGCACATGAAAATATCAACATAGTAAGAGAACTATAACATGAAAGACAAATAGAGATATACAATAGTATACACAGCTGAGTATAAATAATTAAAAGTCACCATGAAAATAATGAGTTACATGGATAATGTGAAGAAATTTTACAGCTCAGAAAAACATAACACCACCTAATTTCCTTGCAGAAATAGAATGCTTTTTATCTCCTTATTTAGGATTACCAGATTTTAAGGTACTAAAGGATTTAACATGCAGAATAAGACAGTTCATAGGTTGCCAACTTTCAGGACACATGCATGCACTGTGAGAAAAAACAAGAAAGGGTATTGCAATTACTTACCTCACCAGGATGCAATCTATCCCAGTTTTCATTAATGTAGGCCATAAGTTCAAGCTCCGAATCAAAATATTTCTTCTTATGAATAACACTTAGGTTGTAAAGGCATAGATGTGCTATATCTACCCTAGAATATTTGAATTAAAAAAAAAAAACAAACCACATTTTATTTCCAATTGCTTTCCTTTGAAATAATTTAGTAGAAAAGATATTATCACAGTACAGTTGGAAAAACACAAAGCACAAAACACTCAATCCAGACAATATCACAAAGGCTTCTGTAATTTCTCTTCAAGTGATTCCTTCTGTTTTGCGTTTTACTTTCATTTCTGCATTTTCATTGCACTGTCATGATCTTCTTTTAAACTCCAAAACTGGTCAGAACCATGGCATATTTAAGCAAGTCTGAATTCACATTTGAATGTATCAACTCTGATTTCATGCAAGTATTTTGGTGAACTAACATTTAACAACATAATTTCCTCCATATATTTAGCATTAGGCACATTTACACTAAATTGGATATAATTTCTAATAGAGGTTAGTTCAAAGATTCCAAACTACAACTATTAAGACTCATCAAGGACATTATTATAAAAATGTATCAAGACGTGTACTCCAGTACTCACTACATCTGGCTTACATAACGGCAGGATCCTAAGCCTGCAAAAAATATTTAACTCAGATATCTTAATCTTCACATATACAACAAGTGAGTAGTTGCTTACTACTTCACTGAACAATCCCAGAAATAAACCTCAAGAGCATGCAATCACAATATATCTCTACATTTAAGGATAAACTTTGAATGAAACTTATCCCTGATAAACAGCAAGAATGACTCAGGGAACAGCTCAAGTTAACAAGTGGATTTCCTTTTTAGCAAGGAGAACCAAAACACCAAAAAGAAAAGCAGAGCATGTATTTAACTCACCCTTTTTTTTTTTTAAATTCATACTTACCATCTCAAGGGTAAACGTTTGAGGTATTCTGGTCCAGAACTGCAAACTGAGCAAATGAACGTATAAAACCTAAAAATATACACATATGTATATGTACATGTGTCTGGGTGGTGGGTGTCCCTACACACACATGCTCTCAATGTTTTAACATCCTGGTTATGAAAATGAGAGTTAAGCAAGCTAGAAACCCAGCCATATGATATTTGTCAGTCTCTTTATTCTGCACCTCACTTAAGCAACTTCCACAATCTGCGCTGATACCTACTAGGTCAGATCCAAGGTACTTGAATTCCATCCTGGTACCCACTGTTTCATACTCCCTGAGAAACTCCCTCAACCTGTGACTGTGTCAGTGAAGATGCTCTGTAATGTCCCCACCCCATTCTCTCAAATGCAAAACCCTGTGCACCGGTGTAAGCATGCACTTTAAGGACTCATGCCTTCCTGGGTCCTAACTCCGTTCTTTCATACAAATATTCCAGCACAACCAACAGCTAAAAGAAAGTCTAATAGATAACAAGTGAGATACTCCTTGGTTCCTTTCTCCAGTTTTCTTTCATCTGCTGCAAATGCTCCAAGTTCCTCTTCAAAAGAAAGCACAGACCAGCACCTTTTTTCATTTCCTTGTGTTCTGACTCATCCCACATGAACAGAGGATGTAGAGTTCCCCTCAGACTAAGTATCCTTCCAGCTCTCTCCAATCCCCCACAGTCAGTGCACACGCTCACTGACAGCCCATCTCCAAGCAGGGTGTCCATCGTTTGTAAGACATCAGTCACCTACACAATGTGACCTCAAAAGCCCTTATCCTAACTTAGGCCCACTAAAGGGGTCTGCTTTAAAAGCTTCCCATCTCCCAGTTGCCAGCTCCTACAGTATAATGGACTTACGCACAAAATGAAATCAGCAACAGTTGGAATTCAACTAACCCTTGGTTACATCTCCATCACCCACCACTACACCCTCCTTCATTCAACTGAGATGAAGAACTGCATTTTCCTGGCACCTGAACACATGTTTATTTTGTATAATCTACTCAAAACACAACCCATTTTTGAAAAATACTGTTGTATTATGGCTGCCCAAATAAAAGCTCATGGAAGATTTCCTACACATTTTAAACAGAGACAACCATGAAGTACAGCTCAATTTTCTTACCTGTCACCAAAAAGCATTGGCTTTTGGAGGCACTGCACACAAGCCTCATGAAACCACTGCTTACATTTGCAGCACTGCAACATCTTTAGATACCAGCTTCGCCAACAGAAAGAAAAACAAGATGTGTTAAAAAAGTTACTGGAAATTGTTCTTTGTTACATGTAAATTAAATATCAAGAGATCTTTTGACCCAAACTGATTTTCACAGTTTATAAAATAGCCATCTCTAGAGATATTTCAGCAACTTTTAGTTCCTTAATGAATCACTACTAGAAAAGAGAGACTAGGACTAATAAAAGACAGTCCAGTAAAAGACTGAACTAAGTTATTAAATGAAGAAAATAGACATTTCATTTACTCTGTCAACCAGCTTCTAATTCAGAATAATAAGAATTTAGTAACTCCAAAAAAACTCCTTCTGACATACCAGATTAGCTTCCTTGTTATTTTTCAAAGCAAAACACAGCTGCATTAAGTCACAAACATTTGTTCTGGGGATTCAACTACTTGAATCCTCAAAAGAAACCTCATAGTTTACAGGGGTTTTCTTTTCCTTTTTCAGCTTCTCCCTTGAGAAAAGGAACCATGCAAAACTGAAGGTGATGTTTGTCCAAGTCTCCAAAATTCTCAAACCAGAGCTCTGTCCTGTGAGTGTAAATTCAAAAACGTTGCTTCTTTGACTTTTTGACTCCTTACTTGCCTTGATCTCAAATCTTCAATGCTATCTTATTCATTCACTCATTCATGCAGACACCAGAGTACTCATCTCTACCTGCTTAAGAAGTCCTCTTCTTGCCTTTCTTGTAAAAAAGAACCAGCAGAGGACTCTGTAATGCCATAAGAGGAAAAAGAATCTTTCCCCTGCCAGTGATTGAAAACCAGGGTATGATGTTATGGTAGAATCAGACAGGTGCATATTCCAACAAAACTTAATAAACTAATCTCTAGGTACATTTATTTTTGTGACTTATGACCAAGTTAACATCAGAAAAATACTGCCTCTTGCTGATTGTAGAATGTACTGTGATTTTATGTGATGGTCACATGACAAAATTAAAACAAAACTAAATATTTTATGGGAGAAGAAATAATGTATTTCCCATGAGACACTTAAAAATGCATAGAGAATACAAAAGCCCACTTTGCATCCAGTTTTTAATACCTACACACAATAGGAAAAGAAACTAACAAGTTCACAAGAAAGTCTACAAGAAAAGAGTCAAAGTTTGCAGCTGCATTATAGAGAAAAGTTCTTATATATTATCCATTTACTTACTCTCCAGGTCCTCCACAATAGCAGTAACACTGCTGCACATTGGTTTTATGACCTGCATCCCACTCAAGGTCTGTTGCATTATATGGTAACGTTTGTTTCATGACTTGCAGTGCTTTGGCATTTGGTCCTTTCTTAAGCGCACCACCCCTCTGGGCCAAAACAAACACATTAGTTTACAAGAAACAATAATACGTTTCTGAAGCTTTCAAAGCTTTTAATTTGAAAGTTATGAAAATTTGTCTATAATCAACTCAAATACTTTCACCTGCATTTATGTTTTAATACTAGCATGTTTGTTTAAAAGCAACTTATCACCTATTTCTAAAATAAGTATTACTTCTCAACATACAAAACTTGCATTCAGATCAAAGATAACAAAAAAGAAATCACTGAAAAAAATGCTTTATCTTTTTATTATTTCAATTTCAAAAACAAAGATGCATGCAATATGAAACACACCTTTGTTGTTGTTGCAAAAACACACTGTCGACAGAGCCATTTATCATCTGAATCAATCACGCTGGAATCAATATTTGGTGTGTGACACAGTTGGTGATAACCTGTATAAAAAATGATCAGCCAAACGGTTATTAAAATGGCAAAAGAAGCTTACACAGAATTAAGTACATATAACTTTAATGCAACTATAAGGCATTATCTATCACTAAGTGCCAAAAATCTGATAAAAAAAAAAAATCAGTAACAAATTCAAAATGGTATTTTAAATTTTCTTAGTAGAAAAATAATAATCTTGACTTACAGAACAGGTGTTAGTCACTTTAACATGGATTCTCATCATTCACTGAGCTGTTAATAGCCACTAAGGGCTACAAAATTTAAGATCAGTTGAGCAGTCAGTCATTGCCAGGCAAATATCCCCCTTTGTGAAACAAATCAAAACATCTTTTAAAATGCAGTAAATAGGAAAAAAAAAAAATCTAGTTACCTTGCCCACATTTATCACATATAACCATTTCATTCGGTGCTTCTGAATACTCTTCCTGACATATTGTACAGACCATTTCCCCACTTTCAGTGGCTCCTAGACAAAGATGAGAGTGTGATTTTTTCAGATTACATCTGGAGTTGGAACAGTTACCACACGTATAGCTTTTTTTTAATTTCAGTTACAGATGCATGCATTGTAGAAACACATTGTTACAGAGAAAAATTTCTTACCAAGAATACATTCAGACATTTTGTACAGACTGTGCTACAAATATTTATATTACTTATCATAAGCTATAAGATATTTATAGGCTTTATATTGCCTACTTAATATGCAGTCCACGGTTCCTTAACATCAACAATAAAAATTCAACAACTGAATAAAGAATGTAAATTCCGGCTAAAAATACGGATAAATAAACCCTATCTGAACAACTAATAAATATCCTTTATGTTTATATTACTTTGTGTTTCTTTTCATGTAAATACATACACAATTTGGTGTATATCTTTTTGACAGATCTGTTCAAGATGCTTTAATATTAAACTCCAACATTCTTAGGAAAGATGTTATTACCACTTATACATATTTGCAAGCATACAAAAGCACACAGTTACAGCAGAGGTAAGGAAAAAAGTAAGCTTGCAATCTGGAAACAAAACTACATCTTACTCCATTTATATCACGTCTCAATGTAAAAATCTGGATTAAAACACAAGTTTCTTAATCACAGAATATTCTGAGTTGAAATGCCCTTATACACATTCATTAAATTTTGATAGTTACAATAAATGAATCAAAGATCATGAACTTGTACTATACAGAAGCAGAACAGCAGTTTTTTTACAAGCTTCTAAGAAATAAAAGAGTTGATTTTTTGCTGTCATAAATAAAAAGCTTCTCCTTTTAGCAGACAGTGTTTAGTTTAAACATCAAAAATCAATGACAGCCAGTTCAGGCTTCCACTGCTTTTATATGATGAGGAAATTGTCATCCATGCTTCTACTACTCTCCAAATATCTGAAAACCAAAAAGGTATTATACAATAGGTGTCTCAGTTGATAATTGCACTTTTCTTATATGATATGAATACTCAAAAACCTGTAATGGTTTCTTATGTGCAACAGTTACGGTGTTACTTTTAAATGTCAAAACTCCATTAAAGATTTTCCAGGTTTTAGTTTATTTCCACAACATGTTGTTTCAACTGAAAACAGTAGGAGGACATAAACTTGGTGTAAATTAGGGCTCAGAGTACTCTGTTAAGACAGAGGATAGACTCTATCCCCATCCAAACAAAATCAAATGTGATTATTTTTAGAAGTCTTCTCCACTCTCTCGCACATAGTTACGTGAAAACAAAAACACAAAAAACTCACAAAAACAAAATAACCAAAAAAAACCCAGACCCAAAAAACAGGAACTTCAGTGATAGACAGTTGTTTGAAAAGATTTTTTTTTTTCCATTTGCCTAATTTGTGATCCTGGATCACATTAAATCATATCACTCTTTAGGATACGAGAATATAATGTAACCATTTATTTTAACAAATATAGTAATCTAAACAAAAAAGATACTAAACAAGGACTACTTCATTGAAGTTCTTGCCTGTTTGTATGTCCTTCCAGAGAACCCAGGATTTGGAACTGTCTTCAAATATAATGAAGCAGTTCTGTTTCAGTTTGTTTATCTGAAAAACAAAAATACAGTGGAAGCCATGAGTAAAAGGGCTAAACAGAAGAATGTACTTCATACTACAAAAGAGGCACAATAATACTGCAATTTTCAACTACATATATTACTTTAAGACTCCAGTGAAGTTAAAAATTCGTTTACCTTTTTGATAGTTCCAAGATAAAACAAGCCATCTGACCATCTAGCTAGGACATCCTGACCTTCCTCAAATTTACAAAGTGGCTTTTTGGCTTTCTGTCCATCACGTAAGGACAGCTTGGTCAGAGATGCTGAGCTCTTATGGCTGCGACG
Source organism: Neopelma chrysocephalum (assembly GCF_003984885.1). Classification (NCBI taxonomy): domain Eukaryota; kingdom Metazoa; phylum Chordata; class Aves; order Passeriformes; family Pipridae; genus Neopelma; species Neopelma chrysocephalum. The sequence goes on along the minus strand of NW_020897760.1, from coordinate 6,029,102 downwards.
TAAAGGAGAGCGCTTATGGACCAGTGAATTACCCACCGCTGTAGAGTCTCTAAAGACAGGGAAGCAAGAAAAAAAGGTAATCACAATTAGGATAAAGAAACCATGTATTTTAAATATGACTAACTCCAGAACTTCAGGTAACTAAAGACCTGCTCATGTCTTCAGACTTTAGACACCTTTAGTAGTGGTGCCTCTGCTATGACACAAGTCTACAAAATTTGAAAGAGACGAGTTTATAAAAAAAAAAAAAAGCGTTCTATGAAATCAGCTGATGTAAATGGGGATGGGGAGACACAAACTTTCCAGCTCAGAGACTCTTCATAAAGTCACCAGAGGCATCAAAGAACACATCAAAAACATTCAATACAGGATTACTTATGCAAAACTTCAGTCACTCAAATGACTGACAGTTTTCTAAAATTCCAGGGAAGCTAAAAAGGTCCTAAGCCAGTTCTAACTGCATTATCTTGGTAGGGAGAGTAGTAGTTGACAACTAATGGGGTGCTCAGCAGTTACTCAGAATCAAAACAAAACAAAAACCAGAGGCTGAGGTGTGGAGAAACCACCCAAGGTAAATACTTGACCCATAGGCAGAGCTGTAGAGGTTTCCAGCATAGAAAGAACTTCTACATGTTAAATTCATGGAAAATAAATTTTCCTCTCTGTTAGAACAAGAGTGGAAAATAATAAGGAAGGAAAAACAAAACATCTTGCAACCTTTCTTCATACATGAAACCCAAAATTATAAGTTACTTGAATCAACCATTTTTCCACATACAATTCCATGAAATGTAGCCTATTTACATGTGTGAATATGTTTTTATGTCAAACTAGCTATCAAACATCATATTCCAAGTAAAGGAATAAAATATAGAAAATTATAAAACAGGATCAAATAGTGCACAAGGAAGAATCTCCATAAGTAATAGGCAGAATCTGAGACTATGTAATAAAGTTGCCACTTGTATATCCAGATGTATTTTCTATAGAAACTAAAGTATGTATAACTAGGATGCAAACATAGGACAGATTAGGGAAATAAATAGGATACAGTCAATTGAAAGAGCAGTTCCACCTCACTCAAGATAGCTTAGGTACATCATCAGCACCAGAAACATTTGAATTAATCGCAAAGCACCAACAAAAGCACTAAATTAATCAGTGTCCCATATAGTTTGAGCATTGCTATAGCAATGTTAGAATCCTATAAATTCTGCTGCTTCTTATGCAAAAGCTGCTTCAAGTTACTGCTGCTATTCCCCAGTTCAACTCTAACCTCTGATAGATGGGACAGGGTACATGCAGCATTCAAAATAAGTTTACAATAACGGAGTAAAAGCATGGCAGCCCAGGACACTTATTTTTTGCTGCCTTCTCAGCAGTAACATCTGGTTTACAAGTGTTTTGACAGAACTACTCTCTTAAAAAGGTTCAAAGATTTTTATCCAGTTTAAGAGCCTAGAGAAAGCAGCTACAAGGCAGGAATGTTTGCTCTTCTTTTCCAGTACCTGAAAAAAGGTGTGAAAGATCTCATACGGAATACGCAAGAAGACACAAAGTCCATTTAAAAAAAACAACTGAGTTCTATGTTAAAAAAATTCTTCAAAAGCATTCTTTTAAGTACTGAAGTTTGTCCCACATCCCCATTGAAATGATAACAAAAAAGCGTGCATCATTTTCTGGCACAACACACTTAAATGAATCTATACATTGACTTATACAACAGCATAAATTCACAACAGCAGCTTCAGACACTGAAGAATCTTGATACATAGTAAAGATGTGAGCCAATAAACCAGACACTTCTCCTTTGTCCACACTGCTGTTTTTGTGAGTGATAGCAGTGCTGAAGTGAAGGCTAAACAGTTCATGAAGCAGCTCCTGCTGTGGCAGTTTATGGTTTATCTCACAGAGACTGAAAATAGGGTTAGTTATCACAATAGGCTGACAGTAGCTTAACAGTTGCTTTCCACATGGATAGGAAGTTTCTCTTCAGGGAAACATTCCCTCAATGTTTTTGATGGAGATGAAGTAGGAAGAGCCACTGTTTTTAACAAGCGGACTTTAATGAACAGGCCATAAGTTACTTAAAGTAGGTGTCTCTGAAGTATCTTCTGGAACCATTGCACAAGAAATGTAGTGCAGACCAGTGTAAAAGCTACATGCATAAAATGTTACTAATGTACTCATCTGTCTCGCCACAGCTCTCTCAGCTGTAGTGGAATACCAAGAAGTTATACCTACCATTAAAATAAAACTTTTGTTGGAAGATAACATGCAAACTGAAGTTAAATTCTTGCTTGCTGATTTTGAAATTAATTTAAAGGTTCCACATTTTCCAGAAACTTGCTTTCAAGTTTTCCCTAAAGTTAGCTTCATAGCACCTTCCTACCACACTATTTATAGTTACCAACTAAACTAACAACCTTTAAGTAACAACTTCCCCCTCTTAAAAAAGCTTTTCTCCAAGACCTTATAACCACGGAACATCCAACCGATACCTTGTTTTTCAGAAAAACTTACCTGATATAAAAATCTGCTTTATCTAATTTAACTCACATCACCAAGCTACACAGCACATCACACAGCATGTATGGCTTTACACCCATTACTCAATACTAAGTATGTTGTGCTGTATTCTTATTTAAGCACTTAGAATGCAAACAAAACGTACTTACACACCCATACAATATTTCATAAGTTAGTGGTGGAAGTCAGTAAAATGTGTCTGCATGTTAAAATATATTTGAAAAGCTAGAGCAAAAGATGTGAAGAAATTGGAGGATTAAAAAGACTGAGCACTCTTGCTTCCAAGTGTTTGTTCCTTAAGATATTCATACTCCTGTACTCCTTCAGCTGCAACAACTGCTGTGAAACTTCTGTTACAAAAAACTCCCTTGACAGGTTTTTTTTTTCCCGGGCCATCTCAGTTCACTGGTTTGTTTCACAGAATGGTTTGAAAACACAACTGAATAAACTCAAACAAGCAACTTGGGACACAAACTCCTTCAGCTGTCACTGCCAGACTGCATGACTGAACTACAGTCACAGGTTCACTGACAATCCATGCAATTTCAGGAAACTTCTTCCAGAAGAGCTCCTGATTCACAAGTGCTGCAACAGTAACAGGTCATAGCTACCCTATAAACACAGCTAGTTCTTGGAAGTTAATTTAAAGATACTAAGTTTTAACAACAAAATGCCCAAAGAATATTAAGGGAAAATTTTAATCCACTGAGAAAACTCATTAAAGTGGGACAGATAACTCATTTATTCCTACTAAATACAAATCACACGGAAGGGAAGATGAGTTTAAAGATTTATCAGAAGGGAATTCAGATTAGAAATCACACACAGACCACCCTACTAAGAGAACTCATGCAGGTTTAAGATCTATCTCAAAACTGGAAAATGCGGTATCACACAGGAGAGGAAGACCTAGTGAAAGAACTTATGATAACCAGAGATAATCAGTTCAAATTCTGGAAGCATGGCATTACTGCTGATTAATCAGTTTCTTTAAAACTTGTTAGACACCACCTAGATGGAATACTGTGTTTTTGTTCTCCCAGTGCAAGAGAGACATTGAAGTAGATGAGTTTGGTGGAGGGCCACAGAGATAGTCAGGGACTGGAGCACTTGCCCTATGAAAGGGGGCTTAGGGAACCAGGTTCATTCAGCCTGGAGAATAAAAGGCTTCAGGGAGACCTAACAGCAGCCTTCCGGCCCCTAGGAGAATATTGGTGAGATGCAATTACTCTCTTCACAGTAGTGCATAGCAGGAGGACAAGTGGTAACATATATGTTGGAATAAGAGAGATTCTGATGGGGAGGGAACATCCCCCTCCCCATGGGGGCAGTTCAGCAGCAGAACAGGGGCACAAGGTGGTTGTGTGGCCTCTGTCACTGGAGGTTTTCAAGGGCTGGCTGGATAAAGCTACCTGGTTTGACCTCATGGCTGACGCTAAGCTGAGCAGGACTACAGAACACCAAGACCCCTTCTAACCCGAGTCAGATTTTGACCCTGTGAAGTATGACTGTCCTTAATAAGATTGATTTATACTATTCAAAAGAGGTAGTCACTGGAATAAGTGACTCTCATGTCCATAATACTACACAATCATTTGTGATTTTGTTTTTACTTGCTCATGTTCTCCCTCAAGAAACCTTAACTAACTAGAAGTGTTCTAATTCTATTTGATATGCACAGTGAGAGTATTACGCTTTAAAATATCATTACAGAATAACATATTTCCTTACATATTTAGTATGTAGGGAAACAGGATTGGGCAGCCCTGTACTGCAAAAGCCATTTGTTTGGGATTGATCATGTGTTTGTACACAAAGAGAAGAAGCAGAACATAGTACAGGGAAGAAAACAATGCTATCAGGTCACAATACACCTTTTCAGATCATAATTTCCCTTAACTGTACACCTAGCACCTCCCTGAGTACAGAAACTGCCTTTTGGGTTTCTCCAGTACATGCAGGAACATACTTAAGGGAGGTAGGAGCACGCACCCAAGTAGAAAAGAAATGACAACATGCTGACTTGCACTGAGGGGAAGTGGGGAAGAAAGAGTATTTCAGAGGTGACCAAAACCCCATAAAGACAAGCCTCCTTCTTTAAGGTTCATCTACAAGAGCAGCAACCTTCATAAGCACTCCACAGAATTAATAAAATAAAAAGATCTAAAACATAAATAAAGTAGTATTATCCTCTAAGATATTCAGTGAATGAAGTATGTCCAGACTCAGCAGGAATGCTCTTATCATTAACTCTCCTCAAAGAAAGTTCAGCTGCTTGATTTCACTCCTCCATGGAGATTATACCTCCAGCAATATCTGTGGTTTTATAATTCTTCTCCTGTTGTGTTTTGCTCAAAGACACACTTCCCCTCCATTTCCTGCAAGGAAGGCCTGTAAAGAAGGTGAAACCAACTCTGCAGCAAGCTCAGAGGCCAGTCACACAAAAATTGCTGTTAATTCACAAACTACGAGAAGATTCGTGTTGGTTTCTCATCACATGTGCTTCTTCTCTCCAGGCTTTCTCCTCCATAACTCACAGGAGGCGCACAAAATATGCTTTACTGCCTCTAGTACTATATTAATTCACATCTATCTCCAGGGAATACAGAAGTCCACTCCCTACTAGGAAATGAACCGTAGCATATTTGTTACAGCTGCTCTTCTCATAAATTTTACCTGATCTCCTAATGCAGGGAAGGAAAACATAACTTGATACTACCAATACATGTGTCGTTCACCTATTAAAAAATATACACACCTCAATAACTGCTGACTAGCCATATTAAGTCAACTTTTGAGAAGCATCTACATCTGATTTAAAATTCTTCCCAGAACAGAAAGAGCAAGTTGTTGAGAAGCCACACATCTATATTTGATGAAATAAGGGTTAACTGTGGAAAACACTGCTACATTATACTCTCAGTACAGATCCACATTTCACAGCTTGTAGCTCCTTGCAAAGATCCTTCTCATTTTCACTATATTATGCACCTTTTTTCATCTTTTCAATCTGTGTTCCCTTATTCCCCTTTCACTGAGAAGCTATGAACTCATTAACCTGTACTCTAATAATACAGAAACTAAACTATTTTCCCTCTTTCAACCTCAGATGTTTTCAAATCAAATGTAATTTGAGATCTCAGAAAAGGGACAAATATTAACGTGTGAACTTTTACCAACCTGATTACAGATCAAAAGAAAAAACAGCAGGGAAACTGTTTGGCTATTATCCCACGTTTTTGCCAGGTTAATTGTATGTCATTGATCATGTTCCCTTACAGTAAGTCAGGAGAAAATCATGCCATTATCCATTACTACGTTTGACCTTTTAAAGTTATGAGCTGGGCCTACCTATCACAAATTCCAGAAACAGCCATAATGCTACACTGCTTTCCTGGCAGACCCTTTCATTTAAGTATACAACCCCTCTTCTTTTAATAGCACCCTGATATTTCATGGATGAACGACAACCCCTCGTATTTCAACACTAATAGCAGTGTCCAGAGCATCCAGCACAGAACCATATTGTTCTCTTTGACTAACGCAAATATCAGCCCATTCTTCCTACAGAATTCAATACCAAAGAAAAGAAAATGCGTTACTGCACAACCTTTCAGCCAGCAACAGTTACCGCATTTTGGTGGACAAAAAACGTACTGTGCACATTCAAATCGTCAAGCCTGACAGAGATTGAGAGGTGAGGCGTTGCAAACAAACAAACAAACAAACAAACAACAAAAAGAAACCAAAACCAAAGTTACCAGCGGGCACCAGCAGCTCTTTGTGCTGCTCTCTCCGCACTCGAGAAAACGCAGCCTGCCTCGACAATATCCTTAAAGGTGAAGGTGAAAATACAGCTGACGCGGGGCTGATGGTACCTCCGCGCCGCGGCCCCCCCGGCCGGCCCTGCCTCCCCGCCTTTGTTTTGGTCACCGAGAGCACCGCTGACCCCTCACTCGCTGCCCGCGGCCGCTCGCAGGGAGCTCCCTCCCCCTTTCCCCAAGGCCTCGGGGCCCCCTGCCCCGGAGCGGGGCCCCTCTCCCCGCTGCCCGCCCGGCGGGGGATGCGGGACGCGGCACCGCCGGCCCGGGCTGCGGGATCGCCCCCCCCAACCCGCGCGGGCCCGGCCGCCCCTCCCTCCCCCCCACCCCTCACCTCATTCGGTCTCTCCAGTGGTGCCAACCGCCTCATACAGGGAAATGGGCGAGCTCGGGAGCCTCCCCCGGCGGCGCGGCGCGGTGCGGCCGGGTGCTCGGTGCACAGCGGGCCCCCGGGCGCGGCCCCGCGGCGGCGGGCGGCGAGGGAGGGTCAGAGCCGGCTCACGGGCAGCCCGGCCCCGGCGCAGCCCCTCGCCATTTTTGTTTCCCGCGGAGGAGGCGCTGGTGCATTCTGGGAGCACAAAGGGCCGCGGCCCCGCCCCGGCGGCCCCGCCTGCGCCGCCAGCGCCGGGGGCGGGAGCGGGCGCGGGGCCGGCGCGGCGGAGGGACACGGCCGCGGATGGGCTTGCGCCGCTGCCGAACAAAGAGGGACTACTTTAGCCGTGCGGTCGCCGCGGATCCATGCGCGCCGCCGGCGCTCGTTGCGGCGGGGCCGGTCATTGTTCCCGCCGCATCTGCGGAGACGCGGCAGCGCTTAGGTTTCGCTGTATTCACTGCCCCGCGGGATCCCTGCCCGGCCCCGGGGCAGCTCCCCGCCTTGGTGGGGTCGGCCCTGCCGTCTACAGTGACTCAGGGCCCGCCTTCCTGCCCAGGGGGCCGGCGAGGCCCGGCACAGGTAGCAGAGGCAGCCTTGGGCGGCCTGTGAGGCTGCGGGCTGGACAGTGTGCTCCTCTGCAGTGACAGCGGGCTGCAGCCATTTCAGATGAGCCTCAGCTTGAATTGTTAGCTGCAGCTGTACTAGCCAAGCTAATGGAACAAGGTGCCTAGCAAAGTCGTGGAGTCTTCCTCTTTGGAGACATTCAAAACCCACCTTGACACATTTCTGTGTCACCTGCTGCAGGTCACCCTGCGTTGGCAGGGGGTTGGACCAGATGATCGGCAGAGGCTCCTTCCAACTCCAGCAATTCCGTAATTCTGTGAAATAGGCTTCTTGTTTTCCATCAGTTGAGTTCTGCAATTGTTCAGGCATTGGTATTGGGCCAGCCTCCAGAGTCCCCATGGTTAGCACAGCAGTTGCCCAATACAGTGGTACCAAACACTGTAAAGCTTGTCGTAACGCTGCAAGGGCAGTTGCTCAGGCCTGTGTACAATGCTGGAATGCAAGTGCTCCCTGGATCAGCACTCACCAACTGGTGTAACACACACTCAGGAATGGCAGAACTCAGTGGACTGGAGGGTGAATTTATGATTCCAGTCTCTCTCCTGCTGAAAATGCCCAAGTTCTCAAAGCCACCTTCCTCTTGAGATAAGCCACCAAAAATAAGATACTGGATCAGTTTGCCATCCCTGGAAAAGGGCACAGAGAGAGAGAATCCTGGGCAAAACACTGGAGTACAGCTTGGTCTGGCCAATTCTTAGTTATGTCAGAATAGAGCAGTACTTATGATCAGAATCTCTTGATCACAGTTATTTTAAATACAAGTGTTAGGGGATAGTTCTTCCTTGGATGTACTAACTAGACAGAGTTCAGGTGTTGTGATGATATGCTAAAAAGAGACTTGGACAACACGAAGGGCCTTGTCTGTTCTGCACAGATTTCCATGTACTGCAAGCAGCAGTCAGATACTGCGAGTGCTAAAGGTAAAGGGCCACCATCAGGAGAAAAAAAATTACATTCAATCTGAAGTATATCTGCATACAAATTCTTATTTTTAAATCACAACAGTAGTGTGAGAACCAGTGGTCAGCAAATTTTCCAGTCAGCAACAGAATAAACATCAAAAATTGGCTACCTCACGACTTCCTTTTCCAGTGTCATACTTGGAAGGTCTTACTGGCCTGTTGTCCTGCTGTATCTTTGAAATTAATTTGATCAAAATTTGCCAAAGTAGAATCACCTATAATGTGAATTGTTTCACCACCAGCACCACAACGCCCTAGACACATGCTAGCTCTACCCTCCTTGCCCTTAAAATATTGTTCCCAGAGGGAGTTTACAGAACCTAACTGCAGAATTGCAGAGCTGCATGGCTCCATCCTTTCCGTAACGCATCATTTGTCACAGAGCTGGGACTGGCTGCCAAAATAGCATTATCTGAGGGCAGCACAAAAAAGAAACTAGGAATCCCTATGTTATATAAGAATAATGAGAATTTAATAAACTGATTAGTTTGCTATTGCAGGGATTGCATTAGTTAGGCCAGAATGTACCCCCGAAGCTTGTCACCATTAGCTTTATTACTACAAACAGCAAACTGTATGAGTATTTTACCACAACCTAGATTCCACGTAATTCTCCTGTAATATCAAGAAGTACAATATGAGCTCATAGCCAAACATCAAATAAAATAAATTTAAACTCTGTTTCCTTTAAGACCAGCTATTACTGATAGCTAGAAAAATTCCAAGCTGTATACCTCCCACAGAGACACCTCATCCCCCACCACCTTAATTTAGTAACTCATACTATAACATCCTTTTTGATCACTTTTGCAAGTCACTGAATCTCCATCTGACAGGGAGCTCCTTTCTAGAGTAGAGACTGTGTGACTCTTACCCATGTGATCCATCTGCTAGACCAAGTAAATCAAATGGCCAAGGGATACATAGACACAGGTGACTTACAGTCAATAACTTGTACTCAAGGACAAGAAATTTGCAATGAAAGAGTAACATTCGTTATTCCTCTGCCCAGCCTTACCAGATTATTACAGGGTTGGGAATCTTACTGGAAATGTGCAAATGATCCTTTACAAATGGTTTTCAAGTTAGAATGCTTAAATTGACAAATCTATTTTGCCAGAAGGAGGACCTTTGTTAATCACTGGCATATGTGGGGCAAAGAAATCAAAAGCAATAGTAAAAATTGCTATTTTTAGCAATTTAAAGTGTTTAAATCACTCCATCATTCCCATTACTATACTATGAGACATGTAGGATTAATCTGATTTGGAGCAAGCTAAAATCTTTGTCTGTTTTCTATTCAGTGCCAGTAGTAAAACAACCAGTTATTTCTTCTGTTAATATTTGGCAAGACTGTATGTCATGGCTTTAGAAGGAACTTTCTTGACTTACTTGCTTTTATATCTTCTGCTAATATCTCAAAATTATTTGAAAATACAGTTTAAACAATCTCTCCTCATGTATTTTCAATTCCAGACATATTATGTATGTACTTAGAGGCACAGAGTGACCAAAGTAAAATTAAATTACTTTACCACCAATGTCAGTAAAGGCTTTCTTTTGTAGAAGTTTTGGGGAAAGAAATAGTCTTTGTTTATCTGTCAGATTGTGCTTAATAATAGATATGTTCAGCTTTATTCCACATCATCTTATAAATAGCTGTATTTCAGAAAGGAGCTAAATAATAACAACCTGGCACTGTCTTTACCTCTCTTTGTACTTGACCACATACTAGTAGGCAATCTCTTTTGCCAAAGCAAACTCTTGGATTTTTAAAACTGTATCTTGCCTTGCTGACATAGCAGAGAAAAATTAAATTTCATATTCAACATATAAATTCCCTGGTACCCAGCAGAAATGGATAAATTTGAAGAGTCAGAACAGTGGCATTTCTCTTGGCCCGTGGCCCTTCTCTCAAATGCTAATGTGTTTTTAAAAATATGTTGTTATGTTTTTTATACTTTCATTGCCACGATGTCCACATAAATATTAAACAAGCAAACCAAAACACACAAACCCCAAAAATATGTCAGCAGTGTATGTGGATGAGAGCACCAACTGCTGCACAGTATTATTTTCCATTACCTTATTGTATCACACAACATAAAGTCAAAATGATACCCTTGAACAAGACAATACTGTAAAGCTTATCCTTGTACAGATGGTTGTCATGACCACAGTTCAGCAAGGAGGGAAAATTAGATCCCAGGACATTTTGTCTGCATTGTTTAAGCATGGGAACAGCGAGGAAGCTCACCTGGGATCTTTCTATCTTAAATCAAGACAAATATGGTACATCCATTTTTACATAAACATAATAATTAGTGAGACAGTGCACATATGCTGCATTTATTAGGGCTCAACTCAGAAAAGAATCTTCAATTTCAAAATTTAAAAAATAGGCAAGTGATGTTATAAGATAGAAAGAATTTTGTATTAATTGTCTTACCACTAGCTAACAATTGTTCTCATAAAATTGCAGTATTCTCTCTTTATACTAAAGATATAAAAATAGCACTGAAAATATTTTAAAATAGACATTTTAAAATATTTTTAATATTAATTTTTTCATCCTCACATAACAACAATACAGAGGAAACTACGTTAATATTACTGGTGGTAAGGTACCCTGATACTGGTCTTCACATAAAACCGCATTTTTTTTCTAGTGCAAGCACTTTGCCATTTCCAGCTGCACTTCAAGAGAGGTTGTGTGATGACATCAGCAGCTCTTTCAGGATTCTGGGATGAATCCCATCAGGCCCCATAGATTTGTAGGGATCCAGCTGTAGCAGCCGATCCCGCACAATTTCAGGGTCAACTGAGAGTTGATCATTCCCGCAGTCATGGTCCTCCAGCTCAGGGTACTGAGACCCCCTTGGTCGGTCAGCTGTGCTGAAGACAGAGACAAAGAAAGCATTAAACACCTCTGCCTTATCTCTGTCCCTGTTTGAGAGGTGACCGTCCTCATCCTGGAATGGGCAGGAAAGGCTTTTATTGTAAGAGATTATGTCTTCCATCTATCTTAGTTCTACTAACACTTCTTTTGTACCTAAAGACAGTGAGTGGGTCCGAAGGAGAAAAAATAAGTGCTTGACTAGATTTGGCCTTGCTGACAGTGCTTATGTATGAGTTCCTATGTTCTTACTGCTAATACTGTCTTTTCTATATTGAAGACTTAGGAGCATATATAGCAGTACTTTAGCTCCAGAAAATAGCTGTGAGAGAACTGCAACTTACTACTATTCCAGCTAGTGGGAATTTTGCGAAGGTATGCAAGCATAGTCCTGAGTAATCTTTTTCCTTTTTCTTATGAGATCAGTTCATAAAAATGTGAGGTCATTACCCAGAGATGGAATTTAAGAGAGGTTTACTTCTCTCTCTGTACTGTCATTCTGCTGCTGTGGTCATATAATTGCCTCCTTCCAGAAAACAAACAGCTGCCAGGACTTGAAATTTGGTTAATTGCTTGGATCGGAAAGAGATTCCAGTTCTCAAACTCTCTGGGAATTCAGTCGTGCTACAGTGCGATGCATTCCTTCCCCTACTCTCTAAGCACAAATCTGAAAGCAGTTACTGAAGCTCTAGTTAGTGACTAAAGTTAAAATGCAGAGTCAGCATTTAAGAGTTAAAGCCTCAGCAAGCATTTTATTCATTCACTTTAGCTCTGCTCTGCTGATTTGCAAAAGTAATTGCAATCTCAAATATTTTACATTGTGGTTGGTTGTATCGTAACTTCTTGAAGACTGTGGCATTATACAGTTTTATGGTAAGGTTTTGTCTGTCAGCATCTATGCTCTTTTGTGGACTGTAAAAATGTCTGCTAGAGCAGAATTTCCAGCTCTTTTGTGGTTAAATTTTGTAGCAGTACAGACCAGACTTACCTCTTAACTCGAAACTGAAGTTAAAATATGTTTAACAGCCCCTCAGGACACAGTTACATGGCAGAATATTGCCATTTCATCTGCAGTGAAAAATCTGTTCTGGACATCAGTCTGGCTGGAGGGAGAATTAGTACAGCATTCCTTCTGCTCTCCCACCACCTGGAATGCAGTATGGGCCTTCTCACAAGCTTTCAGCAGGTCTGCCAAGTCCCACTCAGATGGAAAATTCCTCACTTCTCTTATTATTTTCTTCTTTTTTTTTCATCTTCCTGATAACATCTCTTTAGCCATGAAGATGGAGACAAAATACTTCTGAACAGTGCAGCATGACAGGACCCTGCTAACACTTAGAGTTGTTTCACTTAACACTGAAGAGCTGTTTGCAGCCCGGAAATTCGGCTGCAGGGGCTGAAGATAAGGCAGTAGCCCTTTCTGTAGCTGCTGCCAGTCCAAGGGGGCTGTGCAGAAATAACCATAACTGGTCCCAGGCCAGCGCACCAGCCAACTCATCAATTCCTTACTTCATTCTTGCACTGCTGATGAAATAATGATACTGGTACATTTGTTAACTTTGATATGCTTACTTAAAAGGTGCAATCTAAGTATCATTGTTTTAGCTAATGCAAATGTAATAGGTATTGTCAGGCATGCATTTTGATCACTCCACACTGATGTTCTATTATCTCAGCCTGAAAGCCGAGATTCTGTTCTAACACAGCATTGCTTATCTGCATTCAGCTAAAAAAACAGTATACAGATACAGGATCAAAATCAGTTCTTGTTACATCAGTCGTTTGTTTTCTATGTTGCCATGTTTCACACCAGCACTGACATCCCCCTCTCTACACTTGTGACTCTATCCCTAAAATTTGGGGATGCTGGCACAGACAATTTTTCTCTATTTTGTTTTTCCTCATGCTATGTGTTTTTGTGATGAGTCTATAAACATTAGTTAAATATCAACATAGAGCCAAAGTAACGGTACTTTCACTTGCAACATCATCAGGCTGCAGAAGTGTACCATAAGCCAGGCTGTGCCTCAGTAAACCAGTGAAATTCTTCTAATATGTCATTAAAATAGTAGGAAAACATGGTCTTATAAACACAAAAGAGCTATATTTCTATTAGATTAAGTAGTTAAAACAGTACAATCTGAAGTTGTCATAGCATGGATGTAGCTACCAAACAGCTAAAATTACAAGTGGGTTTGGGAGAACTGGGGGAATGTGGCACATGCACACAACCAGATGAGTTATCCCCTGCCCCAGCTTTTGCAGCAACGTGTGAATTTTGCCAGGTAGCTAATGTGAGCTAAGAGCTGGAAGTCCCACTGCTTCCCTCCTGGTATGCTGCCACAGCTGCCTAAAAGCCCACTTGGGTGCTCCTCTGACCTTCTCCATAGCTTCAGTAGTATAAACTAAGCCCACATCAGTGGTAAAATGTTTTCTGCTGCTTCAGTCCCCTGAGTGTACTCCTCACAGAGGCAGGGGAGGCCTGGGCTGAATAAGGGGGTTTGGAGGAGAGCCCCAGCAAGGGGCTGTGAGTCTGTCTCTTCTCTGGAGTTGTAGCTGAGGGTACAGTTACCTGACCCAGCCACACCTGTCTGACAGCTGCTGCCATCTAATGTTGCACTCACTTCTGCTCAGGGGGCTGCTGGTGTCATCTGACGTGTTGGCTGGTCCCTATGCCAGGAGCCATGCAGGTCAGTGAGCTGCTCTAGCTGAAAAACACTGATGTATATATGTATATATAACACATATATGCATATGTAAAAATGGGTTTGTTTGCAGACAAGTCAGCTTTTAGTAACTTGATGGGTGTAGGAGCTGAGAGTACATATACATTGAAGAGGGAGTAGAGAACCAAGGTAGCAGAAGTGGTGATAAAAATATTCATATAAAAATGGAAATGCAGAGACAAAAGGCTTATTTCTTCCTCTGTTCCTGTTATAGAATAGAACATCTGCAACAAGCCAAAAGGGAAGCTGATCTTCAGTTTGATCCCATGGGCTGCCATCTCTTTCAGATGGCCAAATGCATGTTCCATGGTTGTGGGCAGCTTGCGAAGTGAACATTTGAAATATTTCTGACTATGGGACAAATGAGCTGCTTCTTGAGTCAGGAAAGCAGAAGTTTGCCAAGTAGGACTTCCAAGTAAACACCCTGGCCCTGTGAATTTGCTGCTATTGAAAGGCATCATATGATAGCCTCAGCCTGACTGGAATCAAATCATGCTTCCTCACCTGGGCAGCCCTGACAGCCATACAGGGGTCCTGATGGTTCTGCTCTCCTGTGCTCCATTACAGCAAATCAAAGTCCATGCACATGCCCATGAGGAACACAAAGGGGAATACCCAGACCTGCCAAGCAGATGTGAAGACAACTTCAGGATGTGAAAGACCACATTCAAAGGGCTTGTCGATACGAAAACTCACTAAAAAGCTGAGACAAATTAAAGAAGACAGTGCACAAAAGAGAAAGCCTAATAAGCATTTGTGAGGATTATGTAATTCAGAAGTCAGTTTGCTATAGTTCAATTCTCATTCGAATTATGACAGACTGTTGTCAGCTTGCTTCTTCCAGGAACTTTACCAGCTGTCTCAAATTTCTCAGGTAGGATCGATTCTAGAGCTGTACTTGCCAAGGACAGGAGGAAATGCAGGCAAGCATTGACAAGACACTGCACTAATGTGCAGGAGTGCTAAAAGTAGAACTGATTTTCTTTTAACCTGCCTGGAATTCAGCAGACAAAGAGGTCAAGTAGTGATGGCCTCTAAGGACTTTTTAATTTACTGCAGGTTCTAGGATGTAAAATGCCTGTGACAATGCTATCATACTAGCAGAGATATAATGCTGTATCAGATTACTGGTGTGATTTAATTACCAATGCATAGCCTGTGGTGAAAAGGGCATCTTTACTTCCTAGACCTGTAATCCAGGTCTTATTTAGAAACATTTTTTATCAGAAACAGCAAATTTATTGAATATGTAATTTTCTTTTGTTTAGAAGGCACTTTGAATAATACATGATGGCTGGGAAGAGGGAAGGGGAAAAAAAGATGGAAAAGTTATGTAGTTTCCACTCTGTTCTGGTTTTAAATTAAAACAAATTGTAACCCATCTGATGGGGAACAGTAATTGTGATTTGAGTTTGACTTGAAGTAAAACTGGACATAAATCTATATCCTCAGTTGCGTAAATGAGTCCAGGTTCAAACAGTACTGTGTAGAAGGGTTTTTTATGTGGACAGTTGCAGGATGTGAACAAGAAGCTAGGATAAAACATAGGTAAGAGGAGGTCAGCTGGGATGTCAACACACAGGAAGCCTTTGTTTGTGTATAAAGAGGCAGTCACAAAATAAGCTGATTGAAAACTCTGCAAATCTCACATCAAAGTAGACCTAAATTATAACAAGTTATTTAGTACATATCTAGACAAAACAGAAAATAAATATCTGTAGTAGTTTGAAATATTTTCAAAGAAATCACACTATCTGTGTCAAATACAATGACTGCATTGACCAGCTACCAGTTAACCCATATTAGAGGTGTAAAAGTCTAACAAAGACTCTCTGTGTCTTCAGAGAACTGTTCAGTTTACCTCACTACTACTTTTTTTTTTTTTTAGGTATACTCTCAAATCCCAAACCAAAATTGGTGTTGTGGTTTGGAGATGTGGATTTGTGAATTAAGTTTTGTTTTGTGCAGCTATATTGCAATATAAAAGACCTAGAAAGGGTCGGTTTGCCTTTGCTCAATCAAAAGAAAATGCTTTCTCTCTTATAGCTTCTGTCCGAGAGCGACGGTGGTGTCATTTGAATGCTGTGTTTGGAAAGAGGGCTCTGGACCTACATACAAAGAGAACTCAGGGCATGCACAACACTTGCACTGTTCACCATAATGACACAGCATATATTCAGTTTATCGCAAAAGATTTATGCTCTGTGCATTTCCTCTGAGATAATAAAAGATTTATTTAACTGCAATAGTTTATTACTTATATATGTAGACAAATTATAGAAATTTTAATAGACTTAATTGTATGTAAAAAGCAGCCTTGGTTTCTTTTAAACAAAAGACAGGGAATCAAATAGCATGATTGCTGATGTAGATTCATACAGAGCAATCTTAAAATACACCTTTGAGGCCTATGTTCTTACAGATACCATATCATCAAATAACAAAATTACTTTAGTTGCAGTTCCATTATGCATTTTCTTTAGCAGTTGGGTTGGTTTAAGAAGTTCTGACCACAACTTGCTTTTTGGGTGCTCTCCACACACCCCTAGTGCAGGCAAAACCTTTGTTCAGCTGTGCTTCAAATTTCATAAAAGAAATAATCTGGATTTAAAATAACATCTAGTTAAAAATAATTGAATAATATTGATGGGCAGGAGGGGGGATAGGAGGGAGGGGAATGTGATGTCCATGATGCAGAAATAAAATGATCTGATAGAGAGCAGGGGAAAAATAACTTCTGTTGTGAACTCCTGAAAAAGCACGTGGCAGAACTGGTCAGTGAGAGCTGCAGCACCAGACTTGTAGAGCCTTGTAGCAACTGGGCATAAGCCTAATTTGACAAGATACTTTAACATCATATTGATATGGCGTAGTCAATCTATGACTGTAGTGATACTTGCCTCGCCAAAATTAAATGAAGCATATAGATAAAAATAATAGTGAGTACTCTATTAGCATAAGGATTTGGACTTAACAAATTGATAATCCTTACAATTAGAGGTTTCCCAAAAGGAAATATTTTTTTTCTAAAGATTTCTGCTAATCATTACTGCTTTTCAGGGTGCTGTCAGAATCCTTTAACAATTCAGTACAAAATTTCTGCATTTCACTTATAGAGGTTTTGAATGTAGCAAAACAAGTAAGACAAAGTGTTATGTTTTTAGTAATTTTGCCAATATCATGAAGTCTGATAAAGCATGCCACTACATTGTACTAATTCTTGCATATGGGGCCAGATTTTCAGCTTCATTAAAGCCTGTGAACTGAAGCAGATTTACTTATGTAAGATTTAAGGCCTGACACAATGATTAGTTCAGTTCAAATTCCTAACTAACACAATTATTCATTCACTCTGCCCAACAAATCACCAGGTTGGAGTATATATTTTAAGGAAACATCGATTTTAGGGCAGACTTGAAGTGCTTTTCTTCTTATCCCATTTTAAGCAGTTCCTGTCTCTGCCACTTCTTCCAAATGTCAAGCTATTCCTGCATTTCTAAATATGACAGACTGAAGTGGCATGCAGAATCAAAACAGAGAACTGATGTGGCTTTTTTCTTTTTTGATGTTACTTCAATTTGAGTTCAGCAAACAGCTCACCATTCAGCTACACAGAGTTGCACGGCAGAAGTGAGAGAACAGCACAGGAGTAGGTGTAAGTAGTAGAGGACGAGCGAGGAAAGGGCTTCACACAGCAGCTCTGTTGTCTGTAGTTGCTCTTCTGCCCATTTTCCTCCTCCATACCATAGCTGGCAGAAGGCAGGGCAGAGCTGTACCTCACTAGCTGAGGTTCATAGTCTAGCATTTTAGTGTGAACTGTCTTCTCAGGCAATTAAAGCAAATGTGCTCGACTGTGAACTGAAACAGTTCTGTTGAGGGAATGTCCTCCGGCAGAGGGGATGGCAGGACAGCTGGGGGTTGCAATGCATTAAACCATTGCAGCTCTTTTCCTCTTTGCATCTCAGTCAGAGCTTTTAATTAAGTGCACCACGTGCTGAAAAAGGTACTACCCTGCCAGGTAGTTTGTTCCAATGCTAAACTTCCTTAGGAGTTAAAAATTCATGTCTTCTTTCTGAATTGAATTCTGCCAACATATCCTTCTCATCATTGGCCTTCTTATATCAGCATGTACTGGCTTCAGTACTGGAATCCAGTGTTTAGGACCTAAGAGGATTTTTGAAAGAGTGTGGGCTAGAGCTTGGATGTTTCCTGGCTCTCTGAGCTACCTTATAAAGTAAGCAGTAAGATGGAAGTGCTAATTCAGGGGAAGAATTTTCAGGAAATGGGAGTAGGGCATTAAGAAAATGCCAACTAGACTGTTTATCTTTATGGGAAAGTCCATAAATAGGAATAAGACTGACATTTCTACTATAAAAATGTTTCTGTTTTTTAACAGATGCCTACCATGAGCATAAAATAAACAGAACAAAGAAGTATTTTACTTCAAATAGTGTGAATAGAAGTTCATAGTGGATTATAACTTTATTTTGCCACTAATTCAAAGAAGAAAACAGCCTGGATAATTGAATAACCATGTTGAAAGCTGGATACATTTAAAAATCATTGACAAAAATAAGTTCTCTGAAAATGATAAAAGACTTTCCAAACCAGAAATAGATTAATCTTAGCAAGTGTACTCACCATGCATTTTAACATATAACCTCAATTAATCTTGAGAAAAATTCTTGAACCTCATAACTCTTACAACTATAGAGGAAATAGCCTTGAAAGACAAATATGTACAAATGAACCTTAACTTTATTGGTTGATTGAATCTGAGCTGTGTTGTCTTTGTAGACTTTGAAACAATACAAACACAAATGTGTACTATTACTGAAATAATGACCACCTTCAAATCTTTTCTTCTGAGCACAGTATTTCTGGAGTTTTTTCAGTCCTCTAATGTATACAGGACCATAACATGTAAAGCTTTCTATTCTGAATTTATAAAGAACTATTTACTCTAAACATGTTATGTTATTAAGACCTATTTACTGTAATGTTTTCTAGTACATTTTGCATTTTAAAAAGTATACCAAAATAAAACAGACATTGTGTCTCTTAAAGTAAATACTTGTATCTCAAATTAATCAGTCTCTCTGAATGTTTAATAATAGTGGTTGTATCTAATCTCAGTCAAGAGTGACAAATGAGTCACACACATTTATATAATTTATCAGACTGTATTAAAACACGATTTTCTATACAGATATGTGTTTAAATAAGATAAAGGTTTCAGTGATTACAAACAGCCAGTTTACTGTAGCGTTAAGTCCAAGCCACTGATGAAAGGAATTGGACTGCCTCTAACCTAACTCAGAGGAAAAAAGAATCAAGATTAATTTTTACTTCAGATCTTTGATCTAGTTCTTTATACAACAGAAATGGTTGTGCCAACCCAAGGGAGAAGGTAGGTACCAACAGCAAGAGAAGGTGACAGCATCTGCTTCTGTAGCAGGGTGGATTTATGTGAGATTTAACTGACCATGTAAGTACAGCCTTAGAAATGAAACTTGCTGGCTGGAAGAGTCTGTTTCCTCAAATAGATTAATGATTTGTTTATGCCAAGTTAAGCCACAAGGGAATCCTTAACAGGCTGTGTCTGCTTTCTGGGTAAAAGATGGCTCCACCTATTCATGTAACAGAAGCATTAGCATTTATAAAAATCTGAATGTGATAGGAAACAATCTATTAGGACAAAATTAAAGTTAACACACTGATTAAGTCAGAATTCAGAGAAATTTGCAGAGGGAAAGGAAACAGAATCTCACTACAAAGGGAGCATGAGGGAAAGTTTTAGGTCTAAAGGTTGGATGGGTCCCCAGATCTTCATTCTCATCCACAAAGAAAGGCCTAAGGAAGTATGGTGTGTATAAAAACACACTCCTAGATAGATGTCTTAGCAAATAGATAGCTAAGTAATAGGAAAAGAGAGAAATCTCTAATTTTTTCTAGACTTCATTTAGAAAATGCAGGTAATTTTAACTTATTGTAATGTTATATATTGTGTAAATACACTTATTAAATGTTAATTAAATGGCAAATGTTAAGGAATTTCATTCCTACTAGTGCTGTAATATTTTAAAACTGTGACAACTGCTCAGGATCATAGAATATTTCTTAGGCCTATCCAAAGAAAAAGAGCACTGATCTAGGATGCTGTGCTAGGCAGACTGGAAATTGGCAAAGCTGCTGTGAGACAGAGAAGTTTTGTGATTTATCAACATCAGAAGTCTTGTGATTATTAACATTAGAAGTCTTGTGATCATTAACATTAGCCAGAGGCTCCCTGCATATAATGTGATGGTGGGGAGAATGTGTGAACCCTGAGGATTCCCCATGGAGTCTCTTATGATAGCATTCCAGTTAAATCGATGTGTGGGTGCAGCTGCTTCAGATAACTGAAAGAAGTAAGTCCAGCACCATTGCAATAAGTTAACGTTAATTCATTTAATACTAATTTCATTTAATGTTAAAACCTGTATTTCTTGCTCAAGTAAAAGAAACTTTCCTTGAATTTGGATAAAATTCTTTATTATATTTTTAAAGGTGCATGTTATACTATCTTGAAGAAATCAGATTCTTCTCTGTAGTTTTTCAATATTCTCATTTGTCTCACATTTTCATTTCTTATATGTTCAGAATTCCTGGAGACTTCAGCGTCTGCAACCATTCTTTGATTTTTCTGAGTTATTCTTAATGTGTAATAGGCTCCAAGTTGTCATAGAACTGCAGATGAAGGTAAGAAGATATTAAAAAACCACATTTATCTTTTGACACTGTGAGTGACAACGTTGCACTTGTATAATTAGCAGTTGATTTCTACCTTATACACAAACCCTACATCACTACAATAACAACATTCAGTGTTGTTATAGCTGGATAGGAAACGTAAATATTAATAGGTAGCAATAAATCAGCATAATGTCCACTACTTGGACATTAAGATATACCAAAGTTTTGGCATTGGCATACAAAAATGGGTAATGCGTGAACTGCAGAATTGAAAGGCTGTACAGTAAATAATACATCAATATGACATATTCTACCTGTGTGGTTTTTCTGCATCTGCTCTGCAGTTTTAGAATATTTCTTTGGTTTTGCACAACCAGCGAATGCCAAGTCAGTGCATGTTAGACCTTTTCTGTTACTGTTCTGCCTTACGTGGCCTTAGCTTTTTATGGGAGTTTCCTCTGCTGAGGCTTAACTGGGAATTTAACAGGTAACTCAAAAAGGCTGATATAGCCTCATTTTTTAGCATTTGGCAAAGCCTGGGCACAAAGAGTACTTCAGTGCTGGAATAACACATCTCACAAATGATGAAGATCTCATGTACTAAGTGAAAAATATATCCCCTAATGAACATATGCCAGGAAATGTTTGGATCTAGATGTAACAGGAATGAGACATTTAGATCCTTGACAGCCATATGGGAGACCCACATTTCACAATTACTCGCAGCCTGTCATTCCAAGGGTTGGCAGAGAGCACTGGATGAAGTAAGGGCTTGCAATTATTCAGCAAAATGTTAAACTGTTTGCTCTGTGGCATCCTCTTGTGTAGCTGCTCCATTTCATGTCCATAACCAAGCTAAACTCATGCAAATCACTGAACTGTAATGGGAGGTGATGCAGAAAGTGCAGCCATCTGGGTCTCCTGAAGAGGAAGAGAAGAAAACCTCCATACCATGAGAGTCACTGGCTGTTATTAAAACCAGGATTGCTTTTACAGGAGTGCCAAATCTTACTAATTAATTTTCAGATTTATACTTCATGGTCACTCTGGCAGTGATTATATTATTCAAAAACCAGCCACAGACACATCTTTCTTTAATAGTAAGCCCTGCCAAAAAATGGCAGCTTATCCTTACAGTAGTATTTTTGTGACCTATCTTTTCATCAAAGTTGCCTTCTGCACTGAACACCCAAAGCCATAATGTGCTACATTCATCTCATTTTTATGCCCACACCATGGCATAATATTTGTGCCCAAAGTCTCACAGACAAAAAGCATCAGAACTGGAGACTCCCAACTTCTGACTTTGACTCCCCATAGGCCTTCTGGGTCTCATAGGCCTCAAGGACTCCATAGGCCCTATAGGCCCCATAGCCCCTGCACTAAAAGGAGTCACAGTCAAATCACAAACACAAGAAGGCTGGACAAAAATCAAACTTCACATAAGAAAGGGCTATTTTATTTGAAGTTAACAGTGTTCCCACAAATTTCAATTGGACTGAGACTTCCCACAGTGCATGAAGGGTTGAGAGATCCTCTGGCGAAGAAAAAATTCATAACTTTTCCCCCACTTTATGGCACTAGTGTGGAATCATAGAATGGCTTGGGTTGGAAGGGACCCAGATAATTAAAGATAATCTAGTTCCAACCCCCTTGCTATGGCAGGGACACCTTCCACTAGACCAGGTTGCTCAGAGCTCCATCCAACCTGGCCTTGGACACTTCCAGGCATGGAGCAACCACAGCTTCCCTGAGCAACTTGTTCTCTGCCTCACCACCACCACAATAAAGAATTCCCTCCCGTGTGTTAACGTGGCCCCAGGCAAATGCCCCTTCCTTATTTCGAAGGAAATACTCCTCTTTTTTTTTTTTTTTTTTTAAGACTGTAACAAGCCTGCAGCTGTTTTTAATACCCTGCCCCGTAAATGACAGGAGCCTGTTCGCAATCAACGACACACGTTTTTTATTAACTGACTTCTCCATAATTGTCCCCAGACAGCGCCCGAGTGCCTTCTGGCAGACAGGAGCGGAACCCGGGGGTGGCTGTCGGCTCCAGGAGCCCCGCACGGCCCTGGAGCGGGCAGACGGGCCGGGACAGCCCCGGACGCTCGGGGCGGGCACGGCCAAGGCGCTGAGCGCCGACCGGCGGGGCGGGGGCTCCCCGCCCTCGCCCCCTCCGCCCCGCCTCGCCCCCTCACAGCTGCTGCGTTCGACTCCTTCGAGCAGCGGCGTGAGCGGCTTGTGCGCCCGCCCGCCCGCCCTGCCCGCTGACAGCCGCCGTCTCTCGGCAGCCACCGGTGTCGGAGGCAGCGCTTCCCTCGCCGTGCCGAGCCCCGCGGAGCCGGCGGCGCGGCTGCAGCGGCAGGCGGGGGAGCGCTCCTCGCCGCTCCGCCTCCGACCGCCGCCCGCTGCGGGGATGTGTGATTGCCATGGCGAGGCGGCTCTTCCCGGGGGCCTGGCTGAGAAAGCCCCACTCCGCTCAGGTAGGCCGGCGAGGGGCCGGTGCCGGCGCCCGTTCCTCCCCGCCAAGTTCCCTCCGGAGCGGGCGCCCCCCGCAGGGCTCTCGCCGCTCCCCCCGGCCCGGCGCGGCCGCCGCTCCCTCCCGCCGGTGCCTGGCGGCGGCTGGGGCTCGGCCCGCGGGCGGTGGCGGCTCCGGGGCTGGGGCGGGTGTCGGGGCACCAGAGCAGGTGGCGGCGGCCCCGGGGCCGCGGTGCCTCTCGCCGCCCCCGCCGGGCGGGTCGGGCCTTGGCGGTGCGCGGAGCGCCCTCCCCGAGCGCCGCGGGACCTGTTACGCGGCGGCCGGTCCGCGGTGGCCCCGCGCTCTCGGGGGACTGTCAGCGGGGCAGCCACACCTGCGGCACCGCCGGGCCGGGGAACCCTCTCCACGTCCAACCTTTACACCTATCGCCGCTGCCGCGGGCACCCGTCCTGTCAGCGGGGGAAATAGAACTTGCATGAGCAGACTCATTTTTTCACGTGTTCTAAAAAAATTAGTGTCGGGCACTTTTCTTCTGCTGCCCAGTAGGTAATTGCTCCATGCATTTGTGTATGTGTTCGTAGACAGACTTCTGTATTTACGTATACAGGTACACGTTTGCATTACTTACGTTACCTGAGTAGTGACGTATTGGTTGGAAGTGCTGTGTCAGTCGCGTAGTGGGAAGTTCTGCTGTGAAATGCCAGTCAGATATGACCCTGTGATTTCTTGACAGGTGTCCTCTGGGTTTCCTTTTTATCGGTTGGATTGTATTTTAAATGAATTGTAACTAAAATGAGTATTTGTTAAGTTGGAGCAGAGAAATATTTACTTTTCTTATATATGCTACTTACGCGTCCATCATCTGTTGATATGCTTCGTGACCATTGTATTAAAAAAATTTATACTCTGTTTCGATGCATTTTAAAATCTTGAATGTTTTAGTTTCTTCTTATCTGGAACTTTTCCAATCTTACTCTGTTTTTGGAAGTGCCCAGAAGAGGGTATAATGTTTAAGGAAAAGCATGCAGATATAGTATAATCTTACCCTCTTTAGTATTTGTTTTATGGTATGTATCTGCAAATCTGGGTCAGTATCACTTGGGCTTTAGACTGGAAAAGATTACTGTAGATCTATTTACTGAATTACTTGTAAAGCATTTGGATTCCTATAGGAGAAAGCCTTCAATACAAATAAAAATGAATTTGTAATCTATACGCTACCATTCAAATTAGGATTTTCCAAATTGTTTGCCTCCTTTGCCTTGATAACCTCTCTCTGATCATTATATGGGGATGTCTGATAACATTGTTCTCTTTTCTTCTCAAAATTTAATTTAAGGCCTTCCAAGCAAAATATGTTATTTTAAAGTCCACTGAGAAACAGGAAGACAGCAAAATTATTTATTAGAAAAGCCAAAGAAGCTAAATTTTTCTTTCTATTGCAGATTAAAAAAATATTTCAGACTGTGCTTTTTTTATACCGGAAGCTGCTTTTGAGTATTCTACAGATTCGTTTTAGGAGATCTAATAGTGGTTTTGTGAACATAAACATATTTTTCTGTGTTAGTGTTAGCTTCTGTGTTGATGTTTGATGCATCTGTGGAATGGCAGCAAGCTATCAATATATTGGCTTCTTTTGTCACTGCACATTACTGTTGGTACTTGACAAATGTAGTCATGGTTTAACTGCACTAATTGCTGAGTGCTTTATGGGGATTTGTCTCCAAAGAAGCCAGTGCTCTCTAAGTAAATGTTAGACTTAACTCACTGAGGCCTCTGAGCAAGATAAAAGATTTGTGTAGTATTTCTATGCAGCATTTCAAGTAGCACAGTGGGGAAGGTGTTTGTACAGTGGAAGGTTATCACTGAGTGAATTCCAGCTTTTGATGGCTGGTGTTCCAGACTCGTTTAAAACTGTGTTGTGAAATGTCTTGACAGAACATCAGGTTCTGCGAGACAAAATTTAATACCTGTTCTAGTTTTCCTGCTGTAATAGGAGCAGGATGTTATGAGTTGGTTTGCAACAGATAGTCTGTGGCAAATTTACTTGCATCTCAGCTTTTATGCAGAATGCTAGATCCATAGGTAATGTAATAATAGCAAAAAAATACCCCAAAATACTGTAAAACCTGACAAACTTTTGAATACCACTAAAGATCACAAAAAAGTAATCTAATTGTATTTATAGGATTTTTCAGTTGGGTGATTAACACTGGCATTTTGTGTTTTATAAAGAGAGGTTAGTGTCCCAAATTTAGGAGACATTGACCTGAAGTTCCTTCTGATAGCTGTAGTTACCAATTGTATCGTGAGGCAGAGGACAAGCCGGTAGGGTTGCTCACGACAATAATCATGTAAAGAGCACTTGCATGCTTGGAAACTTTCTGGCCTCTAGAGGTTCTGGACCAAGTTTTCAGACTCTTTAGAAGTGCCCCATGGACTTCAGTAATGTACAAGACTGTCTTTGAAGGACCAAAAAATAAGCAAGTTTAAAGCCACACATAACAGAAATTTCCTGTATCATCTCTTTGCTTTAAGATTTTAATCCCTTTTGTTTTGTTTAACCTTTTAAGGAGAGAGATCCCATTTTCTATCTTGGTCACTATTTTATTTCAAGATACCTCAGCTCTGTTTACTCAGTTTAGTTACTCAGGATACAAAATAATTCAAGACACTGGCGTAATCTTAAGAATTCACTTCTGCTCTTAAAGATGTGAACGTGTCCATTACATGGCATCCAAGACAGTGTGGGCTAATGCTCTCAGACATCATGTCAGCATACCTGAAGTGCATCTCATGATCCACAAAGCAACCTGAACAGAGAACAAAAGAGGATTTCTAACATGATTGGTCTACATTTTTTTTTATCTGTCCTTTCCTATTGCTAGCGTGTAAAACGAATGGAGTAAACAGCTCTGATTTGGAGGAGATAAGTGCACTATGGTTGTCTGGAATACTTTGCAGAATTAAGCTCTCTGTACTACTAAACAAAGAAATGCTTTCATACTCTTTAACCGTAAAAGTGTTTTAAATAAAAAGTACACTTAACAAAAAACTGTCAAGTTATGTTGCATGTTGATTCACTACTCTCCATATGCTTTGGAGCTCATCCAGGCTTGAGTTTTGCCAGAAGTGGTTTTCCAGTTCTATTTCAGGGGATGAATGTCTAATTATTATTCAATGCACATGACTTAGCAGAATATACAAGTGATGGAAGAAGTTGACTCTGAAACATCAAGCATTACATGTGCTTTCCCTCATTCTTCTGTTCCCTGGCTCATATTTAAGTGTCTTGATGGAAGAGTGACGTTGAAAAGAGAAATTGTTTCCTGAGTTTGAACACTTTCTTCCTTTTTGATACTTTTGGAACTCTGTCCTCCCGTTGCCCCGAATATGTTCTTATTACAAGTTTCCTAGCAGTTTGTCACAATTTCAAATGGAACCTGTCTGTATGTGTTGCTCCCTAAATGCAACCCTGGGACTCCTTGCTCAGAAATGTGTTCCAATGACATGCATGGCATATGTGCAGTGAGTCCTCTGTACTGTGGGTGCATTAGTGCACATGTGACCAAACCAGGCTTGGTAAATCCTGTCCCTGCTGCACATGCAGCACGTGATCATGCTGGATGAAGTGGACCAAGTGTGTCTACACTCACAGGCTGATTGTGGGGAGGAAATAGAAATTGGATAGGAGGAATGTATGGGAAGAAATCAAATAATGAACAGGCCTTTTGCTGAATGTGATAAGGAAGTCCTTAGAAAAGTAATTCCCCTTGAATCAGAGTGGAAGCTTGTGGTTGTCTGTAAGCAGATGGATGCTGTTGTCCGTGCTCTGAACTGGCAGGATGGCTTTTGCAAGTCAAAAGCTACACGACTGCATTGGCACAGTGCTGAGCTCAAAATAAACCTCGCTTCTCTGGAACTTCCTGCCAAATATGTGATATAGTCAGATGGCATTTGGGAAGGATTTTCTGTCTCAAACACTTTTGCTTTCTGCCTGAGGAGGAAAAATTTTGATAAACCCATATATACATTATTCCGTACATAAATATGGTCGATATTCTGCAGTGGTCCTGAAGCCTGCAGGCCACTGCTGGTCTCTGAGTTTGTACTAAATGGTATGCAGTTAATACAGATTTGCATTAAATAGCACATTGGTTTAAAGTTTAGTGTTATAAAGGTTCATGGAAAGTTTCAGCAAGAAACACTGAGGAACGTAGAGGGTTTGTTGTCCCTGAAGCTTGGGTTCCCAAGCAGTTTTTATACGTGAAACAGCTTTGCCTAAAATTATCAAATGTATTTATTTTGATCTTCCCTGGATTTTATCAGTAGTTTTCTGTGCTCTATGTTCTACAATATAATAGGGTTATTAGAAATAGTTTTAAAAAACGCAAAATAACAAAATCCCGTCTCTAAAGGAAATCGCTGTATCTTATCTTTCGAATAATCAAAAATAATCATTAGCACTTATTTTCTATAATTCCTGATTCATAGAATATTCCCCTTATTTATGCATAGGGGAAATACTGAAGAAAGTTAACTTATTAGGATTTTCAGGAATCCTGTTAAGAGAAGACTTTTGTGGAGAAAAATTTTGTGAGGAGCTTCAGGAAGACCATTCTTTCTTGATCTCAGCAGCTCTAGGCTGAGGAAAGACCATGAGAGGTTGGGTGGGAAGGAAGAGGACTTTCCTGAAACTCTAAGCACCATCTATGTTGTGTGAGTTTTGTTGGTGTTTGGTTTGTGTTTTTTTGGTGGTTTTTTTTCCTTGGGTGGAGAGAGTGAGGGTGTTTTTTATGTGGGTTTTTTTGTTTGATTAGGGTTTCTTTTTCTCTCCCCTGCCTCCCTCCCCAAGCCCCTGCCTGAAATTTAGATCTAATACCATAAGCTGTTAAAAAACATACCTCCTTTTCAGGTTAGATGCTCAAGAGTTTTGTTGCTGGAGTTCTGTGTGTGTGATGGTTCTGTTTGGGGTTTATTTTACAAAATACAGGATGAACCTTTGTCTGATATTAGGTTCACAACAATACACTGGTGGCATACATTTAGATGGAAAATAGAATGTTTTAGGTTAGCTCTGTGACAATTTAAAGGCAAGAAGTTCAGGATGGTTTGAGTGAGGCCATTCTCATTTCAGCCTGGCACATTCTAATTGTACTTGCTCAGTGCTGTGGAGTTGGCTGGGTAGTCCAAGATGCCCCTCTTAGTTTACTGTACCTACAGCTAAAGAGGCAGAGTGAGCACGTGCCCATACCTTAGCTGCTCCAGCTTGTTATTTGTTTGACTACTGGAAATTTCCGGTGAAAACAATTTTTCTTCCTGCAAATGGTGATGCAGAGTATGACACCTAACTGTGTGCGCTTCTCCAGTGTCTGCCATGTGGTGGTAACCTTTGACAGAGGATTTGAGCAAGGGAATGGAAGTGGAAATAATAGGTAGTTGCTTGCCTAGTCAACTAGATGTCAATGCTGATAAAAAGATGTGCACAAAAAACCTAATGATTAAACATGCCTTCTTTACGTAGCTATCAATAATTGAATATGATCTGATTTTATCAAAATACTGTGCTTTAATTACAAATACAGCAACATCTAAAGAAAAGCACAAATGGTATCTCATGGTGCTTTTTGCAAAGTAATTCTTTCTTTTTCATATTGTATCTAGTTACAGAAACACTAGGCCAAAGCAAAAATAGATGAGTGACTCACCTAGTTAGATAATTTCAGGCAATAACTACAGAGCGCTTAGTGGTATATTACTGGGTTGAAACCTAGTAATTCAAAAAATGTTTATGGAACCATGAATTTTTTTGTGATATAAGAACAAAAAATGAGAAATTATTACAGAAGACATTGAACCTGCATGACTGTGCTGAAGCAGTTCTTGTTTCTAAGTGCTAAAATTATTCATTTGTCATTTGACCAGCAGAAAGTATGAAGGGAGCAAAGAAAAAGCGCATCGTGTTCTGTAGATGGACTGAGAAAGATCTGATTGTGTGCTCACTACTGATTCAGGTCTATTGCTTTGGTTCACCTCTCAGTTCAAAGCCCTCTCTGCTGGAGGGCTGCCTCTGAGCTGGTATCTTGGGCTTCCTAGAGATCTGGGGAGCAATAGATCTCTAGGTTTGTTTTGGTTTATTTTGTGTAGTGTGGGTGTAAGAACTAAACTGGGGAAAGAATCCATTTGTCCTGCTTACAGTTTTCCTTTGGTTCTGGAAGTGAGAACAGGGAGAGAGACCCTCCTCTAATGCTTTGCCATACCACCTCTGCTGGCTTCCCAGAGCTGAGAGAGAAGGATGCTTGTGGATGGTAAGCACCTTTGGTACAGAGGCAGGACAAGGATTCTGAAGGAGGAAAGTTGTGCTGGAGAAACTGAAGAAGTGGATGAGGCGCTGAGTAGTGCTGGAAACTTACTGGAGATGGAAGACAAAGTGGAGGAAGATGGGAACTGAGGCCAGTGTTGCAGTCGGATGAAAATAGACTGGAAATAACTGGAAGAAAAAGAATAGCAGAGGATGTGTGGTTTGGGAGGGGGACACTAAGACTGTCTAAACAAATGGTTTGTGATGAGTACTGGAAAGAAAAAATTAGTAAGTGAAAATTGTAAATTACTAAATACAGAAAATGATTTGGAAGAAAGAATCGATGAGACTGAGTCCACCTATGCTGGAACTAAGATTTCAGTTCTCTTCTTTAGGAGGTGAGAGCAGTATTTGTGAACCCAAAAGTTTTCATTTTCTGTTGGTTCACATGTAGGTTGACTTCTACTGCTTTTCGTTCGTCTGTTCAAGTAGTGTGGTCTACAAGGAAGATTGTGATGCTTCATGTTGTAAGCATGTAGGTGTGGTATTTTGTCTTCTTTTTAAGCTAGGAAATTGCATAAAAGGCTTGCAGTTCTGTCATTTTAGAAGTGTTCTTTATATGTTCTTCTTTTTTTCTTTTTTTGATGCTGCCCAGCCTCTTGCTGTCAGATTTGTTTTCTTGTGTTCTATGCCCAGCTTTCTCATACATTTTCTTAGCTGTTTCTAAATGTGCTGTAAACCACACAGCATTACTGTTGGTCTCCTTTTGTACTCCATCCAATGTATATCCTTACTGTGGATACCACGCTTTAGAGGAAATTACATGTTACTCCAACTAAGGTCTTTGTGGCTCTGAGGAAAAGAGCAGAAATTATTTGTCTTTACAACACGTGCAATAAAATATCATAAAAGAAGAACAGGTTGAAGGATCTCTCTGCTCAAGATTTATCACTGGAATAAAAGCAGTTAGTTGTATCTCTCTCTTTTTTTAACTAGGTAGTTTTAAGATTGTCAAGTGTATGAAGGCATGAAGGAATAGGGATGCACTGCTGAGGCACGTGGCAGGACAACAGGTGTATGGATTGGTATCTCCTCTGGGTGTTTTGAAACTGGCTTTTGTTGGATCATTTCTTCCCAAGAGGAAAGGGTGTAATGCATGCTGGTTGTCTTGTCGTATTTTAATAAATATTAGTAAGTTATTGCAGTCTTCCTAGTTAAAAATAACTGACTTATTTATGTCTGCTGCAGTTCTCTGGATGTGATAGCAAAACTGCTCATCATTACTACTTTTCTTGGAACCCTTTCCAAACATGGAATAGTTTTTCTCTGAGGAACTGCTAAGTTAGAACCTGTTGATCTGGAAATGAGATGACATGACAGGGAGGCATGCGATGGAGGCTTACAAAATCATGTCAGATGGGGAGAGAGTGGACAGAAATTGATAACTCCTCTCTTCCAATGAATGAACTAGGGGATCTCAAACAAAGCTAAATATGAATCAGACTTGGGCAAAATAAAGTCTGGTCCCTGACCTTGGTACAGTGGATAGTAGACCTATGGAATTAATTGCTAAAGGGTGTTGTGGATGCTAAAAGCTTATGTGGATTATTAAGGGAGTCTGGGTAAGTTCATGAAAGATAAATGATTTAAGATTTACTAAATATAGAATATCACATCTGGCTTAGCAAGTTCTTCTAGAGGAAACTGCAAGCACATTTGGGATTTATAATATTTTCTCAGTCTGTGAGAGCATCTTCTTATAGTTAATGCTGAAGATCAGGATACTCATAGAAATGCATCTCATACTGACCCGATATAGCTGCTCTCATGCACTTTCCTTATATCCTGTTGCTAAAGTTAACTTTCTAATTATTTTCTAATCCTGATGTGAGAAAATCCAACTGTTATCACATCAGACTCTGAGGGGAAAAAAAGAAAGAAAAAGATCAAAACATCCCTCCTATTTGCAAGACACTTAGCTCTCCCTCGGTTCTTAATTTTTAAATACTTTTTTCCTCTGTCCCTAGTGAAAATTGTAAATGTGAGGCCACAGAAACAACAGGAAAGTCTTGCATACAGTTATGGGAAAGATGACTGAAGGTGAGGCTAGTACAGAGGAATTTTATTTGCATAATTAAATGATGCAATTTCAAGGAAGGAGAGGGAGACTTCAGCAATGGAACCTAACCCTGACATCCACCATGCTCTTTGCATATCTACCTTGCATATTTACATATAAACACAGATTATTTTTTAAAAAAAGTCCTGATCTGTTGGATTTGATTTACCATTTACAACAAAAGTAACTGGTCTTAGAGAAAAATGCATGTAATTGAGCTCTGGCAGTTTATGATTTTGATCAAATTGGTTCCTGCACCCTGGCTTGCCCTATAAGGATCTGACACCTTTTCTTCTATTTATTTATATCTCAATTTTCCTTCCATTTACATAAGTCAAACTGACCTCCCCTGTCAGTTTTGCTCCCTGAAGGAAGTGAATGTTCCATGTAATGTAGTCTGCTTATTTTATCACTATGGAAGTCACATTCCTTAAAGGTGAAATAGTAAGTCATGTTTACTGCTGCTCACTGAATTGCAAATCATATTTTCTCTTTGTGTCCTCTAGGTACGTTTGTCATACGTGCGTGTGAAGTATCTCTTCATCTCTTGGTTAGTAGTGTTTATTGGCAGCTGGGTTATGTATGTTCAGTACTCCACCTACACAGAGCTATGCAGAGGACATGACTGTAGGAAAATAATAGTAAGTATATTTAGCATAGCTTTCTAAAGTGTTTGACTAATTCCACAGCCAATTCAGTCAGTGCCGTGTGTAATTTAATCAAATTCTCATATTGAAGTAAGATTACAACTTCAGTTACAGATAAAACCACTTGTATCTCTTAACATTATTTTGGTATAGGGTTATTAAAATTGTTTTCTTAGATTTTTCTTTCAAGAGTCAGGTGTTGGAAGAGATGCAGTTGTTGTCTCCTTTCTCAGGCAATTTATTAAATATATTTCTCCCTATTTGTTTCAGTGTGATAAATACAAGACTGGAGTTATTGATGGGTCAGCATGTAGCAGTCTTTGTGCTAAAGAAACATTGTATTTTGGAAAATGTTTGTCAACAAAGCCCAACAATCAGGTAAGGCTTTACTCATCCAACCTAGTTCTGTTATTTCCCACTGAAATGTCATTGTCTGGAACATCAAGAAGACCTTAGTGTCAGCAAGTCGTATCTGTTTAATACAGATTATTTCAAACTTCGTTTACTGTGACGTGCAGAGCGTGTGTGTGTATGTACATAAAAATATCTATACATGGAAGATATAATACATACTATTAATTTATACAATATGCTCCTATATTCGATAGTATAGATTATTCCTGTATGTAGAGGCGTATATCATTATTTTATAATATATGTGTTTTGGAAACAAATATACTGGATCCTTCCACAATTTGACAGAATAAGCATACATTTGTACAGCATACTGCTCCTCTGCTATCCTGCTTCACAACTAGAAGCAGCAGCCTCAGAACAGCCTGTGCAGAGTGGCAGTAATGCCAATACACTGTTTGTGAAGCTGTGTTTTGCCAGTAGTATAGTGTCTCCTCAGTACCTGCAGCAGCGTGTTATGTTCGAGGTTGCCGTTGTTCAAATTGCTCTATGCATTGTCTGTGCACAGGACTCCGTTTGCTGAGCTGTGTTGTCATTTGACTCCTGAAGCAGTGGCTGGAAGACAGGTAGTCTTCAAATGGACTTGTACAGTGTTTTTTACCTTTTTCCCTCTTTTTCTGCACAGATGTACTTAGGAATCTGGGGAAATCTGCAAAGTGTTATAAAATGCCAGATGGAGGAAGCTGCTCAACTTGATTTTGGTACTGACCCAGAACCAAGGAAGGAAATAGTCCTATTTGATAAACCAACAAGAGGAACCACTGTTGAGAAATTCAAAGAAATGGTATATGGTCTTTTTAAAGTAAGTATATGCTTATTTATTCTATTTTTACTTGAAAGGCTCGTTTTCCTGAAGCTGGAGAGAATACCCTATTGTATGAGCCTTGTTCAAGTGCATATTGTAGAAATAATCAGCACAAAACTAGTTTTTCCCAGAGGTGCTTACCTTGAAGTTTGAAGTAACTAATTATTAGGTTTTTTCCTTACTTTTTAAATTATGGAAGCTGGCATTCACCTTGCGTGTTTACAGCTTTGACTTGTATTTGTATAGAAAATATGGTAAAAACATTTCTTTTTTGGTGCTTTTGAGGTTATTGCTCGTGCTTGGGAAGAGTTCCTGTGTTAACTGAGCAGCAGCAATCTCTCTATCCAGAGTGACCAGTCATACTTGTCCTTTCTGTGTTACATTCACTTGATGCTTATTTCTATTACCTTAATGCTATCCCAGAATTTTCATAATATAATCACCTTGATGCTCTGTTAATTCTGATTTTGGGTTTCCTGTCTTAAAATTATCTTGCTATTGTCATAGCTCCTATGTCTCCCATATCTCCTATTTGCCCTTGTGTGTGCATTCATGGTAGCTGAAAATGGAACAGTTCTGATTCCAGCAGTGGCTTCTGTGTATTGACACAATCCAGGTGGTTATATCAAATAACAAAATTAAGCATTTCAGTACACTTAGGTTACGGGATTTGTACCCAGTGTATCTTAGTACTTTTTATAGTTGGCCAAAATGTAGTTTATAATGTAATTTCTCTATACCTGTAAGGTTTAACCAGCTGAAAACTAAACCTGATCTAAACATTTGAATTCTGCATACTCTTTCTAAAAGAATATTGAACAAGCTAGTTGATACGATTTTTCTAAAGACTGATCTGACCAAGAATAATGTTTGAATTTTAATGTTTGCATTTTGAAATGCAAAGAACACTTGTACTTTCAGAAGATCATATGCTTAGTGCCTATGAAAAAAGAGCAAAAAGGAAGCTCTTCAGGCATCTGATAGCAGGTCCTGTAACATCCATAGCCAATGGAAATTAGAACATACACTACCATGCTATTCATACGAGCTAACAGGAGGTAGAATGACAGATGGATTGGTGGTAGTTAATGAAGTCATACTTAATCTTTTTTGCTTGTTGCTTTTAGGCGAAATTGGGTGAACAAGGAAATCTTTCAGAACTGGTTAATCTCATCCTGTCTTTTGCTGATGGAAACAAAGATGGCAGAGTCTCTTTGCCAGAGGCGAAATCTGCGTGGGCACTTCTGCAGCTAGAGGAGTTTCTGTTAATGGTGATCCTCCAGGATAAAGAACATACTCCCAAGTTGATGGGTTTTTGTGGGGATCTCTATGTGACGGAAAGAGTTGAATATACCTCTCTCTATGGAATCAGCCTTCCATGGATTATAGAACTTTTCATTCCCTCTGGCTTCAGAAGAAGCATGGACCAATGGTTCACTCCATCATGGCCAAGAAAGGCAAAAATAGCTATAGGGCTTTTAGAATTTGTGGAAGATATTTTCCATGGACCTTATGGAAACTTTCTTATGTGTGATACAAGTGCCAAAAACTTGGGATATAATGATAAATATGATTTGAAAATGATGGACATGAGAAAAATTGTGCCAGAAATTAATTTGAAGGAAATAATTAAAGATCGTCAGTGTGACTCAGATTTGGACTGCATTTATGGCACAGACTGTAGAACACTATGTGACCAAAGCAAAATGAGATGTACCACAGAAGTAATTCAGCCAAACTTGGCAAAAGCCTGTCAGCTACTTAAAGACTATCTGCTTCGTGGTGCTCCTTCTGATATCCATGAAGAATTAGAAAAACAACTGTACTTATGTATTGCCCTTAAAGTCACAGCAAATCAGATGGAAATGGAGCATTCTTTAATACTCAATAACTTAAAAACCTTACTGTGGAAGAAAATTTCTCATACAAATGATTCTTAGCTTCTTCACCAGCAAAGGGAGTATTGATGCCTGCCATTAGAAGTGGTCTGCCACATTTGATAAAAACAATCTGCACCTTTTTTAAAAGATATTTCTTTACTCAGATTTTATTAATGGTTCTTTCACTCTTGCCCTTCAGTAGGTACCTTATGACAGGGCTTCTCAAAGAATGAACATGCCACTGAATGATCGGGCAGAGGCCAGAAGTACTTCTGGTGTTTAGTGCTGTGTTACAGAAACAAAAACTCTGCATGCTTGACCGTTCTGTGCACTTTGTCAGATCTTGAACAGGATGAAAGTATTCACTGTGCCACCACATCAAGAGATGGAACATCTTACAATTCTGTGAAAATCATTGCTCACTTGTGAAATACCTGCAAAGGATTTTTATCCTGAGTAGTTTTCTGAAGAATCACCACTACTGCAAATAATGTGTCCAAGTCCAAGCTGCTGTTAGGAATAAACTGAATTGTGAGATTGAAGTTTACTAATATCTTGGCATGGCAGAATTTGCACATTAATAATTTTTTAACTGTGGAAAATTAAAATTTTATTCTAGAATGGACAGGTTGTAATTTAAGACTTAAATCAGATTCTGTTTACACATTTGTTACCTCATGCTTACATCTTGAATGTTTAAGTAGTTCAACACTTCTTAATTAAGTCATTGTATGGTGAACCAGGGTGGGGGCCAAGAATTTTAGAATGTTATTTCTTAAAATCATCTATGTGGTCTAGCAGCAATACCAGCATCCGTTTCAAAAGCTGTAAATTGTTGTATTTCAGTTGAAATCTGTAACCCAAATCAAGGTGTAGCAAATTTTGAAAAGTAAGGAGTTTGTGGACTAAGCTATTGTATGAAAACTGAAGTTAATTAATTTTCAAAAATACTGATAGCAGAAGTGTGCTACCAGTTAAAAAAAGAAAGCTTGCATAGGGTGGGAATCTGCTGTGTAATATAAGAAACAAGTTAACAGTTGTGCACAGTCTTGACTCTTTCCTGTCCCTCCCAATTTAGCTAGACTTTTACTTACTTCTTGCAATAGATGAAGAAGATTTATGTGAGAGCTAGACCTGAACTGCAGAACAGAAGCTGGATTGTTCAGGACCATGGAATATTGCTTAAATTGGAGCCTATGAGATAGTAACAGCTAGGAAAGAGCTGGAAAGTAAGTGAGCTGCAGTGTGTTACTGTTATCCTTTTTTTTTCTAGTAGCATCTATGAGTCATTGTTAAGTCTTGAGTAAATAAACACCATCTGATCCTGGCACTCCACATGGCATGACCACTCTACCACCTTTATTATCCCCTTGTTGCTCTTCAGATTTACATCTTATGTTCATAATCTTGCAGAATTGGATGTCCATAAAACACCTTAATATTGTGCTCAGTTCTTATCTGTTAATGTTTAATTTATAGATGCTTTAGGTATAAAGTTGTTCAATCCTTATGATTTTAAAGCCAGTCATCCATATTACGTCTGAATCCTGGCCCCTTAATTCACTCTCAGCTTTATTTAAATATCTGAAAGATTAATTGCTTTAGGTATCCTGTCTTAAATGCAGTCCTTGAATGATTAAACTGAAATACTGGGCCACCATAAAGTCACGTCTTCATACCCTACGTGATAATATGCAGCTTGGGTTAAGAGGGTACTGTTTTGTGAACAGCAGCTTTTTAATTTAAGAAATACTGTGCTCATGCTAATTCTTGTCTCAAAGTTGCTACTGTGCTCCAACCACAAACTAATAAGTATTTGTAACCAGCAATGCACTCAAGTGTAAAGTGGTCATGTTCTTGGTGAAAAAAATCTGAGTGATGGCTAAGAGGTTTTGGGCAGAGAAGATTCCTGCCGTTAACAACTGGAAAACATGTTTAATGTGATTTGTTGTACAGAACCTTCATATTTATTGCTGTTGCATCAAGTTGAAGCTTTTGTTGGAACAAAACACTTGTTTACAATAAATCACAGGCCTCCTTTTCTCTTTCAAGAGCAGTATTTACACCAACAGTCAGTATCTTAAAGCAAAACATTCCTCACTTAGCCTACTTGACCCATGTTTTAACTGCGCAAACAACTTCAGTAAGTCTAATGGGAAACAAAGCACCTATGAAACTGAGATTGTAGGACCTGGGGGTTCTTGGGTTGGGGGTGCTCCTTGGAGGGGCTGTCTCAAGTTGTGTTACTGTGCCAGGATAAATTGCCTTGTGGAATGTGATGTCTTGGACTCTGCTCAGGGAAACCTAGTGTGGCTGTGTCTTGTGGGGGGGTGGGGGAGAGGCAAGTGGAGCACCCATGGGCTCAGTGGAGATGCCCCCAGGGAAG
Source organism: Neopelma chrysocephalum (assembly GCF_003984885.1). Taxonomy (NCBI): domain Eukaryota; kingdom Metazoa; phylum Chordata; class Aves; order Passeriformes; family Pipridae; genus Neopelma; species Neopelma chrysocephalum. The sequence goes on along the minus strand of NW_020897760.1, from coordinate 5,991,405 downwards.
GGCCTTTGGTCCCAGCAGTGACACTCTCTGGTGTCGTGGCTGCCAGGGAGTCTGGGAAGGGTCAGACTGGGAAGTTTCCTTATCAAGGCCTCTGTAATGAAGCATGTGTGTGCAACTCAAAGTGAATTCTCTTATCAATCACTTAATAATGTTAAGTATTCAGCTTAAGACAGTACCTGTTTCAGTAGCAGCCAGAACAGGGAGGTGAGTGTGTGAAGTGCCTGAAAGCCTAAGGTTACCTGTGGGCAGAGGCTTTAGAACCTATTTTGACTACTCTTGTTCTTTTCCTAAGCTACATCCAGACTGCCCCCTAACATTATGCTGAAAGAAAAATTGTGAAGGACATGTAAAGCCCTTTTTAAAATGTTAAAATCTTTTTCTAGTTAGAAGCAGCAAACTCTTATACCTAGTCTTTGATACTCACCATGCCAAAGATTAATAAAATTGATTTCCCCTTCTTATAGGAGTAATTCTAATGCAGCAACCTTGGTCTTTGAAGCCTTATCACCTCTCTTCGCAGTGAAAATTCAATTCACACAGTACTTTGAAAGGGGAAAAAAACCCTTTCAGGTACAGAATATCTAGATAATAAAAAATATTGTCTCTTTTTATAAACTATATAAATAAGCCAGTCTTACACTGTTGCTTCTTTGATAAATTTATTCCAGCTTTTTCCAAAGCTTCACAGAAAACTGTGGAAGTTGTCTTAACTATCAGTTCTGCGCTCCTGGGCCCGGAGGAAGCTGGCCTTCTTCTGAGCAACACGGTCTTTCTTCTGGGCGAGGGACATCTTGGGACAGTTCCATCTGCAATGTAAGCACAGGGTATGATACAGTCAAGGCACAAATAAGCAAAAAGGTGGCCAAGAAGCCTGCAGTGCACCACAACTGTGATTAAGAGTCTGATGGAAGAATGTACGTATGCCCAGTTCTGTAACATGTTTTATTTTCTTGCAATGACTTAAGGCTGTAGTTAGGGCACCACAAAAAGTTGGACAGTTTGATTTCTCAAGAGGTAAACCCTGTACTCTTTTGTATAGACATTATCAGCCCAATGCAATAGCTATGCCTTGATTTCTTTTCTCCCACACCCCTAAAAAATCAAAATAGTTTAGTACTGACAAAGTAGTGCTCTCAGCTGAAGAGAAGCAGCTTTCCCACTGAAAACACTAAGACCTGAAGATACACACCTCAGAGTTCCAGCTATTCAGGCCACATGCATGCTTCACCTGGAATTTTTTTGCTCTTGAATTTCAGATTCCTACTGCTAAAGTTAACTCCTAAGTTATAAAGAACTGCTTTTATCTTAATCTGATCTACAATGTGAATTTTGACACAACTGCTATGTGAATTGCATTACTTGTTTTACTGTAACTAAAATATCCTCAACTGAGAAGTCACATGGATGTTAAAGAGAATGAGAGTTTTACCTCTTTTTCTTGACTTCTCTCTTAGGTTTCTTTTCATGGACTGGATTATCCCGTATAGCAGCATGGGCTTTTTTATACATTTCTTCCATCTAAAAAAAAAAAAAAAAAAAGAAATTAAAATTTAAAGTCACCAAAATGGTCCAGCTGTAGGATATCAAAAATCCAAGATATCCCTAGCTGAGCATGCACTAGAAACCAGTTTCATCACAATACAGCTTGTAATTGGGCATGGTTACCTTTAAAACACTTCCTTCATACAGAAAAGTACTGCCACAGCATTAAGAAATTCCTACTGTCACTATGTTAAATTTAAATCTCCAAACCCCAACTCAAGGCATTTAACAGAGAAAGTAATTTTATCCTTATTTTATAGTTAGTTACTCTAGGGCCTTAGTTCCCTACAGAACTAAGAAGTCTCATAACTCAGAAGTCTCATAACTACAGGCTGGCATCTTGCAGTTGCTGAAGCCTACTTTCAGTGCTGCAGCTTCCCCAGATTTCAATTAAAAGACAAGCCAGAAAGTTATTCTACCTAGAATAAAATGCTTCATGTTTACTTAATAAAAAAATTCTTCACACAAACTCTGGCACCAGACATGTAATCTTATCACTTTTCAGACCCTACTGCAGTACCCACTACAAAGCTGCTTAATAAAAGGCAGAAGTTGTGAAACTGTAGCTGCTTTTACAAGTCTTGCAAGAACCATGGTAGTGCCTGCATTTTCCCCAGGGATGCAATAATGCTGCTCTGTCCCAAAGACAACTCTGGCTCCATAATGGCACAAATTTTAAGAATACCTTTGCTGGTGGTTAATTAAGACCACTAGATCTCAGCTGTGAAAAACTTTCTAGGAACATATGTTTTAAAGCTCCAGGACCACTTACTAGGAAAACCAAGCAAGAATATTACAGGCAGCAGGACAAACATCTGAAAGGAGCTTAATACTTGGAACAAGTGGAAGAAGCACCTCTGTATTCTTACATATCTTCCAGTGTTTTGCACAAAACACTAGAATTTAAAGCAGTACTAAAATAAAATGTATTAGACTCCATAGGTTCATGAAATGCTAGCTCCTACAATACAGCTAGCTTGGGCTATTCTGTGTTCACCTGGAACACAGAACTACCTATAGGGTCACACAAATCCTAACACAGATTTGACGTGGAACCACATGCTCACAGGTGCAATTGCTACAGCTGCAGAAAAGACAGGCTGTGGTGCAGGATAAGGATTGAGTGGATAGCATTTCGAAAGTTCTGTGATATACTACAGAGCCCTGAATGAAGGAAAAAAATATTTTCTTTCCACAGGTAACATACAGCATGAATCACATAATTTTACATATCAAACTTACTTCCATTACTACAGAAGTCCCTACACAAGACTTACCAGCAGCTCTATTAATGCACAAGATCAGCTAGGTAAATCTTACCCCGTCAGGTGTTACATTGTTCTTTATGTACTGGGAGAACTGTTTCTTGTAAGCGTCTTCATCCTCCTCCATCAGGTAACGCATATAATCTGCAACATTTTGGCCCATGATGTGCTTGCGGTGAACCTCCGCGTTGAATTCTTTGCTTTCCGAGTCATAGCCAGGGAAACGTTTGGTACTGTGGAACAGCAGTTACAGTCAAATTAAGACACTGCCAAATGCTCTAATTCAGAGACAAGATCCACACAAATTATTGGTACATCAGATTCTCCTACAGATAACTGAGGGATAGGACCCTCTAATTAAAAATAAGAAGCAGAAGTTTTAAGTTCATCTCAGCTGCCATCAGTCCCGTCTTGAAACACTGCAGTACATCATACACACACCATGGACCAACTACAGAGTGTTCAGTCATTGCGAGTGTCATCATGTAGCAGCCAAGTCAGAAAAACTGGACAAGTAGTCAAAAATAGGACAGCATGGGAGAGGGAAGGAAAATACTTAAGAGATCTCAGGATTTTCTTTCCTCTGCTGCTGCCAGCAGAAAGCAGCAGTCAGCTGTAATATGTGATAATTTTAAATGCAGGTGGACTGCTCAGGCTTACTATTGTACTGACAACTGGAGCAACGTACCTGGAATGCGCAGGTTTTCATGGTGAAATGAATACCTACACACAATTTGGTAAAGACTTAACAGAGCTCTAAAGGATGTTTACGTAAATGCATTCAGTCACTTGACTTTTAGTAGAATCAACAGTGTCTGAAAGTTTCTCAGCATTTCAACAGTTTTGAGATTCCCAGCAGCAATATCAGAATTACACTTCTGGATTAAAAAACAACCAACAAAAAACCCACCAACCCAGTACCTAGGCTATATAATCATTACCAGGTCAGAACAAAATTATTAACATAAAGTGTTAACAGCACTTTAGTATAAGCAGACTGTCATATACAGAAGCATCTCAGGTTAACCCTGAAGAAATTCTTCCAAACATAGATTACCTATGAGGGATGGACAGACCACCATCCACTGCACCCTTCAGAGCACCAAAGACTTTGTTTCCAGTGGTAGTTCTGGCAAGACCTGCGTCCAAGTAACATGTAAAAGCACCAGGCTTGCCATCCACGCTTTCCACGTTGTATTCATCACCAGTAACTTCAACTTGGCCTTCGTAGATCTTATCGAGGCCAAATTTATTCAGAAGCTGTGGGGAAAGGAAAGGCACTTCTGAAATTCTTCCCATTAGTTGACAGAAGGTAGAGTCACCACCACCTTAAAATGTGAATTTGCAGTAGAATCATGTTTTTAACAAATTTCTTTACAGAAAGCTTTTTAACTATCACCACTGTAAGAATGTCTGTTATGCTTCAACCTACAGTTCCAACAGGCACACCAATGAACTTAAGACTTATTCATGAGCTCATGTAGGAAATGGATGGATGCAGTTTACATGTTTTCAAACTCTTTAAGGTACATTTCTTACATTTTCATCTAGACTCCCTCCCTCCACCAAACTTAGGGGCTGAGACTTAAAAGTGGGCTGCTGGAGCTGAAACTGTGTGCTGTCATACTTCTGTGATTTGACAGTCAGGAAAGGCCATCAAATCTGTATGGTAAAGAGCAAAAGTTATTATTTTGAGAAACCCACAGATGAGGTGGGCTGACACACCATTCAACGAAGTGGGCTTTCCCTTTCATAAAAGAACCAGAAAAACAAGAGCAGCCACCTGCAGGCGCCACGACAATACGTACCCTGCGTGCCAGGAGCAGGCCTGTGCAGTAGGCGGCTGCGTAGTTGGTCAGGCCAACCTTCACGCCGTACTTTGGCAGCTCATGGGCATAAGCAGCACAGACGATCATGTCGCCTTCAATCCTGGCATAGGCAATCTGACAAAACCGAAACAAACGTTAGCGTTCTCACAATTCCAGGCTCCATTTATTGTTCCTTTGGCATCTACTTAAGCCAACAGGAATACTGTATGGAGGTGTGCCACTAACCGCCAACCTCTGCATGCAAGCTCAAGGGAGTGTGGTGGTTTGGTTTGCTGGGGGTTTGTTTGGGTTTTTTTCCTTGTGATTTTTGGTTGGTTGGTTTTTTGGTTAAAGCAAGAATCAACTCCTCAAGTAAATACACAAAGAATTCAAATCTGTATTAGGACAGCGAAAACGTATTTGTAATTACCTCTTCACATAGATCAAGAGGCCAGGAAACTGCCTACAAAATCAACTTTTCAAAGAATCATTACAGATGTGGGTGAATTCTGTCCCACTTTCTGGCACACCTCAGAAAAATGCAAAAAGCATGTGATACAGAGTTTGTGACAACACTGTTACTAACCTTATGGAATGATTTTATTAATGGGTCTGAGACTATCATCATCTCAGGGGTCTCCCGTGAGACAGCAGTACTATCAGGTATGTTTCTGATCACTCCCCCACCTCCTTTCTACATCCAAAAGTTGTCCCCTTTTTGCTGGATTCCTACATACTGGAAAGGCACTATCAGTCAGATGCAAGCACCTGCCACTGATTTTTGTTTTGAGTTTCAAAGATTAAATAACCTCATCAATGACTGACTGTTCTCAACAGATAATCTTTCTATGAAGGAACAACACTTATATTTTTCCAGCTGCCTTTTTTTTGAGCTTAACAACATATATTCATGATACAACAAACATGCCTAAGTTTTTAACTTCAAAATTAGTCAAAACATTCTGAAAATGAACCAAGAAAGTGAGCCCAGTGAGAAACAGCATATGATGCAAGACACAACCGCATACTTCATAAACATGAAAAAATGCTTACTATTCTTATTTACCAGTATCCTTTAATCTCACAGGAAAGCCATCATAAGGCCTTGCTGCTTCATATGACCCACATAACATCATGGAAATAAAACTATCAAAAGAGAAGGCACCTTCAGATACAACACAATAGCCGATGAAGGTTGACAAGTCACCCTGTCAACTTGGTTGTCTTCAGCCAAGCAAAAAGGCCTCTATTTGAAGCCCTTTACATAGCAGAAAAACCCCCCAGAGAAATCTTACCTCTCCCTAAAATTTGCTACTTATTACAGCATGATTAAAGCAGTACAATCTTATATTGCAAATAACCTCACAGAAGAACGCTAACACTAATAAAACTTCTTTTCTATGATGAACATAATTTATTACTGAAGTTGTGACAACATTAAAGATTGTTCTCCTCTAAGGAACTATTTTACAATACAAAAACTTCTCAGATCCAGCTTAAAAATCCCCAGCTGCTCCAACCATCCCCCTTCCTGTTCACCCTGGGAAGGCCGGTGAGCAGGCAGGAAGCACCGCAGGCCTTACCTGGCAAATGATGTCTCTGTTGGTAACACGCACAATCATCCTGTACTTAGGAGTGTTGTACTTGTTTTTATCCTGAATTACCAAACGTTTGCGGGCATAGTAGTCAGTTTTTCCCTCTGAAAAAGCAAGAGTTGCAGTGTGGAAAAATGTGTAAATGTTTAGTTAGTAAAACTAATCATCAATAACATTTAATTATATGTTACAGGAAATTTAATACCTCTCCTTCTCCTGAATTTCACTTGGTATCTCTTGAAGTATGCCTTATTCTTGACAACTTTCACAAACCCCTTGGATAAGAAATATAACTAGATGTTATTAACATATAATCACATAAGCCAAGACCATCCAACTAAACGTGCTATGAATAAAACCGTGGTGCAATCAGGAATAAAACGGGTTTTCTTATACATTTAGATAAAAAGCGTCATAAAAATTAAATGGGGGAAAAAACCACAATAGATCAAATCCCATAAATTCTGCCCCTCCCACAGGAACTAATGCATACTTATCCCCATAACTTCGTACAGAAGGAGAAAACCAAACAGTGTATTTGTCAACTGGAGGCCTGTCTGCACGGACCGGAGCAGTGACCGTGGTCATTTCCTGTCACTCGCGCACAGCCAGTGACTTCTCGGGCGCGTTCTGTCCCGGAGCCTCCCCCCCTGCAGCCCCCTGCCCTGGTCGGTCCGACGGGCACCGGCCGCTCTGTCAGACCCGGCACCACTGCCCCGCGCCCGCGGCCCGCACCCAACCCAGCGCCGCCGCCCCGGGCCGGCGGGACCCGGCCGAACGCGGCCCAGGGCGACAGCGCCGCTGGTGCCGGGGCCGGGAGGTGACCCGCTAGAGCCACTCGTAGCCGCCCGCGGCGCAGCCCCAGCAATGGCAGCCATTGCCACGCCGGCAGCCGCCCCAGGCCCGGCGCAATCGGGCTCCATCCGCCCGGGCGGGGCGGCACGGCGGGTGCCGGGCGGCGGACGCAGCCCTCCCGGACTCCCCTGAGCCCCGCGGGGCCGGTACTGACCATCGTGCCAGGCACTGTCCGGTCCCACCAGGCCGGGGCCCGCTCCGCACGACAACTGCACTCCGCAGCAACGGGGGAAAGGCCGCGCGCCCCGCGCAGCCGCAGCTCCTCCCTGCCCGGCGGGGCGGGGCGCCGCGGGCGACCTGCTGCCCCCTGCCGGCCCGGAGGAGCCACCGCGCGCGGTCCGGGCAGCGCCCGCGGGCAGCCCGGGAACGGGCCTCACACACCGGCGGCGCTCCCGCGGCACCGCGGCGTTCCTTGGGGCGCATCCCCCTGCGCTCGGCACTGCTGCGGCCACACCCCGAGTACTGCCGCCAGTGCTGCTTCCCCCTCTTCATGAAAGACATCGAGGTGCTGAGCGGGTCTAGAGATGGGCACCGAAGGTGGTGAAGGGTCTGGAGGGTAAGTCCTACAAGGAGTGGCTGAGGGAGCTGGGGATATTTAGGCTGGAGGAGGCTCAGGGTTGACCTTATCGCTCTCTAGAAGTACCTGAAAAGAGCTTGTAGTGAGGCGGGGGTCGGCCTCTTCTCCCACGCAACCAGCGACACGACGAGAGATCACAGTCTTAAGCTGAGCGAGGGGAGATTTAGGTTGGACATCAGGAGAAATTTCTTCACAGAAGGGTTGATTAGACATTGGAATGGGCTTCCCAGGGAGGTGGTGGAGTCACTGTCCCTGGAGGTGTTCAAGGAAAGACTGGATGTAGCACTCGGTGCCATGGTCTAATTAATATGGTGGTGTTCAGTCAAAGGTTGGACTCGATGGTCTCAGAAGTCTTTTCCAACCTAACTGATTCTATGATTCTGTGATATCAGAGAAATACAATTCTAAGCAAAAAAAATAATATTGCTGTCATCTAACACCTATGTGTAATGCATGATCACTTGCAAGTCTCCTTTTGTTAACTACCTAAGCAGTTATTAGCCAGGGATATATCACAGCAAAGGGGTTCGTAAACAAAAAAAAATACATAAATTTGATCTTTAAAAAATCACCAATTATGGAAATATGATAGGGTTTTAATTCCCTTCATTTTCTAGGGAAAATTCTCACAACTGATAAAACAGTAAGTAATTAAAAATATCAAACAAACAAGAAACCCAGTTGAATGCTGTTCTTACAATAAATTATAGATGTTTGGGATTACTGATATTTGATGAATTAAAGCAAGAATTGAACATATGCTTCTATACACATATATGTATATATATATACACACTGAATCAAACAGGTCAAGTGGCATCAGATTTCTTGACATTGTCAGGCAATAATGCTTCTTTTTTCCTGATGTATTTATCTGGTTATCCTCATTCATTTTACTTAAAAAAAACCAAGAACCCATCTCACTAGTTATACATTGACCAATATTTTAAAAAGTTTTTAATATTATATAAATAACCAAGAGAATTAAAGAAATAATAAATGTTTCCTACATCAGGCAAGTACCAGCATGGTTCCTACCACGAATGGAATCACCATCCCTTGAGGTGTTCAAGAAATGACTGGATGACTAGACATGGTCTAGTTGACAAGGTGTTCATCAGTCAAAGATTGGGCTTGATGATCTTGGAGGTCATTTATGAAAAATAATTCTGTGATCTAAGAATGAATTTTAGAAAGCTCAGAATTCTGCATGCTTTTCAATTTATACATGAAGTATCTCTAGGGGAGCACATTGTCTTAGCTACTCTCTAGCATATAAATTCATGCTCTCCAATAAGGGTCTGCTGGCCACTGCTAGGCAATTACTTCGGTGACAAATGTCTCACAGTCAATGGTATCATAAGCAAGACTCCATTAATCTTGTTGTTAAACAAGTAAAAAAAATCAATTTCTTCTTCTCTATAAGAAGACCTTTTACTCCTAAAGTAGCTCACCATGACAGAAATCAGCCTGTTAACCCATCGCACCCACACACTTTCTTGCTCGTTGTCACTCTGGAAAACGGAGGCTCCAGCTGAGCTTATTAGGGTGAATTGGTCCTCTGGCCTTTAGTGACAGTGTTTGTTGAAAGGGTGGCTGCTGTTCACAGAGGCTCTGAACGTGTTGCAGTAAAAGCCAGTATTTTCAGTGCTATAATGAAGTACTTTAAACTGATAACACATTGATAAGAAAAAAGTATACACTCTTTTTCCCCCACTCCCGATGTTATTTCTCAATTTCTGTCATATTTTATGTGTTATTTTTACTCAGCTGAGTTCTGGAGAGCAAGGTATCAGGCAGGTCCTTTAGAGCAGTCTCTTGTATTTGTAAGTCTCTTTGGCTGACGAAACCGGTACTTTATCAGCACCTCCTGCAACCAGGGCCCCTGTCCCTGTTTGTCTGCAGACGACTTAAGGCAGAAACGCTGTTGTCTGTGACTGGACTGACCTGTGGTCACTTGTAGGAATTGTACTTTTTCCGCTGTACTCGCAGCAGTGACAGCCTTATTTCCACACAAAAGAGTTATGCTGAAGGCCTACCTTTAACATATTCCTGCTACTGCTGCTTATTGGTTTTTTAAGAGTGTATTCTTTGCATATTTGTGTTATAAAGCAGTAGTATGGAGTGCTGTATGTGTCCTGGAATTACTTTTATATTTTTAAATGAAAATTATTTAAGATTTTATTAGAATTCTTCCAAATGAAAATTTCTGTATGGTTTTGTCTAGGAGCCTCTACTCATTGTAGAAGGACAATGGCAAATGGGCTCATTATTAGACGGGAAGCTGCGCCGGGCAGACAGTGTCTCAACTGTTTGTGTAACCTAATCGGCATCTGGCTGAAACGTGTCTGACAAATGTGCGTGGGGAAGGGCCCATGTAGCCCGAGGCTGCGTGGTGCTCCCGGAGAACGCGTTACTGTGGGCAGCTTTCAACGCAGAGAACGCGTTATGAAAATCCCTGGGCAGACGCTCTAATTACACCAAAAAAGCCAACTCTTCGCGGAGCAGGGGCTTCGCGTCCTCGCCTCGTGTGGCGGCAGCTCCGTGTCCCCGCCGCTGCTGTGAGGGGCGAGCTCGGGGCGGGGGTTCGGATGCCGCGACGCGGGGCCGGGCGGGGGCTCGGCTGACGGCCGGGGGCTGTGCCGGTGCGGCAGCGGTGACACCTGCACGGTGCGGAGACAGCTCGCCGCCCGGCCTTTCAGCACAGGGGCCCCGTGGCAGCCCCCGAGAGCAGCGCCGGTGCGTTCCGCGGGGAGCCCGGCGGGGCAGAGCCGCCGCCGTCCCTTCCCGTCCCTTTCTTTCCCGTTCCCGGCCCGGGGGCTGCGGGGGCCGCGGCGGCCCCTCGCAGCGGCTGCGCGCCCAGTGCGCCTGCGCGCGGCGCGGGCCGGG
>NW_020897760.1:5735639-5975874 GCF_003984885.1 Neopelma chrysocephalum | reverse complement strand
GTCAGGCAGCCGCCGGCTGCCCCCGCCCGGGCCCTCCTGGCGGGTTGGGCGGTGCGGCGCCGCTGCCGGGCAGGGACCCCCCGCGCCCCGCCGGGAGGGTGAGGGGAGGCCGCGCTGCGCGGCCCTGCCCGGCCCGGGGGCTGCGGGGCCGGCGGGTCTCGGGCCCGCGGCGGGACGCGGGTGGGCAGCGGGAGCTCCACGGGGAATGTGCCCGGAGGGAGGGGCCGCGGTCTGGGGAGACTCCGGCGGGTCCGTCTGCAGAGGGCGAGTTCTGCCTTGGTCAGAGTATTCGCCGGTCTGTCATTCTTGAGGGAGAGAATTTTCAAATAGTGCTTCGGAGATCTCGTTTTCTGCCACCTTCTGCTGCATCTGCATGAACGTGGTTATATAATGAGGGTAAAAAGTCGATATTAATGTTCTGGCTACTTATAGCTGTATTATTAGTGCCATTTTGCTGTGGTTCCATGTAAAGCCTGATAATCAGAGCAATTCCATAGTAAACGAGAAAATGGGTTTATACCATTTTCAATTTCCAGCGTGAGGTGCCATTAACACTGCCTGTATCAAAACATGGCATTCCACATCAGTCTCGGATAACTTCATCTTTTCCAAAGATCACGTGCAAAAGATGTAGAAAGAAGACAAATTCATACGGAGAAGAGCAGATAATGTTCAATATGTTTTACTTGTCTCCAAAAGTATTTGTCAAAAAATTCAGGGTTTTTTTCTTGTTTCTTTAAATTTGCTTTACTTCCCATGTCTAAAGAAGATGGTAGCTGGATCTTGTTTGGTTTACTGGTAGATAGCATTAAAATGTTTTGTATAAATGTGCCTGTTTATTTCTCTTCCCTTTCTCCAGTGTGCGGTGTCAGCTTTGATGATTATACAGCTCTCTATTTATGCTTATAAAGATTTAAGGCTTATTTTGAAATACATAGCTATGAGTTCTTTTTCAAGTGAGGATTAGGAGAGGAAATAGACACAGCCAGGGAAAGAGGAGCATGATCAGGAGGAAAGCACTTGTATTATGAATCAGCATTCCCTGAATCTGATAAAGTGGGATGAGAGCAGCTGTAGGGATTGTCACTGAATGTCCATCCAGCCCAACAGTACCTTGAAGAGGAACAGATGTTTGGAGGAAAAACTTTAACAGAACAGTCCTGTTTCCTCTGTATATCTCTTCCTAGACTACTGCAGGTTGAGGCCTAAAGACTTCCTGAGCTACAGCTGCTGGCTTGGATTTTTTGTTTTGGTAATGTTGGTTGGGGTTTTTTGTTGGGGTTTTGGTTTTTTTTGTCCCCATTGCCCTCCCTATGTTTGCCTTCTGTAGACTTGTTTAGTTGCTATTAAACAAGAAAACAGGAGGTGGTTGGAGAGTGGAGTGGTTGAAATGATGTTAATGGAAAGGAAGAGATGGGAGAAAAGCCTTTCCAAATTTATGGGAGAAGAAGGAAGGGAGAAAGTGACATGCCTAAATAATTACTGTCAGTTTGTTCTCTGGGTAGGATTGATAGTAAACAAAGAAGTAATCAAAATGGGAAGACAAGTCCTTTGTCAGTGAATTTTGGAAAACAAAAGTGTTTACCTTGCTAATTCAAGCTTCTAATACCATAATTTAGAAGGGGGAATACAGCTGAGTCGGGGGTATGCATACTTAAGATTATACTTATATTTTCTTACTCTTCCTGGGTTGTTTCCTTAACTTGTAGAAAAAAGAAATTCTAATGCCTAAGGAAGAGACATAGTAGAATTTAATATTTTGAATATAATTTTAAGTGTCAAATGCATAGTTTAAAAGAACAAATCTTTCTCTGGTGGTCCAAGAAGAGAAACAATAATGAAAAGAAACCCTGAGGTTATGAATGTTGTTTTCTAAACTAACCTTTACTTGCCTTGATTACAGTATCTTCATTTTTTTCCAGACCCAATTAAAATAGTTATAGTTTAAAAAAAGAAAGTAAATATTATAGGGGTATGTAACTTTGAGTTGTTAGATGTATTCTCTGAAGTTCTTGACTGTCATTGAAGGTTGTAGATAGCATGCTGAATTAAAACCCTCATGTCTTCTGTAGGCCAGTTTTTGATCCCTTTAACTTGGGAATATTGTCTTTCATGGCAGTTGTCTCTGCTTAAGTGTCTGTGGATTGCAGTGCATCCTTTTCTTCTCCAGCAAGTGGGGATTGCAACACATGGGTAGTGACAGTGCAGGGCCTCTGCTCTTGCTGTGCTCATTTCATACACAGTTGTGATGTGGTTTTGTTGTATGTGTGTACACAGAAACTATTATCAAAGGTAGCAGCAGAAGTCATTTACTAAATTGTAGCTTTTCTGTAATTACTCTTAATGTTGTCTAATTTCTTGTGAACTCTGGAAACTATTCAGTTTAGCTGTGAAGTGGTGTTTTGGGGAGAGCCTGGGAAGCATTGAGCCTGTATAGGGGTCAGGCAAGGAAGGATCTCCTTTCAGTCATGATGACAGGGATGATGCCGTGGGCTCTGTCTTATTTCAGGCTGTGTGACTGTCAACTTTGTTTGCTAATTGTCTGCAAAAGTAATCCTTCCCAGTGTCAGCCAGACAGTTGTATATTTGGGGTTAAGTACAGTACTCAGGTTAATCTTTATTCTGGACCAGAAGTAAGGTGGTTGGACAGAATGACTGTGGACACTTAACCATTTTGTATTAATTTCCAACTTGGAAAGCAGCTAAAAGCCATCACTAAATGTCTTCATGTTCTTTGTTCTGAATAAACTTTACCTGGGCTATGTTACTGAAGTCTGTCATCTTACCTGACCTGTATTGCCTTTACTTCCACAGTTAAAAAAAAGAAAAACAAACCCTAACTTAGTGTTTTGGTAATAGGTTGTTATAATGTGTTCTGCTACATGGTAAACTATTGAACTTCCCAACTCCTGAGTTTGCTTATGCCCCATTGTCATGACTAAATCTTAGTGATTCTTAGCATAGCACTAAATACCTGTTTGATACATCATAACATGTTCTTGATACTTTAATTTAAAGAATATCATTATATTGTGATGATAATGTATTAATTATGTATTTTTTCTTTGGTTTCATCAAGCTGGCAGACAGGACCAGTCTTTCAGTAATGCATTGTTTTTGTCATAAGTTAACCATGCCCTTGTAGCTAAGAGGATGTTAGAAGAGCTTACTGTTACTTTTCTTACAAAAACCATCAAATGTCACTTAAAATGGGTGTAAAAAAAGTAGTAGCTAGCCAAAACCTGACATTGGGAACATGTCCAGTCCTCATAACTATAGAGTGACATTGTGTAGAAGTTAGTTTTACATCTCTCATTTTTCATGTATTCTTCTTGATTATATGTAGTTCAAACAATGAACTACTTTCAGGCATAGTAAGAAGAAATTCCAGCTTCCATGTTGTCTGAAACAGCAGAGCTAAAACCCAGTATTCATTAAGCAAAGTCATTTCTTTTCTCAATTGGAATGCATTACTGGTGGAACTTTATAGGTTTGGCTGAGACCTTAGTAAGTATTTCTCAGCCCTTTGGAAAAGAATTGTGATTGGTCTTTCTAAAGATAAAGCTACAAAAGCAAGTTAGAATTCCATAGTAAGACACATTATGTTAAAATGGACTTGGGATTTTTACATAAATTTTCTGGTATCAGACTGACACTTAAAAATCATCTGTTTCAATGATCTTCCTTGCATTTTTTCCCATAGTAGGCCATTTTGAAAGAAGTAAACAGGCCCTTCCAAATGGAAGTGCAACAGTCAGTGGCCAGCTAATCAGAAAATAACTGACTTCCTTTGATGATGAGCAGATACATATTTCTTTATTTAATATCTAAGGAAAATTAGATTTCTAAGACTTGTGCTCAGAGCAGGCTGCAGGAGCACTGTTACTTGAATAGCATGGAGGAAGACTCTTCCATAGCCACAAAAATACCCTGGTTTCAAGTTATGCTGTAAGTGCTTGTGAAGGCAAGTCATGGCTATGCTAAGAAAATTAGTGGGCAAAATGAAATATTACTGGAAGACCATGGATGTTGGATGGATTGTGTTAGAAGAATTGACTATTGATGTATGCAGCTGTGTTTGTTTATACCTTCTCTGTTTACTGGATAGCTTGGACAGCTTTCCTGTGTGGAAATTACTAAACTGGTTATGCTTCTCGCTGCTAAAATCTTTACTTTCATTTCTTGTTGGCCGTCAACAGCTGCAGGTTGCAATGAGTTGTAGTTCACAAGAAAAGCTGGTTTAGAAACTGTTTTACTCTTGAGTTTGAGTGTAACTGATAGAAAGTTGGCCTTTTAACTGATCATTTAAAGGAAAGAAGAGTAATATCCTGAAGTGGGTTCTCATCAGTCGTGTGGTTTGTTTAAAATTGTAGTAAGTAATTAATAAAGGGTTAAGTGTTACCATATTGCATAAGGGCCATGCTTATGTTCTTTGGTTTCTCCATCAAGTCTCATTTCATACATCCCTTTGGAAAGGGAACTGTGCACAACTTGGTAAATGAGAGATGAGCATTTTGGTTCTAACTTGCAGATTGTGGCGTAAGTTCATATTATCTCTATAACCAAGAAGAATTAGACCTAGAAAATACTTGAGCTGGTGGTACATAAAACCCAAAGTTGCATAGAATGGTATGTTTTCATGTGTCAGATACTGGATCCTTTTAAACTTACCAATTTAACTCCTTGTAAATTTTGTATATCTTTAAAATAAAGAGTTATGCTAAAAACATTGATTTTAATTAAGGCTTAGTGAACATTTAAAAATATGACTCGGTTGTTTCTCACTTCTGGCATATGGACCTAAGCCTTATAGTAAATTTAACTCCATTTGTATGCTTTGTTTATTTTGGTTCTAATGTAGGGTAGATGCTAGTTCTGGCTCCTTTCCAGGAGAAAGTTGGCTAAAAGCAACATTAAGGAAGCTAGGCTTTGGGGGAATGAGTAGGAAAGTAAAATATGTAGAAAGGAGCTTTAATTATAAGCATGTGACCTTCAAAGTGTGTTACTCTTTTGTAAATGCATGATGATACCTGAACTCCAGTGAAATGATTGAGTTGCATTTTATTGAAAAGAAAAAACCCTAAATCTTCCAATCTAGTGCATAAACAAACTGCCTTTGCAGTCAGTTCTTAGCTGATTAATCTGATTCTTCCCTGTTTTGTTAGCCAAGGTGATGGTCCTTCAAGTATATGTGTTTCATTTGGCATGCTGAGCCTCAAAAACAAAGAAACTTTCCAGCCTGAAGTCTAAGAGAACAAAGGAAGTTCCCTGTTAAAGGTTTTTACTGTAGTCCGTCAGTATTTTCTCTTGCAGCCCGAGGAGCTCTCAGCCATCTTATGTACAAAACCACTGTATTTAATTCTTTTCCCCTTGAAAGAAGGCTTCTGTGGTTTCCTGAAGGTTGTTACCTCCCTGTGTCAGATTTGAAACTTTTTTGATAAAGGATCATCTTCAGATGGACAGGAGATAGTGTCTGCAAAAAGAGTGGTTTTTCTTCTCAGCACATGGGGACAATGCTCGACAGACTGTAAATCACACTGGACTTCAGAGGTAATTAAAAACCTGAAATTCTTCTTGGAAATAAAGGGAATTTAGTTTAACGTGGTCAGTGATGGAAATGTTAGTCACAGGACTTTGAGCAATGATTTCAACTTTTAGTGGATTGCTACAACATTTCTAATTAAGTTCCTTCTTAAAACACCTCACGTATTAGTTGTGTTTGTGAACTTCCACTTCAGGTTTCTTTGAGAGCATGAAAACCCCATGACTCATTAGTCTGGTGATGACTTTTAAAGAATGATGCTACACAAAGCTTTCTGATGGCATAAGTTTTGTGCCATCTAAAATGTTAAACTGCTTTATTTTTTTATATCAGAAAGACTTGGAGAGCTAGTGAGTATCAAGTGAAATGGAATCTGGGGAATGCTAGCCATGATATTCCTGCCTATTGTTAGACAGTATTCCAAGTAAGATCAGGAACATGTCAGCAGAAATCAGTTATATGAATTTGTAGTGTAAAAGACACAAATGAAGCTTACAGTGAAGCTGTGTTTGAGCCCTAAATTGGGATTTTAGCTTGTCAGGGAGCATGATAGCAGGCTGATTCACCAGCTACCTCTCCTGCATGTGTCATTGACTGAGTCAGTTTAATTTATTCTTCAGATATTAGAATACCATTAACTTTGAAGCAAGAAGGAGACTGGGTCTGTGGAATGCTATATAACTGGCTTGAAAACCACATATACAATTTCAGCCCCAATTATGTCAGACTTCTTTTTATATGTAGACTAGTATGAAGATTACTTCCTGTATTCTGGAAGTTCCCATTTCTTTCTCTTTTCAGGAAGAGAAGGAATAGTTTAAAGCATATCATACATACAGTAGTGTTTGTGTAAGGTGTGCAGTTATTTTTACTTTGTCATATGATAAGAATAGTTGAGACAGTATTTTGGGTAATCAAGATACCTGTAACTCTTTAATACCAATTTTTTTCAGGGAAACGTAGGATATAGGTAGTAAGCTAATTTGATGTGTACAGTGAAGAAACTGTTTTTAAAAACAAGTCTAAATAGACTTTTTTAGAAAAAAACCAAATGCCTGGCATTGCAGATACATGTGGGTGCTAACATATTTGGGCTTACTGTAAGGTCCTGCACTTTACCTTAGGATTCTCAGGGAAAGAGGTTTATACAGTTGTATGTAATGTGGGGTGTTGCAGTCTACCTTCAGCTAACCTTACTTAAAATATTGTATGTGCTGATCCACTGCAGTGTTCCTTTGAGTAACTCGGAAATCTAAACACAGTATTGTTCCTCTAGGTAATAAAGCCCTGTAATCATCACCTAATTAAAGATACTAAACATGAAGTTGAGATACTGAATTTTATATATAATAGGCATATATATGCTGCATATCATATGCATCTGTGTATAATATCAATATAAACATATATCTTTGCAGTAACTTTGAGGATGTAGCAGACACGTCTGTGCCTTGCCTGACTGACTGATCAGGTGGCTGAGAGTTGCTGGTGGTTCTGTTTTGCCCACTGGAAATTGCATCAGAGTACGAAGTCTTTACTAATTAAGTCTTGTGTCCTCCTATTTTTCAGTATGCTCAAACTCAAAATCCATACATTTCTTTAGGAGGTATCTGCATGACCTTAGGCAGGTGGATGCAAATGGAGTCCTCCTGGGTTTGTTGGCAGACCGGGAGCAGTGTAGTTAATATGGCTTGGAGCCTGAATGAGTGAACCTGCTTTGGAGCTGGGTGATGCTGCTTAGTTCCACGTGTGCTCCTGCACAGGGTAAGGAAGGTGTACCCCTGCCCGCTTGTCTCCAGACCTAGCCATCTTCAGTGGAAAGTGTTGGTGTCCTCAGGAGCAGGCTGGAAGCACATTTTTAGAATGGGTTGATTCTAGTTCTGATCACACATTAATAATAGTTAATAATGGCTTGAGCATCGTGCTGGTGCTCTGGATGATTTGGCATGCTTCCCAGCCAATGTAGGTTACCTTTTGTACTCTTCAAATATAACTTGAATTTCAGCATCTGAAAAATGCTGGGGAAAAACAAGGAAACCACTTCTTGTTGCAGAGCTGAAAAACTAGCTGAGGTGAGTTGAGCAAAGAATACTGTTAACTGGGGGCTTCCAGCCTGGGCTGGCCAGCTGGAGAGAGCTTGCCTAGATCTGGGAAGTGTTGGGACTTGGGGAGCAGAGCCTGGGCTTGAGCTCTCTGTAGCTGCTGGCCTTGTGGTATAAGAGGGCACCAGGTGGAGCAGCTTTACAAGATGAGAGCTCCAGTGGGGAGGTGCGGCAGGGCACAGGGGGACCAGCAGAGGTGGGAGGGTGACGACAAAGGCAGAAGTCCTGACTCGTGCAGTTAGATTTATCACTGGGGCCTAGCTAAGATCTTAGGAGAGGCACTGTGGTGTATCTGGCTGTCCTTGTTACTGCTACAAACAGCTGAGCACATGACTACAATCTCTTCCACTGCAATTAAGAGTAGCAAAGGGAAGGACACTTCGTAACTGAAGTGCAGAGCATCGTTGTTGTCGGCAAAAGGCCTGCAGATCTGTCACTGTTTAAATAATAACCAGGTTTTTAAAGAAACATTTGTTTAGGAAAGCCTTGAGAAGACTGTCCAAAAATACAAAGATTAAAGGTTTAATGAGATTTGCTTTCTTGAGTCTTTCCAGAATGCTGTGTTAAGCAAAATCACATTTCTAAAGCAGAGAAGTTAAACCAAGTGCTTATACAGATTTTCCTGGAGTTTGTGATATCCAGTGAAACTATCAGCCATCATTCATAGTGAGTGTATTCTTATTGCTGTCACTGTGAGTTTTAATTGGGGAAGCCCCAGTTTCTCTCACAGGGCTAGAGAGAAACTTTTAGCTCTTTCCTTTGTGCTGTCAGAGGAAAGAGGGACGTATCTCTTGGGAGTCAGCAGGATTCACTTGTGTGCTGTGGGTACGTATTGTCTTAGTGGAGTGACACAGATTTCTTGCCCCAGGGGTTGTCAGCAGAACAGTGGGAGAGAGCAGTGGTCTGTGGTTTAGTGATGGCCAAGTAAACTACCCTGTTGGATGGAATGGTGTACATTAAACTCTATAGATTTGCAGCTTAAATTTGGTAAAATAACTCAAGTAACTGGATCTTTACATGTTAACATTGCTATCCTGTGTTCTCCACATCACTAAAATCAGCTCAACAAATGTAACTGCTATTTCCATACTTTTCTGAAGAGAATCATTACAAATAAACTAATATCAAAATAATTTTCTTTATTAATGGTGATTTTCTATTACAATTTAGACTAAGTTCTATTTGCATATTAGTATTTAAAGGGAATCAAAAGAAAAGACATACTAAAAAGAAATAAGCAAAACCAAAACCCTAAAGTTACTACTGACAATGTATACTCACTTTCAGAAATCCTAATATTTTAAAATTGACTTCCTGAACACTGTAATTCTAAACCAGAGTATTTTATTTCTGCTTCTCATCAAAATACTGATTTGTTTTCAGATTAGAGTAAAACCACGCAGCAGAAAAAAAGGTTTAAAACTGTGCATGTGACTTATTTTACAACTAATGTTCCAATGTTTATTGACTAGATGTTTATTTACTAGAGTCATAGGAATGAGGTATGCATTTGTTCAGATCAGGTTTCTTGGGACACAGCCCAAGGTTTTCTCACTTACAAATTTCAGTGACCTGTTTTCTGGAACGTCTTAAGTCACTTGTCAGAGAATAATTCTTTGAAATCTTCTGCCACTGTTATAGATTTTGAAATTAACATAGGTGAAATGATGAAATATGAAAACTCCTGTTATTCTATCCTATTTAGGGAAATGGATAATGAACTGATAGCTAAATGCCTTCATGTCTAGGTCCAAGAGTCTTCACTGATGCTGACAATTTAAGAGAACTGGTTTTAAAGTTTTAGGAAAACCTGGAAAACTCTGACAGAAATGATGTAGGCGTGACTAGTTAGCTGTTATATCAGAATTGTATTTTTCTTAATTTAGCTATGGCCCCTTGCCATAACTGTTTTTCCCCAGACAAATTCTTCATGTGTTTTTGGTGCAAACTTCACTGTGAGCCTTTTGATTTTCCAACATTTGCTTTTGGCAGCTGTGCACTTTGCTTGCTCTATGTGTCAATGCTTTCAGAGAGCTGGCTAGGAATAGTTTTGTATTCTGATACATTCTAATGAAACTCTGAGCTGCTCTTAGAAACAGTAGAATTGTTAGATACATTGTTCTGACTGATTTAAAATGCTGTTTTGCGTGGTTTTCTTGACCATACTTTTTCTTGATATTCTTCACATTATTGACTTCTCCAAACCTTTGAGTTAATTTGTTTAATGCCTGATGAAATGTTGGTGAATGAATGTTAGCAAGGTTCTTGATTTCTGTCCCCTACACCACCCACCACTTCAGCTCTCTTACCATGCAGAGTGAACCTCACATTTATAAGCCAGATTGACCTTGAATTTACTTTTTTGCCTTAAATCTTCCCAGTTACTTTGTGAAGAGATAAAAAATTGAATGTGTATTTTCTCTTCCTATTTGCACCACAGGGTATTACTCAAAATCACTGCTTTCCTAATCTTTATACCTAAGATTCTTAGTACGGGTGACTCTTAAAGCCTGCTGTGTATGGCAGTCATTTTTACCATGTTGTTAAGATTGGCCTCGTTTCTGCTGGCACTTATTTTTGGAGCAGTTGCATTACTTGCGATATTTTAAGCAGTTTAAAGCCTTTGAGAAAATAATCAGTCTTAAGTAAGATGTATGAGTTACCTTCATTATAATGCAATTTCATTCAAAGTGAAACAGCAGTAATTTATCCTTTCATAGTGACAGTGAATAAAGGATATAGACTGAGAGTGAAATATTAATGTACTAAAATTAGGATTTTGAAACATCTAGTAATTTTTATTCCTTTCTTGTATAAAAGATAGTGTCAAATACTATTGTTGAAAGTAATTTTTTCCAAGATTATATTTAAAAGATATATGTTGGGATTTCTGTGTTTTGGTTTTTTTGTTTGGTTGGTTGGCTTTTTGTTTTTTTGTAATTGATATAACTGAGTCTTCCTGTCCCACAGTGACATAAGAACCAACTGGAATCTTTCTGATGCTTGCATTGGGACCTTACTATTCCCATCCTGCATCTGAAGGCTTCTGGCAAAATCTGATGCCATTTTCAGAATGAATGTGGAATATATGGAAATTGGAAACCCCTTTGCAGTCTTCTAGGAGAGCTCTTCAGTGACATGTTGGTGGTGGAGAGAAAGTGGGGAGGTTGAGTACTACTGGTTTGGGTTTGGCCTGTGGTGTTCCTCTTGTTATATGAAGGCATTTGGTGTGTCTTCCTTTTGATATGAAGTGACAATAAAACAATGCTGTATTTGATTGACAGAAAAGTTCTTTGTAGCATTGCATCCAAATAAAAGCTTCTGCTTTAGCAATCAGTCACTCAGTCTATATATTGTGCTTCAGATAAATGCACAGTGTTATGAGATGGATTTACTCATTCCAGTAATTTTACTTTAGTTAGATACTATTGGAGGATCTTCAGAAGTGACTTTTTTTCCCTGTAGCTCAGTGTCTTTAGTATCTTAGTAATTATTTATAGGCTATACTGCAGAATCGTTTGTGGCAACAATTGAGTAATTCAGTGTTTTGAGGAAATCATCAAAGGTCAAAATAAATAGTTACCAGCAACACCACTTCAAAAGTTCCTCTTCAGCCTTTGTGTTGCCAAGTTTTAACCTTTGCTCTGTAGCTAGCCCTTCCTCTAAGGTGCATCTGGATTTTCTCTGAGTTGGGCTGGGGAAGAATTAAACTCTGAGTCACTGTAGGTCAAAGCCCTGTATTTTCAGATGCTGAAGGAAGGTCTAGTGAGGGGTTCACTAGAAAATGCCCTGAAGGGCTGCTGTTTTCATTTCCTGAGTGAGCAGCAGCTCTGTTCTGACTGCTCTGACCCCACAACTCTGGTCAAGAAATAGCAGCAATTAATGATCAGTGGCAGGTAACCTGCATGTTCCCAAACCCACTGTTTCTCTGACTGCTCAAGTAGCACCTATTGCTCTTCCTCCAAAACCCCAGCCCTGTCCAGGCACTGGCAGTGAGACTGGGGATTAAGGACACTTGGTGTAGGGAGTGACCTGAAGAGAAAGTGAGGAAAGAGCAGAGCTTACAGTGTGATGCCTTAGTGTGAGACATTTGGGAGCTGTTGTAGATTCCTGGGCATAAATTCTTTGAGACTGTTTTCTGCACACTGGCAGATGCTAGAGGATCTTTTGCTTTGGTGTGGATTAGAAATGTGGTGTCCCTGCTCCTCTGTCCTGCCACCGTAGGGGTTAGTGAAGGTGAGCAGTGGGTAGCCTGGAGGGTTTACACTGATACTTGTTACTTGTACTGCTTCAGTGCCTATCACTAAAGTAGTTGATTGTTTCTATATCTATTTTTCTACAGTTTCTGTGCCATTATTAGTTTATCAAGATGTTTTAAAATAAGCTTTTATTTCTATTTATTTTTGTAATGGGAAGTCGGAGCTGATCCTGGATCCTGTGGTATTTCTGTACTGCAGAGATGAGCTCTGTGAGTATACATCAGGAATTTCTCTGAGTCTGTCTTTGTGGATGAGCAGCATACTTGCATGTTACTTCTAATACGTTGTATTGCTGTTGATGCTTGTGTAACTTCTGACAGCCTTGGGGGTTCTGGAGAGATAAATAATCTCAGTGTCCCTTTGTGCATATTGTATATTTTTCCTTTGTTTGGTGCAGCAGGTTTAGTGGAAAAAAGGAATTAAAAAAGGACAACTTTTGCATCCTCTTCTTTTTGTCCTAACAGGTGGCGACAGACAAGGTTGCAGGAAAGCTGAGCTCTACTCTCTCATGGGTGAAGAACACTGTGTCACACACCGTCAGTCAAATGGCCAGTCAGGTGGCAAGTCCATCTGCCTCCTTACACACAACATCCCCCTCCACCACTCTGTCCACACCCGCCCTGTCGCCATCCTCACCAACACAGCTGAGCCCAGACGACTTAGAACTACTCGCAAAACTTGAGGAACAGAACAGGTGAATGGAAAACTTTTTGCTCTCCGAAATACAGCAGTGAGACTGAAATTGTTTTACTGCAATTGCAGCATAGAGGCTGTTAAAGGGGAGTAGGTAAGACTTTATGGCACAACACTTCAATTCCAAGGCTCTAAAGTTTAAGAACTTGTATTCTTGTGCTGTGTTTTTACAAGTTCTGTTTTTGTGGAACTCTAAAAGGTGTTTTTCTCTCCTGATTTACAGGAGCATTTGTAGCTGCTTCTAATAGTAAGAAATTACGCTGAGTCTGTGATTTTCGGTATCCAATTTAAAATAGAGTATCTCAGGGATGAGACTTGTGTATAACCTTACCTTCTAAGGTCAAAACTATACTTCCTGTTCGCTTCTTGAAATCTTAATTATTTCTAAATTCCATTTTCTCTATTTTTTCCATTTTTACCCAGTTCTTGCTTTTAACTACATAACTTTCTATGTATAGAGATAGAACAGTGTTCAGTCACGTCTCTGCTGTTAACACTACTAGCAGTAATTCCTAATTAGTCTTTTCTTCTTGCCTTTTTTTTGTATAGCAGGTAACCATTTCCTTGGCAGCCTTTCCATGAGTGCATATTTTTTTGCACTGTGTGCAGTTCAAGGTGCAACTTTTAGGTGGATCAGTTGCTCTTGATGTGCACAGTGATTGCAAGTTTGCAGTGTCACTAAAAAATGGAATTGGACTGTATAATTTTTTAATGCTGAATTTCCAGAACCCGTACACACTTGAGCTTTCAAGGCAGGACTTGTAAGTCATCTGTCCTCTTGCAAAATTTGGTTATGTTTGATAAATATGTTTCAGTAGTCTTTGAGAGGTTGACTGCAAAGAACTTGAGCTCCAAATAGATTTTTAGACTTGGCAGGTATCTGCAGGGCTTTCATACCTGCTGGAGATGGCTATCCCTGTGCTGTAGTGCAGTGCAGGGATTGATAATTTAACTCAAAGTAGCTTCTGTTCCAGCTTCTGTGAGTGTGACTGGACTTTGCACTGAGGCAGTTGAGGTGCTCTATTTTTGGTTGGGTGGTTTTTGTTTGTTGTTGTGTGTTGTTTGCTCTGCTGATTCACTTACGAGGGTAGTAACGTCCAGTGGAGGAAAAGAGTAACTGGGGGAGAAGGGGCTAATGCCTTTGTGTCACCTGACAAGTCTTCTCTCATGTTCATATTCTGCAGCCTAATAGGAGTTTGCAAGGAATTTGATATATCTGTCTAGTTCTTGACTGAGAATAGAAGGAAGCTTCTAAAACCACGTCATCCTCTCTTCCTTGAGGTTTATGAGATTGTCTCTCTTTGAAGATGAACTATATGTAATTTTTGCTGTGCAAATAAAAAATTATGAAGAGAAGCGATAAAAATAGTTAAATAGTGCTTTTAAGAAAGCTAATTTGCATTTAATCTGAGGCTTTCTACTCTGTTCATGGCAAAGTGACTTTTATTTGTAAAGCAAACTGTTCTTTGGACTGCTTATCTATGTTGGAGCATAATGTCTTTACATGTAGAGTCATCCCTGCAGTTAGACTAGCTGGCTTGTTGAAAGAATATGAGCCTGGGCTTTCTTTTTCAATTCAGCTTTCTTCATTTAGTAAATAAATTAGTAAATCTTGTCAGGTTTTATTTAATTTTAGCCAGACCTGTTGTTCAGTCCCACACTAGTCTTGTGTGTGAATTCTAATGAGAAGCTACCCTATCAGGTGTACCTTTCCTTGTGAGATACTACCCTTTAATACTGAAATTTGATGCTCTCATGCTGGGTTCACTGTAGTTTCAGAACAGTTTGCATCTGCAGTTTTGCACAGTGGCACTTTGTTGACAAGAAATTGTACTCTGTTCAGAGGGAACCATTCTTGTTTCTGCTTGCTGGAAGAACTGCTGATGATGCATGTTTTTAAAGATTTCCTTTTCATTGTTGGCTTTTATGTCAATAAGGAGAATACGAATTAGTTAAACAGCTAGAAAAGAGAAGAACTCAAATTGTATCAAGCTATGTCTTGTAGCATTCTGTAATCTAATTATACTGAAAGTCCCCTCAGAATAATGAGGTAGCTCAGTCCAGAGTCCTGGTGCAACTGTTTGGCATTAGTAAATCATTTATAAAGTTTTAAATGAAAGAAAGCAGTGACTAAACGTCACAGAACTTGCTACTTACTGTAAAAAGAACTTCCCATTTTCAAATCTAAGAACAATGAGTTTATCCAGGTAAGGTCAAATTGCAGAAACTTAGCGTAACTTGTACAGAAAGCTGTGAAAACTGGAAGTGACTAGTTAGAACCTTGTTTTTGTAATCTTAATGTTTATTCTATGCTTGTTTTTGCTCTGTGATTACTTTGAATGTGATGTTTAGGCGTTGTCTTGGATTGAGAGGAGTTCCAGACTACATTTTCACTATGGGTCAATATAAACCATGCTTCTAAACATTTAAAATGGATTTTTAAAATATTTTCTTTAAAACTAGATTTTTTGCATTCCATTAATATGGACTAAATGAAAATTTGTCTTAAAAAGGCTTTGCTTTTTTTTTTTTTCTGGAGGCATTACCATTTAACCCTTTTCCAAACAAAATACTGCTGTAGACTGTACTTGTCGTTGTGAATTAAATTACTTTTTCCACGCCTTTAGTAAACACCAGTAGGTGAAAGCTGGGAAAGGTAGTATAAATATCTCTATTGTAGCAGAGAGCTTAAAAATTGTAGATATGCTGAGGTTTGTGTACCATCTCAGGTACAATATACCTCAGCTTATAATTTATTAAGTATCTAGACCATAACCTTGCTGAAATGCTGGGCAGGGAACAGCAGGTGCATTGAGAAATTATTCAACCACGTGGCTCTGATATACTGATGTTGGAATTATTGGAAGTTAAAGCACAAATGAAACTCTTGGTATAGCAAAACACTTTCAAGTTAGTCTGAATTCTTGCTCTTACCTAACACATGGTCTAAAAAATTTCCCCCTGCTTATGGGGCTCAGTGTGAGTTGAGGATAAACAAAGCATGCCTTTTTGTCCAGAATCCCAGCTCTTTGCCAAGCTGAGGGCCATAGCAACCAGCTAACAGGGAAGCCTCTTCAGGAACTTGTCTGGCCTTTGGCACATCTTTATGTATACTCTGCTGCCTGATAACCTCAGAGGTTCTCACGTTTGAACTCCACACATTAATTAAACATTCATTAGCTGTGCTAATCACTCCTGTTGCCTGGTCCCCAGTCTTTAGGTCAGGGATTTCTCCCTTGCATTTATAAAACAGCATGTTGATTTGTGAACAGTTGTCAGCAAATGCCAGGTGATTTAAAATTCCATCAGGTTTTAATTATTTTGTCTGTATTTACACTGTCAATTTTTAAAAAGTGTAATTAGGTAGAATTTTAGGAGGCTAATTATTTGTCTTTTTAATTACTGTATTTTTTTAAGTACTCAGACATCTGAGACTATCATTTGGGATATTTAACTTCCTTAGGTTCTCTTTGTCAGTCTGATACATGACAGCTGTGGGTGACATCTTTATCCATTTCTTAAAATGCTGCAGTGTGAACTGTTCTGTCTGCAGCATTACTTGAGATCTCAAGAGAAAACACCAACATTGAACAGTTCTTTTCAAATGTAGTACAAATGAATGTTCCACTGAACCTCTGGATGCATTCTTTGTCAAGAGATTGGAAGAACTGACTTACAAACAATTAATAGCATGATCCTTTGATTAGAAGAACTTGAATTTGGTTTTTGTGTGCTTTCTCTGCAGACTTTTGGAAACCGATAGCAAATCCTTACGATCAGTAAATGGGTCAAGAAGAAACAGCGGATCGTCTCTTGTATCTAGTTCATCAGCTTCCAGCAATCTCAGCCATCTTGAAGAAGACTCATGGATCCTGTGGGGGAGGATTGTGAATGAATGGGAAGATGTACGGAAAAAGAAAGAAAAGCAAGTTAAGGTAGTAGCTGGACACTGGGTTTGTTGGATATATTTGTATTGTGATATAAGTGAGACTGCATTTTATCTTCCTGTTGGGCTTACTTTTTTAAAATAAATATGTAATAGAAGCTTCCAGTTGAATCTGTTCCATCCCTAGGCCTTAGTGCTCCCTATGTAACTGTTGCCCAGCAAATGTCTCCTGCTGAAAACTAGA
The DNA here is from genome assembly GCF_003984885.1 of Neopelma chrysocephalum. Taxonomy (NCBI): domain Eukaryota; kingdom Metazoa; phylum Chordata; class Aves; order Passeriformes; family Pipridae; genus Neopelma; species Neopelma chrysocephalum. Next base: position 5,959,148 of record NW_020897760.1, on the reverse strand, counting down.
TCCATTTACTGTATTTTGAATACTAAAGCTTTCAGTCTACCTCTAATGAGAGATTTCCATGAGTACAGGGATAATTAGCTTCATGTTTCCAAAAATGGAATTACTGAAAATCAACTTAAGGGCATCTGATAACTGGATGCTGTGATTATTTTCCCCACTGAGCAGCTCTCTTTTTAAAGCATTCTTAACAGAAGAGCTGATAATTCTACTGTATGAGGCTCCCATGAGTTTGGGTTTTTTTGCATGCCAAGTATGTCGACCCCGGGGCAAACTCTGAGCAGTGTGTCCAGTCTGGGTTAGTTGTGGGCATGCACAGAAGTAGAGTTCAATTACATTTTAAATTCAAGCTAAAAAGCATCTAGCACACTTGAATGTATCCATGTTTCAGTGGCAGCAAGTACAGCAGTGTGGGATTTCTTTGTTTGTAGGCAAGTCTGTTCTGCTTTGGTTCTTTATTGGGCTGTAGTCTGTAGTTTTATGTGCAGAATACAAATGTCGGGGTCTTTTGAACAGTTTGAAATGTGTGTCTATGAATAGGTTGTGGGAAGGCAGAACAGTGGGCTAAAGTAAAGTGTCTTTTATGTGAAGCAGTTGTGAAGAGAGAACATGACTTGAGAGGAAACAAGGGAAGAAAATGAACTCGACTTCCTGCTTGCATAGGGAAAGCAGTTTCTGGAAAGGTGTTCCAAAAGGCCATGAAAAGAAGGCCACATGAACCTGGCAAGAGAAAGGAGAAGTGAGATGGTAATAAGTAGATCTGGTTAGTTAGAATTTGTTTGAACCCTATCAACTGTCACAAGTATCACTTGTTTTTACAGCTGGCCAGGTACAATTTGGGGAGCATTTGACTAACTTTCAGGGAATATTTAATTATATTGCTAACTAGTATTATATTGAAAACTAGCCAAGTTTTCCTTTGCTGGTTAAATAATTCTCAGTATTTTTTTGTCCAAAGTCAGCCTAAACTCTGTCAGTCTGCATTTACGATGGAATATCAGAACATCCATTCCTATTTCCTCATTGTGCCGGTAGGTACATAGGTAGCAATATGGGTGTCTTTTTGTCCTGGCTGTAAAAGATGCTCTTAGGTTATTAGGAATCTGGTAAGTTTTTTAAGCTTTAAGCATAGGCATCTATACCTTCTTCCATAGGTGATGTGTTCCACCCTTATGTCTCTCAATCCACTTCAGAACTCACTTCCCATTTATGAGGGATTCTGAAGGATGATTTAAGTCCTGCTGTTTGGTTCACATAATACTGTGTAGAGTAGCATCATTTTAGTGCTGCCTAGTAGGGGTGTTTTCTGCTGCTCCTTTTAGGAAAGCTGAAGGGGTTAACCCTATTATTCTGTCAAGCAGGTACATGGTAACTCAAAGCACTAGCAATTAGTTTCTTGCTTTATTAGTAGCCCTTGAGACTTTAGATGACTGATGTACAGTCTGATAGTGTGTTGTTGACAAAGGATAGCTAGAGACAGGTGTGTAAAGCTGATTTGTTAGGGTTCTTCGCTTGGAGTTGGGAATCTTTAAGGAAATAACACAGGGTGTCTTAGTGGCGTTACTGTGATGGTTCTGAGGAAGGATGGATGGAGAGCTTAGGGATATTAGAAAATTGATTACTCTGACTTCAGAATAAATAATAGTGGAAGAAATTATCCTTTAGGAGACAGAATGTTTGATAACAGTTCTTAAGGTACAAAAAATGATTAAAGGAAATGTCTCGAAGAGACAATCTTCTGGGTCAGACTGATTCTAGTTGCAGGAAGGACCACTAAGACAGTCTATAAAATTCCTGAATAATAATACTTTCTCAGTTTTCAGATTAAGCAGCAAGACTACTTTTCCTTGTGATTTCTTAAAACACAAGTAACAGGTTTTTAGTTCTACTGATCTGGGCATGTTTAAATCATATAATATCTAGCTGGTTTTTTTTTGAAGATAAAGTAAATTAGTTAATTTAATAGATGTAAACTTAATGTTTTCTTGGTCCAGTGTCTGAAACTGCATTTAGATACTTTCTTAGAAGGCAACTTGGAAATACTGGCACACCAGAGAAATTAGGCACAACTTGTCAAGTTTGTTAAATGACCTCTGATATTTTTATTGTACATGTTTTTTTGTTGCAGTTTGCTGTGCTACAGTTAGTTTCAGTTTTTGTCATTTACCTATCTTGGATATAATTTGTAGTTGGTGATTTCTTAAATCTCACTTAGTACAAATTTTACCAAAGGGTGTTATGTTTAGTCATCTTTTGTGAAATTTAGAAATAATTGTATTAAATTCTGTTTAATGAAAATTCTTGTATAAAATTATTTGAATATTCAGTTTTTCAAGTAGCTTACCATGGATAGGGTACTACTTTCATTAGCTAATTTAGCCACTGAAAATCATTCAGAGACTGCTTACTTTTGTTAACTTAATCCAGCACACTAAAATTAAAGTTTACGTTATAAACTGTATGATTAGTTTTTGCCATGGTGGAAATTTTTTCTGAAGTTACGAAGAAGTTAATTTGAAGTGTTTTGTTCTTTAGGCTTAAGTTTACATTTTTAGGAGATATAAATTAATTTGTCTTTTTGTGCTTTAGGAGCTGGTTCGAAAAGGGATACCTCATCACTTCAGAGCAATTGTTTGGCAACTTTTATGCAGTGCTCAAAGCATGCCAATCAAGGATCAGTATTCAGAGCTTTTGAAAATGACATCTCCTTGTGAAAAATTAATAAGAAGGGACATTGCTAGAACATACCCTGAACATGATTTTTTCAAAGAAAAAGATAGCCTTGGGCAGGAGGTCTTGTTCAATGTAATGAAGGTGAGTCAGTATTTCAGCCCTTGAAAATATATTAGCAACAACATGCACAAAAGTTTGGATTGCCTTGTATAGAGTGAACTTGCACCGGTTTCATGGGTTTGGTTTTTTCAACTTACTTTTTTAAACCATTGACACTTGAATGGTTTAACAAATCACATTCCAGTTTCAAAGAGAGCTTCCAATGGTATTCCTATAAGCTTTTTAAATCTCTTACAAAATAAAACCATTAAGTAGGCATTAAAACAAAGTCACATGCTAACTGCTGATAGTATAGTGGAATGGAGTGTGCCATGAAATAAAGTAAACAACATTCACCAAGACAAGAACATCAACAATCAGAACTAGTATTCAGTTTTCAAGTATTTCTGAACCTGCAAGTGGTAGCAGCAAATGGCAGGTACAAGCTAATGGTCAGTTGTTCAAGTGCCCAAAAACAAAATAAGAAATGCCAACTAGAGCTTAAATTTTGAAAGACAGACCTTTCTGTACACCATAGTTTCAATAGAAAAGCAGGTTTCCAGATCTTAGTAACTTCCATAATTCTAAAATGAAGATGCCACATGCATGAAAACCAACACATTTCACCCTCCCATAAATAAAACTGCAGCACATATTTTTTCTGAAAAAAACCCCAACTTGTTTCTTTGTCTGGTCTGCCTCTCATAGAAGTAGTAACCTTGTGTGGTTTGTATGCCAGCTGGCTCTGATATCTTGGCAAATTCCTGTAGTTGAAAACTCTTTGTATTTTTGGTAGATTTGCCTCACTCTCAGCTTTGTAGGTGATCAGAGAGCAGACTTCAAACCCTTTGTAGCAGCAACTAGAACATCTGACTAAAACTTCTGAATAGAATGTCTGCCCTTGCTGGATTTTGGAATGGAAGAGTGAGTTATTAGCAAGATAGCGGGATGAACTATGATTACTTTTTATTGGTGATGAGGTTTTAATTGTTGAGAGTCTTAATTTTATTTCCCAGGCTTATTCTTTGGTGGATCGTGAGGTTGGATACTGTCAAGGAAGCGCTTTTATAGTTGGATTACTGCTTATGCAGGTAAGCATAATATTAAATATGTGAACCTTTAAAATCCCTGCTAGAATGCATAATATATTGTGGTGACTTGTTGGGAATTTTTACAATAGTGTTCTTCATCATTTTGGTAAAATGGAGTTGTCAAGGGCAGCTGTTTACTCTGCAAATGAAATGAGATTTACTTTCTGTTGTTCTATTTGCCAAGATACTATATTGGAGTGAGAGAATACATTTATTTCTCAGAGCTAAGGTAGGACTGCAGGCTTGCAAGTTATTTTGGTGAGTGTTGTTTCAACTATTAATGAACTTCTCATTTCAGTTCTATTACATTGAATCTCCTCAGAGTTGAAATGAAACTTCACACTTGATTTGATTGTCTTAAAGCTGTGTTTGTATTATTGGTTTTTGTTTTATGACAAAGTAGAGTATACAATAAAAAACTACTTGTAGACCTCCATTTCAGTTTAGAAATAATTTGATAGAATTTAGTATATGCAGAAGTTCACAAAACAAAAACCTTGAAACAAACAAACCAACCAACAACAAAAAAACCTCCGCTGTGTACACACACCCAACCCCAACCCCCAGTGCCCTCCCAGGCACTTACTTTGATATATCATTCCATTTGTCCAGAGTTTTTACTGTGCTTTTTTATTTTTAATATAGATGCCAGAAGAAGAGGCGTTCTGTGTGTTTGTTAAATTAATGCAAGATTACAGACTACGAGAACTCTTTAAACCAAGCATGGCTGAACTGGGCCTTTGTATGTACCAGTTTGAATGCATGATACAGGTACATACAAAATCTATCAAACTTTCTCTTCAGTAACTATTAATAAGGAACTTGGGAATTACAGTTCAAGAGCAGGCATATCTGTTGGCTAATGGGCTGCACTCTTGACAGTAGCTAGTTTCAGAACTTCATAAGTAAATGCATGTGGCTCTGTGAGATACTTTTTTTTAACCTTTGGCAGACTGACTGGCTTTAAACACTGAAGCATGAGGATTTGTATCGCTGCAGTGTTAGGCATATGAAAGTCTAATTTTGTTTGATTTGAAGACTCTGGAAGTCGAAGTCTTCATAGTCCATTTTTAGCTATTTTACAAGATGGAAACTGGAAGATATCCTCATGTGGAATTAAAATTGTTTTCAGATTTGAAACTCAGAGCACTGTCTTCCTGGTCAGGTTGATGGAGAAAAATAGGTTTGTGTTTTGTGTTCCAGTTTATAACATGATGATCAGGGGTGGGATATCCTTAGATATTTCCAGCTCTTTTTGTTCCATTTTAGATGTTACTTAGGGATTTACAAGCTTGTGACTTCCTATTAGGATCAGGAAGTGTTTTTGTAATCTGTGCTTTGCAGGGTGGAAGTGCTGTAGAACATTCTATATTGGGACTTCTATTGCATGGTTCTTGATAATGATGACTAATAGCATTCCTAGTCCTGTGTTGCTAAGCTGTTGTCTGTACTAAATATCAGTTATTTTCTTCTTTTATTCAAAATTTGTCAAAACCATGTCTGCACTAAGACTGCAAGCAGAAGCTTGACATACTTGTGTTTTTTATTCCTCTTCTTTTCCAGGAGCATCTTCCAGAGCTTTATGTGCACTTTCAGTCTCAGAGTTTTCACACTTCTATGTATGCATCATCGTGGTTTCTAACTATATTCCTTACAACTTTTCCACTACCAATTGCAACAAGAATATTTGATATCTTTATGTCTGAGGTAACTACTAAATGCTCGTAAGTTATATTTTAAGAGTAGGTGTTAAAAGCAGTTATTTAGGTAGTGGTATAAATCCCACTATGATGGGCAAATCTCATTTGCTTTTTAGTTCTTACACCGATCAGCTTATTTTAAGGGGAAGGTGTCTGTGTGTGGAGTAGTTTGTCAAGGAAGAGGAACTAAGTCTCTGAATGTGGATACTGTGTGTAACTTTGTGCTCTAACCTATTGAGGGGTTACCAAATCTGTTCTTTCTGGATGCAGTGCAGTAGCATTGCATGCAGCATGGAAATCAGTTTCTCAGTAGTACAGTAAGTTTGCAGGGGAAACTAATACTGCTTTCAGGCCTGAGTCAAGTTTCATGGCCATGTGCAAGCCATGAAGAGGGAGTGTTAGTAACTTTTATTATCTGGATGATGAACAGTAGCTAAAGAAATTTATGGAATTTTTCAGTGTCGCTATCACAAAGACACATTTTCTTGTGTTTAGGATTAGAGCTTTGCATCATTGTAACTAGTAACAAATCATAACTTGTGGTCCATTTATGCTCTGCAGTGATCTTTTAGAAAATAGTAAGTCAAAGGTGGATCCTTTCATCTTACCCTCAAGAATGTCTGAGATAGGGCATATAGTGAGACATTCCCTTATATCTGTTTCAGTAGGTTAACTGTATTGTACCATGTCTGAAATTAAAATGGCTTTTTGGAGGAGTACTTGGGCATTTTTCTACTAGGTATATTTAAAATGTTTGATGGAGCTGACCTAGAGAACTCCTGTCACTTGAGATTTTACTTCAGCAGTAGCCTCTCTGAGGGGGGTGTCTGACATCAGGACAAACAGCCAGACTGCTTGTCCCTGGAACGAATTAAGAAACCCAGAACCCGTTATTGAGAGATTATTTTGTAGCCCTTTTGCTTGTCTGAGAAACTGGGTGAGATTTCCATCGTTAATAAAGAGGCATCGCACTATTGATGATGCCATGAATAATTGTTGGATTTTTTTAACTTCTGTTTTCAGGGTTTAGAAATAGTATTTCGAGTAGGTTTAGCACTACTTCAGATGAACCAGGCAGAGTTACTGCAACTTGACATGGAAGGAATGTTACAGGTAAGTTATGATTATAATAATTTTGAGAGATGTCTGATATGTGTAGTGTGCGTGTGTGTGTATTTCCTCACAGCTATTAATTATGTGTAATCTTGTGCTCTGATTGCTTTTAGCACTTTCAAAAGGTCATTCCACATCAGTTTGACAGTGGTCCAGACAAATTAATCCAAGCATCTTACCAAGTCAAATACAATGCAAAAAAGATGAAAAAGTAGGTATAGCATTTTGAGAAAATAGATTATACTGTTGCTAAGAGCTACTGTTTGTTTATCTTTAAAACTAGTTATTCAGTGTTTATTTTTTAATTTTCTGTCTTTAATTTTTTTTGTTTTTATCCTATATAAACAATTAAAGCTGAAGTTCTGCCTGTAAGAAAATTATTTTAAAGCAGTATTTGCTATTTTTCTTTGTAAAAATAACCAAAAAAGCTTTTGAAGAAAGAATGGGGAATTACAACACTTCTGTAAACAGGAACTGAATAGGAAAGCTGGGTGGGGGTGCTTTTGGAAGGGAGGGGAGATTGTTTGGGTTTTTTCAGGGTGAGGCAGGGAAAGGAGTGCTGGTTCAGTGTCTGTTCATACCTGCCCAAGTCTGTGTTTAAATTGAATGTCTAGTCTAAGCATTTACAGGAGTGCATTTCAGAGGAAATATCAATAATCTGTATCTACTTGTTGGTGTTTTCTAATCCTAATTTACTATTTCTAATTTTTAGGTTAGAAAAGGAATACACTACAATAAAGACAAAAGAAATGGAGGAACAAGTTGAAATTAAAGTAAGAAAGCCTCAAGAAATTTATTTATGAATCAGTTTAATTCCTAGGTGGGAGGGTTACATGTTTGATCTGTACATGTAGCAGGACATGTAATTAAAGTCCCCAAATTCTTTTCTTTCAGCATTTGTATTTGGGATGTCTATTCATAAAGGACACCTACAGTGAAATTATTGAGATTTCTGGTGGACATTAAAAAAAATAAATCTTTAGAGACCTGCTGTACTTATTTTTTATTATTTCCTGCTGACTAAAGCTTGATTACAGATGGCCTCATTTATCAGGGGTTCCAAATATGCTGGCTTAGTTGTAGGTGTCCCACACAGGAGCTTTGTATGACACATGTTAAGACAGAGTTTGTCAGAGTGCATTTGAGTGGTTTGTCATTGATTTTGTGATCTTGATTTTTCCTATGCATTGGACCCAAAATGGAGACTCTTCTGTCTGCAGTCACCTTTTCTTTTGGAGCTTTTGCAGTTAATACTAAGACAGTGGGGGGAAAAGCCAACCTGCCAGTGCAGTTTATTTTTCCCTTTTACTAACTGACCTACTTCCTGTATCTACTTAATCACTGCATCTTTTTCCTTTTAAGACATAAATAGGCTTTTGATGCCTTTTTTTCCTTTTTCTCATTTTTTTTCACAGCATGTTGTTTGAGCTGGATTTTCTTTCTTGTGTTTTTAGACAATTCTGTGAGAAAAGGCAGTGGGACAAACGATGGGCAAGTGCATTAAATAAAGCTTATAGAGGGAGTGAGGTACAGCCTTCCTTCCTGTCCACTGCTAGTCATTTTGCTTTTCAGTGTCAGTTCTTAAGGCATCAGTTCTTCAGAAAAATGACTGACATGCACCTGGGAGCACAAAGGTCACTAATTATTTTCGTACTTATATTGATTTTCATAGATGTGATGAGGTAAAAACTTTGTTAGCTTGCTTGGCTTTTATCAGACTTTCAATTCATAACTTGAGAAATGCATTTTTGAACTGTTTCCCTTCCAGAGGTTACGAACTGAAAATAGACTCCTAAAGCAGCGCATTGAAACACTAGAAAAAGTGAGTACGTTGGGGATTAGATTTAATTTGTGTTAATTTATGTTTAAATTTATGGAAATTTTATTATATGAAATGGGAATCTCAGAATTATAGTTTACTGTTTTCCTTCTAATCTGTGATGTTTACTAACAGTGCTTAGCCAAATAGCATGGCAATAATCAGGCAATTAGGGTCAGTGCTGTAAATGTGTAAGGTTGTTATGTCTGACTCAGAGTGATTAAAAAATCAAACGTTTTCACATACCCAACTTCGATTGTACTGTTTTCTTTCTGAATTAGAGGCATCTGTTCAAAGTGGAGAAGACTGCATATAGTGGAGTGCTTGGGTGGAAAAGAGGTTTTTGTGAGAGAATCCTCAGTTTTGAAAATCTGAAGTTGTTGGGTGTTTTTATGTAGGAGCAAAATGACAGACCTACCAATGACCAGAGATGAGATGAAGGCAGATCACTTCATCACTAGCGAATACAGCAGTAGAGGGTGTTGTTGCAACATTCACAGGAACACTGCCATTAATCTGCTCTGTGTAATTTTGAACTTCTGTGGCAATTTTGGATACATGGTGGAGAGAATATCTAAAGACTTATTTCTCATGGGTTTAGTCTGGAGTAGAGTTTTGTTAGGCTTCTTTGTAACTGGGTAAAACTTCAGAAGTAAGCATGTGAACTGCTGTGGATACACTGCCAACATGCAGGCATTGTTCTCCAGTGGCCTCTCCTATGTCCTGGTATCATGCTTCCCGTGGCAGATTGCATCTGAGCTGCTCTGCTCTAGAATGAGAACATTCTTGTCCATCTTCACCACAAACAGTGGAATTGAGCGCTCCTGTGAGTTGCAAACAATTGTGTTTCACAGGGAAGAAAATGGTAAAGTTTCAGTTTACAATGGCAGAGTTGGAAGATGTCTCACTTCAGATGTTAAATCTGTTATGATTTCTTGAAGAACAGTCCATCTATGTCAAATTCTAATTAATTGGTTTCTGAAATTAGTTTGGAAAATATGCATAAGGACAGATTGTGAAAGTTGTGAACAAAAATACAATTTCATGAATATTTTTGTTTCTAATATTGAAGCATTGATAAAATGAATGGAAAAGAGCAGGCTGTCTTTAAGAAGCTTGAAACTGTAGTGAATCATTTCAATTTCCTTGGCAAATATATAATAGTAAGTATCTCTGTTTTATACTTAACTTGTAGGGGTTGGAAATTTTTTTTTTATTATGAAGTCCATGATGAACTCCCAGATGCTAGTGCTTTTGCACATTCTGTATTTAGAATTTCAGAATTCACTTTCAGAGTATCCCAGTCTGATTGGAATTAAAACATTGCAAAATGGGAAAATATTATCTATTAGTAAGAATGTCTGATGATCATTATCATCACAGCATTTGAGAAACAGATCATGAAGTGTGAACAAACACATTCAGTTCTTCTGTTGGAAATTTATTTTAAAAATACTTTTTCCCTCATCCAAACTCATATGATTTAGTTGTGATTTGCTTAGTGTACCTTAACTTCTCAGTATTAGCTCTTATCAACTATCAACTAGTTCGAACTTCAGTTTTAATAACAGTTCCAAGGACAAAGAAGGTCTGTGGATAGATGTGTTTCTCTGCTGTAGAATGTGCAAAACATTGAGTGTTTTCAGGAGTGATAAAGTAGGAGTTAATTAAATGCAGCTGCAGGGGGGTAGTGCTTTTCAGTGTGCAAAAAATTAAAATTTCTTTCTTGCAAAAGTTTGTCAAGGAAAAAGAATCTATAAACAGCTCGATGAGTTACTGCAAGAGTTCAGTAAAACAAAATATGAGCTGTCATAGTTGACATTTCCTACTTGTCTGTCAGGTTGCACCATTTAACGTTCCTGCTTCATCTTACTGGAAGCTGTAGCTCTGCATGAGCACCTTGGTGCTTAGTGGAGTTTCCTTCGTGCTCAAATTATGCCTTTGTTTCATGTTGTGGGTGGACTGTAGTCTTGCATCTATCTACTAGATCATATCAGATAATGCATCAGTAACTCTTGTTAATTAGGGAAGCAAGCCGTTCAGAGAAAAATACCCACTCTCCTGTAGGTGAATTTTAAATGTTATGGAAATCCTTCTGTATCAAAGATGGATCGTGCTAAATCTGTTGCAGAAAAGGCTGCTTCCTGCAACTTTCAGGCTGAGTTGCCTTAATTTATATGAAGAGTTGTTAATTTTGCTAAAAGGTTTGCACAGAAAATGGGTAGAATTTGGGCATTTTCTTTCTATTAGCTCTTGGTCTTTTTTGTCACTATTATCAGCTCCTTGTTTTTTGATTTTCCTTTTCCTTATTCCTATCTGAATTTTTCCTTTGTAGGAAAGTGCTTCCTTGGCAGATAGATTGATACAGGTATAGTCTTTTAGTCTTTTACTGTATGACTCTCTTCCTACTCTTAAACTCCAACTGCTTTAATGCATGCATATTTGCATGCTGTATCCTATCCCTGCTTTGCTGATTTGAAATAAATACAGAGCTAACATCTTGCTAGAAACTCGTTTAATTTTGTTTACTAAAAATATATAAACCCAATACCTGCACGTTGTAGTAATTTTCCTAACCTAATGTAATTTTTCTGGTACAAATTCCTATGACAAATGGATTCTATGACACCGTATTAACACTGAAATTGAATATTGTGAACTTCAATCTGTGCATGTACTGCTGAATAATAATGCATGAAAGGAATTTTATTGAATGCAAGTACCAAACCGTGCTTGCTAAACGGATGCTGAACCTTGTACTAAAGTACTAAAGCAGCTGTTCAGTACTACCTTGTCCTAAAATTTCTACCAATTGTACCTGTGCTGTTCGCAAAACCAATCTGATGAAATAAGCAGCTAAACATCACAAAGGCAGTCTTTCTTGGATTTGTCATTAAGTGCTTAAAAAAATAAATTATGTCCTAAGGGACAAGTGACAAGGGCCCAGGAGGCTGAGGAAAACTACCTCATAAAACGGGAGCTGGCCACCATCAAACAGCAGAGTGATGAGGCCATTACTAAACTGGAGCAAGCTGAGAATACCATCAGGGAGCTCCAACAACAGCAGCAATGGGTAAGGAGCCTGGCAGCACATCATCTCATCTTTTTCACTCACTTGTGTTTATTTTTCCTCATCATGACATGGTCTCTGTGCTGTCCTTGTAAATCCTTGTTCATTGTGATTTGCATTCTTAAAATTATACAAATTGGACTAAATGAAATTTTGGTCTGTTTTTACTGATAGATGAGATCCATAACCCTGTATAGATGTAAGTTTATTAGTTCATAAAAAAAACCCCAACATACCCACAATGAAACACACCAATCAAAAAACTCAACAACAAAAAACACCCAACCCAACCCCCCCACATACCACCAAAGAAATACTAACAAAACCACACACATACAGCCTTTGGTAGCTCTTCATGCTAAGAATCTACCCATTGCAAGTTGTGTCACTCTGAATACTCAAATCTGGGAGTTGGTTTACAATGCCTTTACATAGTGTATCGTTTAAGTCAGTTTATTTCATGTCAACGTTTCTTCTGTGTATCTATATTTGGGTTTTTCCTAGTATGCTAAAATTTACTGCTTACTGAAGTGGAAGGATGTTGTCCCTGAGTTTGGAACTACAGGACTTGATTAAAAAATGTGGGTTTATGTGGATGTGAAGCAGGAAAATAATTTATATATAGTATAGTATTGTGTTTGTGTTACTCTGTGTTTTAGGTAGTAAAATGTGCACGACTTCAGACTATTGTGTGAGACTGAAGTTACTTCCTCTAAGCCACTTAAAGTGCTCAGTGTCTTCTCCTGGGGCATGGGGGAAGCCATTTCAGCATCTTCACTTGCTGAATAAACTTTGCACTACTAGTGCTGATGTGAATATTCTCATACTGTTTTAAGTGGTATCTAAGTACTTGTCTGGAGTCTTGGGCATTTCAGGTGTATGAAGTACCACTTTTTAAAACTACGACATACTACAGCTGCTTACCAGGCCCCGTTAAGTCAGTAGGGCAGTTGGTTTTATACATCTTCCACCAAAGCTCTAGAAATACTTGTATCTCATCTTGGAAGGTAAAGATGAGATTTACTGTTAGACTGAAAGGAAATCATAACTTAGACTAGTTCTAGAATGTTGTGTTTAATGCATTTCAGTGTAAAAAAGGTATGCTAGAATAATTGCAAGGAGTGATTGATGAGCTGCTACTCTGTCATGTGAAACGCTGCTGTTTATATAACATGAGCAATTTCTTTAGGAGGAAACAGCACCATGAAGAACTAACAGTTAGGAAGATGGGGATGCTTTCCAACATTTTAGATATATTGTAATCTTTCAAGTGAAATGCAGTGGGAAATTATAGACTTCTAGTTATCCAGCTATTTATTGTCTGATTACAATAGTACACGTGCCCTTGGAATGTGGTTTTTTGAGGCATCCACATTAATGATCTGTATGTAGTTAAAACTTATTAGAAGAGACTAAGGTACTCTATTTATTTATTAGTTAATCGACAGGTAATATGTCTTTAAAAGCTAATGCTTTTAAATATGCTGGGAACTTACTGAGGAACAATGATGGGGAGGCCTGAGAGGTTGGCTGGGCATGGGAACTGATCCTGAGCAAAACCGTAAATAACTGTGGATTGCAAAATTGGCTGGATTGGAGCTGTAAGGGCAGAAGACTGGACAGGTACTGAGAGAATGGAGAGTAAGTAAAATACAAGAATGAGCAGTTAAATTAAGAGCCACGCTTCCTACTTTGCATGCTTGCAGCATTGTTTTCCTTCACTTAAACGTGAACATGACTATAGGAAATAGTCTGACTGTGTGTATGGAACTGAGACTGTAAATCCATGTGGTTATGGACAGATTTGTGCCTGCTAGCTGGCTAATTCTGAAGTGTAAGGAGTAGTGCTGTGGTTTTGACAACCATCGGAATTAGACAACGTGGGGAAAGTGCTAAAATGGCTTCAGTTAGGAGATCCCTATGGGCTGCTGCATCGGTAACATTTGTACTTGAACAGGCTTTTAACTTTGTTTCCAAGCGTGGAAATGGGAACGACACAAATGTAAGCAGTTGCGTTTGTTTAGGGCTCCACCTGGTGGGAATGCGTGGGTTTATTTGGAATTTTGACATTTTACTTTACACTGGTAAATTTTTTACCACGTGCTAGTGCCAGTAGCTTTGTTCTTGGCAATATCCTTTTCAGTATTGTCTTGCGAATATCTGCTTTAATGTTTTTTGTCCCCAATTATTTCAGATTTCTTTATCATTAGCAAAAATGATAGCACTGTAAACTTGTAAGTGGCTGGATAGTTTATCTGTGCTTATTTAAAGATACAGCATCTATCCTACGTATTTTATAATCTACATATTTTCCAGTCTTGAATAGTCTGTTTCAGCATGATAGAAACTGTAATGTTTGGATATGAATTTCTGAATAGGAATGTATGAAAAGAGCTGCCTAAGGATACTTACAACTGCCTCTTCTGAACAACATCGTGGGATTAAAAAAACTCAACAAAACATGTTTTTGTTGGTAGCAAAAATATCACCTAAACCATAGTATTTCTAAGAAGGTTAACATGTCCTTTGTAAAAAGGTTGTGTGTTTGTATTTATATATTATTGAGGTTTATGCAATCTGCTCAAGGAGATTGGATAGCACAGGTTGGATCGTTCAAGGGTAAGTATTGAAGGTGCTTACTGGATGTGTGTGTCTATAAAGAAATTCTCCACTGCAGCACTTCTGAATACAGAGATGGGTAGAGGAGGAGTATTTTGACTGAAGTCCATCACCAGAAGCCCAAATTACAAGTTTATTTCTTCCTGTGCTGAAGTATTTATAGGGAGTTTTTAGATGAACCATAATGAAGTGTGAAGTCTACTCAGAGGTTATCATTGTACTACTGGATGGTACTAATCTGTCTTTGGCTTGTCTAACCTTTAAATACAGAAACTTGCCAAAGGCAAGTTGTGGTGGGTAACCAAACAGTTAAGAGGAAGGTGGCTTCTTCCTCATACTGGTGGTAAATCAAGAACTGCATGGAGGAAGTTGTGCCTGACTTCAACAGAATACAGTTTTCTTTTGAGGCAGGCTAAGTATATATAATGGTATTTGAGGAGTTAGGGGCGGGGTAATCAGCCTGTTGTAACTTAGTCCTGATAATTATATGCTGAAGGTTTTATTCTCTGTTCTTTTCCCCTTTTTGTTTCTAAATGAAAAAGGTAGCTTCTGCTGGATGTAAACACCTCCAGAATGCAAATCTTGTCTTTCCCAGTGATACCTTAATTGTCAATGATTACCCAGTTCATCAGTCTGAATGCTTTAAAACTGAATCTGAGAAATGAGAGGCAGATCAAGCTGAAATGGGTTCATGCTTATTTTTAAATAGTCTCTTCAACTGTATTATGTGAAGATAGAATTTTAATTGACTAAGCATTCAGATGGGAAACATATGCATTTTGTAAGGTAATTTATAGCCATGTATTTGGTTATTATTACAGCAACTTCATAGTTGTTTTTCAGGAACTCAAGCTAAAATGGCTGATAATTATTAAAAGCATAGTAGTTGATTTAGGGAATATATGCTTGTAAATGAGTGTTGCAACCTTACAGAAGGCTTCACTGTACTTTGCAGTATATACTCTTCTAATACTGTGTTCTGATTTGCAACCAAAACGCAGAAAATAAAAATACTGTATTCAGTGAAGTGCTACAGTTAGTGCTTAAATGTATAACCAAAGTTGGCTGGGCAAAGTTAGCTGCTGAACAATCTGTTAATTGCTCTTCAGTATAGTGTGCTGGAGAAACATTCTGTAATTACATCTGTCATCAGCCAAAATAATGGTTGTGTTTAAGAAAAATTGGGGGAAAATAAATCCAGTTATGTGAAACTAAGCAAGGACTTGTTTCTTTCAGAATTAAATGACTGTAGAGCTGCAATTTTAGTGCTTTATGTTACATTTGTCTTTTCAACATAGTCAAGAAAGTGCTACTGTGGTTAAAATGTTTGGCAGAATCTGGAACAAAAAAGGTAGAGTCCATCTAAGTTGTCATGTGTATCGTGTGATGAACTTGTACAAGCAGCCAGGGAATATGAAAAAGCTGTTGCCTCTTCTCTGTGTCTGCAGGTTGTTACCTATGGTACTTGTGTTCCTACATCATGTGAAGCAGTCGTAGAAATGAATCAGCATTGCCCACCCATCCTTTTCTTGCACTCAAATCAGGTCTGCCTCCACTGCTTGCTGAGGCAAAGACACTGTGTGGGTTGAAAATAATACAAATTACATTAGTAATGTGTAAGGGCAAATTAATATTAATGTACAAGGATCATAATATATATGTGTTCCCTGTGTGTTCAGCTGCACAGTTAAGCAGGCAGAGCACTTAAGTGGATGGTCTTGATGACACTAAAAACTGCCTGAGCTCTGCTTGCCTTTCAATGCTTTGTATACATCCCTCCATCACAGCTTCCTGAAGGAACATTTATACAAGAAATATAATACATTGTACCACTAAGGTTAGTGTCGATTCTGAATTTGGATTGTACTGTAAGTCATGACAAAAGGCTTCCTTGGCATGCAGAAGTATAAAAATAAATGAAAAAATAATTTCCTCGACCATGTAAATCCTTGGTTTGTCCTGTTCGCCTTTGGTTTGTGCATTGAAGGTCAGGTTATGGCCACACCATAACAGAATCATGTGGAACTGAAGGCTCTTCATTTTGTCTCTGTTTTTAGATGTAGAAAACTAAATTTTTTGATGCAAACATAAAGCAAAATATAGTTGTATCTTTAGTATAATGAATAATCTGTGGATTTTAGTGTTGAATTTTTAATTAATTAAAACTTAATCTATTAATCCAAGTATAGTATTTATATTTCACAATGTAGTTAATGACACCAAAAATGTATTGAATTATTTTCCTCTAAACTTAATTTTCAGGGTAACGATGTAAACACAGTAACTAGACAACTATGCTTTGAGGATGTCAACACTCCCTTTTTTCCTAAATCAGAAATTGAAATACTGATTTCAATTTTCAAATACAAAATGCCTATCGGGCAAGTCTGACAATCTGTGAAACTGCTAAGTCATTTTAAAGTGACCCAAGAAGAAA
Organism: Neopelma chrysocephalum; assembly: GCF_003984885.1. Lineage (NCBI taxonomy): Eukaryota > Metazoa > Chordata > Aves > Passeriformes > Pipridae > Neopelma > Neopelma chrysocephalum. Next base: position 5,942,530 of record NW_020897760.1, on the reverse strand, counting down.
TAAAATGTGTTTTTTTAAACTATTGACTAGGGGGAAAAAAGTTAAGTGAGGCTTTTGAATATAAATGCTTCGGTTGGATGTATCTGAATCTCAGAAGGAATGTGTATATGGTGAGCAAATGATAGCCAAGGGTTGGAGTGAAGAAATGGGCAAACCAAAGTCATTGTACGTTGAAGCCATACATGACTTCATTTTAAATCCAGAATTACAGAAGGATTCTGTCGAATCACAGTTTGAGTAGGAATTGAGAGATCCTTGTATTAACCTTGTAATTAGCTGGTGTTCCTGTAGCATCTTTTTCTGCATATCACAGATCCTTTGAGAATCTTTGTTTGGTTAAGAATGAGACAAAAGTGTGAGTTGTTGCTCGTCAGTATTAACAGGGATCTCAGTTTAGTCAGACCCATTTGGCTGGGTGGGGGTGCGGTTGTTTGAGGCAGAGCATTAGGGATATTTTTGTTGGCAGTCTGGATGGACATATTAATAGACTTGCATAAGGTAAGCACTTAAGGTAGTCTTCCTGATCTTACACAGCTGACTGTACTTTTCACACCAGGTCTGGTATATAAAACCCCTTTCAAACCATCTGTGCTTCATACTAAACATATTTCTGCAAACTTTGTAGCATAAATGCAGTTCACGATACAGTGAAGACTTTGTGCTACAGCTGGAAAAAGAGCTGGTCCAAGCCAGGCTGAGTGAAGCAGAATCCCATTGTGCCCTGAAGGAGATGCAAGATAAAGTTCTAGAGATGGAAAAGGTAAATTAAACCAGGACCCTCTGTACAGAACAGCACTACAAACAGAATACAGGTCCCTGTAACTCTTTGCATAACTGTGCTCTAGAACTTTCTCTTCTGTGCTTTCATGATTACAAGATGCTTTTCAAACCTGTAAGAACAGCAATAAAACTAAGATATGTTTGCACTGGCAAAGGTTTGTGAAGAACGAATCCCTTTTCTCTTGTTCCTGGAGCCTACTGTAGTGGAAAACTTGGATTCTGATGAAGTCTTTACAGGAAATATCAATTGTTTCAAAATTATATCCTGCGACAAGAGCAGGAGGCTTAGAGTGAGCACTGAGGTGATGTGAAACTAAAAAGTTTGGGAGAGGAAGAGGAAAGAGTACAATATTACCATTCCCAGGTCTTCAGCATCTTCTACTTTGTCCCATTATGGGCAGGGAAAGAATCCCTCCACCATTGATTAACAAAATCTCTGCTGCTTTTTGGGTGCTGTGGTAGCTTGTAACTTCCTGATGCCAGAGCTCAAGCTGTACTCAAACCAACTGTCAAACATTTACCTTTCTTTGAAGTAAAACTTAACTGCAAGATAAAATAGCAAAATAAAAAAAGGAAAAAAAAAACCCAATAAACTGACCTGATATAAAGCATGCTTTTCAGATCTTATTGTATTGGCCTTGGAAATAGTTTCCTTAGGAAATTTTGAAGAGCTATATACCCAGATTTTGGCCAGAACTTAGTTACTGATTAAATTAACCCACTGGAATCAAGATTTACTTTTTAAATTATCTGAAGGGCTTGATGAGAGCCTAGTGGGTTAGTAGTGTAGTTTTTACTGTCCTGACCATTGGTAAGAATTCAGAATATAAGGTATTTTTCAAAATTCAAAAGGAGACTACTTAACTCAGAGACAGCATGCACTGAAAACTTACCTGTGAAGAAAAACTGGAGTAATAGGGTCAATTCCAGTGCACCAGACAAACTCAGATGTACAGTAGTACTTCAGTCTCTTATAATGAACTTAGGCACATGAGAAAGTGGCTGAAGCTAATTCCCTCAAATTCCTACAGTACAGCTCTTTATTGCTGTTACTGATGTATCATGTAATCTGGGGAACTTCTGCTGAATAAGCCAAGACTTGCATGGCTCTGACAGTGATGTAAACATTCAGAAACACACCTTCTCACTTCCTGTATTTGCCAATACTCAGATCCCATGATTTTGAAACATGGAATGCTAATAAATGGCTGTTGTGCTGTGTTCTGTTAATGTTAATCATGTGCTTTACTCTCAACTCTCAAGAAAACCTGGAAACTGTCACAGTATTACATGTCTCCAAAAACACTGGATTTTGCTGATGAGAAATACAGTAGAAAGTGATGAAGCACAGTCCAACTTTGAATACTTAATGTCCAATGATTCACTGTAGGGATATTGTAGTTGGACAGACTGTCCTTTTTCTTCCCCTCTGTTTTTTCCCCATATTTCCATTATTAGGATTTCATCTCTGTGTTGCTTTCCCCAGTGTTTTCCTGTGTTCTGTTTAGCTTTCTCTATTCTTTTTTCCTCATGTGTCTTTCATTTCTAAGACCTCTTCTTGACATGTTGTTTATATATATATATATTAATGCATGGTTCCTTTGAAAAGGAGAACAGATATGTTGACAAAGGCTGGTGACCTACTTCCTAAAAAATAAATTTCCATTTATTATTTTCTCTGTAAACCTAAGTAAAAGTTATAGCTTTAAAGTGTAGTTTTAGTTCCTTGTTTGCTTTAATTTTTATCGACTAGCTCAAAATCTTTCAGACTTCTCTCCATATTTTTGATGGGTTCAAATATTTTAAATATAATGTTTTGTTATGGAGATACCATCTAGGGAAATCATGAAGTCAGAATACCTAAAACTACCACCTTTTCTTTTTTTTCTGTAGTTGGCAGTTAGAAGTTATTTATACATACTATATCCAGAAACTTGGATTTTTTAAGAGATTTTATTTTGCAAAGGATGTGTACTTAAAGCTTGATTAGTACTAAGAGTTATTGTTCCATGTCTCTATTCTTGGAGTGGGTTTCACTAAGCACAGTTTTATTCAAATACATATTTAAGAGGATGGTCCTTGTTGCAGAGGAACAGCTCCCTCCCTGATGAGGAAAATGTTGCCAGACTACAAGAAGAATTAATTGCAGTAAAATTAAGAGAAGCAGAAGCTTCGATGGGTCTCAAAGAACTAAGGCAGCAAGTCAAAGATTTGGAGGAACACTGGCAGGTATGGATAGCAATATACTTTTATTAATTTTTATTTTCAGTGAATGATGATAAACCAAGACTATGAAATTTTGAATTATAGATCAAGTAAAAACTAATGATTGTGGATCAAACTGCTGAGATGAGAAAATCTTTAAATGCAGCTGCCACAAGAAACTTAACTTGGAAAGTATGTTAGAATTTGGTCCCTAGATGGCAGAGGGCCTGTGCTTCCAGCTAACCATTCTGGTAGGAGGGAAGTACCTGAGCAGTACTCTGACTTTGCTAAGTGGTAATAAGGTCTAGAAATAAGCAAAAGTCTCAGGATATACTTGCAATTCACTGACTTACCGTAGCTGGGAATGACTGTCTTCAACTTTTTAAGTGTTCTTAAAAACAGTTTCCATGGGTTTCTAGATTTTAGGACCTACAGGAGAACTATAGCTATTTGTCCTCATATAACTCTGAGACGTTAAATGAAATAAGGGAACACCAGGAAAGATCCAGCATTATCAGCAAAAACATGCTGTTTTTCTAGCGTCATCTAGCTCGTACCACTGGAAGATGGAAAGATCCTCCCAAAAAAAATGCAGTGAATGAGCTACAGGATGAGCTGATGACAGTCCGGTTGAGAGAAGCAGAAACTCAAGCTGAACTGAAAGAGACCAAACAAAGAATGATGGAGATGGAAACACAGGTATGTTTTGAACGCTGATATGTGTGAATTGAGCTGGATGCTGCTGTTGGACTAGGATGGAAGAATTTAGTGCATACAGTCCAGCTTACTTTAATGTCTCTTCTTTAGTCTTCCAGGAGTATGCTTTCCAAATTCCTCATTTGGATTAGTTGGTAAACTGTGTGTGAATGTAAATTTATTAAATTATATCTGGTTTAACAACAAAAGAATGCTTAAGGTGTTTTAAATTTCATAAATCTAATTGGCAGTTTTGATAATAGTAATTCTAATTGTTTAAATGGCAGTGTTTTGCTTTCTTCTGGTGATACTGGCTTTTCTGCTGAGGTCATGAATCTGGTTACTAAGCTGTGGACTCAGCAGAGCAGTTTGTGTGTTGGTCAGGTGTTTTTAGCAGAAGCTTTGCCTTTTGTGTGCCAGAATAGAAATGCATGGATGACCCTTGCTGAGGTTTGTCCAGAAAAGACAATCATAGCTTGACTGCCAAAATTCTTTTCGTATAAATAGGGAATAAGTTGTTAAGCAAACAAATCTGAAATAAAAGTGCACTAAAGTGGTGAGTTCATATTATATCAGTGAACTTTCTCTCCAGTCAGTAAGCACAACATGCAGTTGATGAGAAGGATTTGTAAGAGACTTTTGAGAAATCCTCCCATGGAATATCTGCTAAATGTATCTGTTTTTTGAAAGAGACTCGTGCATCCAAAAGGCTAAACAAACAGTAGCTTTACTTGTCAAGGTTCAACAATTCCAGAAATAATTAGAGCACGTAAGGGTGTGCTATTGAAGAGAGATTAGCTAACTGCAAGGCACATGGTGGTTTATTTCTGACAGAGGCACTGCTTTTTCTATACCAACTGAATAAAGGTTTCCTTTTGCTGTAACTTTTAAAATTTTCATTGAGATGTCAATACTGTTGCACTACAGTTTAAGTGCTTTTATTTGTTGCCTTTGCCCCATGCGTGTATTTTGGTCAGTAGGGGGCATAGGGATCCTGCTGTCTGGCTTACATGTCACAAGACCTTTTAGGTACTTCTCACTTCAGTGTTATGCATTAAGTCTGTTTGTGTTTATGCCGTTTAGCTCTCAGCTGAGAGAAATGCAATGGTTCTTGTGTTATGTACTGGCCTGCACAGCTTCACATACAAATGGTGTGACTGGTACTACTGCACTGATCTCAAGTTGCTTTTAGGAATTCTCTGGACAGAGAAATGTGCACATAATATTTCTGACATACCTGATGTTTCTTGGATGCATGCTGCAGTTGGGATATAAGTTCACAAAATCTTTGCCTTACCTAAGCAAGAAATTGGGAAAAAAAGATGTACAGGAGCTTTGCGATAGTATTCTTGTAATGAGTCATCTGTTGTTAAAGAACAATTTGAATATCTTGATCATAAACAAAACGTCATGCAAACTCTTCTGGTTGCACTTAGAAAACTCTGAATGCTTTTTCATCAAAAGTTTTTTATGGTAAATAATCTATTTACTGTAATAATCTGTTTTGTCAGACTTCAGAGAGTTAAATTAATATCAAAAATCTTTCCTTAACATGCATTTTCATTCCCTTTTTTTGTCATAAATTTCAGAATCAGATCAATAGTAATCATTTACGAAGGGCAGAGCAAGAGGTTACCAACCTACAGGAGAAGGTGCAGTATCTTTCTGCACAGAACAAAGGGCTTCTGGCTCAGTTGAATGAAGCGAAAGGTAGACAAGCAGAGATTGAATGCAAGGTAAACAACATCCTGAATAGACTACTTGGGTGCTAATATACATGTGCATTTTAGTCTTGTCTGCTTTTGTTGGATAGAATTGTCTTAACTGAGAAGCATAAATCATAAAACCAAAATTCTTTTTACTGATTTTGGCAACATCATCTTGAATTTACCATCTCACAAAAATCCCTTGAGGTTTTGACAGAGCTGCTTCTTTGTGGTCCCACGAAGATAAACTTTAAAGTGTGGTTCTACTCAGAAAAGTGTCTGTAATATAAAAAGACACTCAGAGACAACAGACACTTCTAGGGTTTCATTTTCTTGCTGTCTTGCCAATTCCATTTGTTTCTAGTCGAACCTGAATCAAAAGTGCAATGAAGAGCTAACTTCTACTGACTACTCAAACTCTATCACAAACTTTTGGGAAACAAGCCACTGAATCTTAACTAGAAGAAATTGCTTCTACTGACTGTCTTGTTTGCCATAATCATTGGGTTCCTAAGTGCTATTTTTTTAATGCTGAGATTATTCTTATTGATTTATTATTTTTTTTAATATTCTCAATCTTGGTGATATGTCTTTTTCATATAACCTGTAACTTTTTTGTTTGATACTGAAGGTGCTCATTCCTTATTTGTAAGGAATGTCACTCTGTTTCTTGTCCCTTCTCCATATTCAAATTACTGGAAGCATGATTTTTAGTAAATCTAAGATTAATGACAAATATTTTCACTTTTCCTTATTATAGAAGGGATTACTTTAGGTTCCTGTCTCCCTGCTTCTGTACCACAGTGAATGAAGACAATTCATGCTTGGGTTATTTCACTATGTGACGAAAATGAAATTTTAATGTTAAAATGAATTGAAAGGAAAAAAACCCCTGAAGTTTAAAACAGAAAGAGAAACACTGTTGTGCTTCTCAGGCCAAAACCTTGTAGTATTACTGGCCTTTTTAATACTAGGTGTACAAGAGACTAGTGTATCCTGTTACGACGATGTAAGGAATATGTTACAGGTGTGAAGGGCCGGCCTCCAGCAGTAACAGCAGACTTGTACCTACGGGTCTTCTAGAAGTAGGTTCAGTATCTGTACCTTTACTAAACAGTGTTGCTACCACCTTAGATTTGGCCTGAAATACAGGCTGCCCAGAGAGGGTGTGGAGTCTCCTTCTCTGGAGATATTCACAACTCATCTGGATGCAATTCTGTGCAACTTGCTGCAGGTGAACCTGCTTTAGCAGGGGTTGGACTGGGTGATCTCTAGAGGTCCCTTCCAACCCCAACCATTTGGGGATTTTATGAAATGCAGATAACAACAGGTAGGTGTAATGAAAAGACAGCTGTGTAAATACATGAAATAAAGCTATTTAATATGTTGCTGATATAACGACTTTATATTGAAAACTGATGAAGAAATTTTCAGTAATCTTTCAGATAATGTCACGGAGCAATACAGATAAATATTAAGTTTTTGTAGCACTAAATATATTTAAAAGTTCCACCTCCCATCTCCTTATATCTAGCAAGTTTGTTATTCCCGATTTCATTAGTAACTCATGTTTGATTATTTTTTTCTTCCTGTTGTTTCAAGTCATCTGAAATCACGCTCTAGTTCTATTTTTTTCAGTACATATTGGCTAGGTAGCAATATTTCTGCTTCAAGAGGTGTCTCAGAAAAATATATATTTGGATTTTCAACTCTGCCCCCAGTTGTTCTATGCATAAAGGATTGGTACGTTATTTCAGTAGCTTGTATTTTTCTTTTAAAAGATAACTTGAAATGCATAAGCAAAAGTTAAAATTTTTGTAGCAAGTTGCATTTCATACCACCTGTAGGACAACTCTTTTCTGTCACTGGTGTGTACTGTTACATTTTTCCCTTTTGATTGAGTACTGCTTCTACAGCAAGGACTCAATTTCAGATTGTTTCTTGAAACTCACCACTGATCTTTCTAATCAGTTTTGCTAAAGAATTTACAACATAAGATTTGTGCCCCCACCCCAGTCTTGTCCTTCCTACCACCATATCAAGTTCTGTGGTAATTGAGAACATGCTCTGTTTCAGAGATAAAGCATCAGTGCCATCTAGAGCAACACTATTGACTCATCTCAGATACCAGCGTCTGTCCTTCAGCTTTCAGTTAAATACATGCAATCCTGTGGACTTGTCGGTTTGGCTTCATTTGAGCAATCATGCAACAGAATTTAGCAAGAATGGCTGAACTTTGGCTAGCACATGATGGATTTCTGTGAAATGGACTCCACTGATTACAAATACTGTTAATTGGATCCTATAGATGATATACCTCTGTTACAGTAATCTTTAAAAAAAACCCCAAACAAATAGCATGTTTTCAAGTGGCTACTGAGATAAGCTTTGATATGTTCAATTTGGTCTCAACTATACTGTCTAACAAAGGAGGCTTGAATACTGTTAGTTTGAAGCACACATTAGCATAACTGAAATACTGGAACTGATTTACAGTAACTACAGTTTAGTTACACCAGTCTGCCATAAAAGCAGGTGTACCTGAGCCTAGTCTGTCTCTTCCCCAGAGTTATTTGCTCTCCAGCTGACAATACTGCTCACTTCCTATCTAGCACTGCTTTCTCTCTGTGGTCGTACTAGACTGCTGAAAATATAATATTAGTTGTTTTGTGCTCTGAAGTCTTGAGGACTTGCCTCATAAAACAGGAATAAGGGTGTTTCATGTTTCCTTCTCTCTTGTCCAAACTCAGACTGCCTATCATTTATAGACAGACTTACAGGTTAAACTTACAGTGGGAGGCTGATTGTAGGTTATGTGCATTGGTATTTTATTCCAAGTTTTGTTGTGTACTGTGATTTAAGATAGCTGGACTAAATGAGGTTTAGAATATATTTACTTTTGTGGGGTTTTTAATTTATTTTTTTAGACAAAGGAAATGATAAGTAACTCTTCTGTAGCTTTGCTGTTTCTTTATACATAAAGTCAAAGGCTGAAGCCTTTTTTTTATTATGTTGATACTTTTTCTGAATTTTCAATATAACATTTCAGGACAGCTGTTTTCTGGACCTGAAAACTGATAACAGCAAGTTTTCAAAACTGCACAGATTTATTTTCTTTTTAGATTATTATAGTTTAGAATTTATATTAGATTTATATTACACAATTCTAGGGGTTAAAATTAAATTTAGGTTCTTTGGAATAGTAGTAGTTCACACAGTAGTGCAGAGCAGTTTTCTCTTATAATTTTGGGTAAAAGCAGTGCACAGTTGTTAATAGCTGAAACTGATATTTGTTAGCTTGTATCTCTGCCTTCTTTCAGAGCAAAGAAGAAGTGATGGCAGTTCGGCTCCGTGAGGCAGACCGCATTGCAGCTGTGGCAGAACTCCAGCAGCATATTGCTGAATTAGAAATCCAGGTAACAAGTGATGGCATTAAATGTGTAACTTGATACTGATTAGTTTTTGTACTTCATGGGTTTTTTCTGCCTCCACTTTCTTTCCTTATTAGCCTACTGAGAACACAAGGCACTGCTTTGCCAAGTAGGATAATGCTATATTTATGAATTCCTGTGCAAGCAAAGCCTTAAATCTACCTTATGTGCATACTTGTGAGCTGTTAATAATTGCTTCTGTACAAGTACCGTGCTAATGGCAACACTCTTTTTAACTCTGACTTCTGTTTTAGTTTTTTTTCTTGTAATTGGTACTTTTTACCAATGAATAGATGAGGTTGAAAACATCCTCTGTCCAAAAAAAGATGCTAATATTTTGATTTCAGCAAACATCTTTTTCCTGTGCTTACTCTTCTGCTATGACCAGTATGGGAGGATTTATTGTAAAACTCTTACTCCCTTTATGTAAATCTTGAAACCAGAAATGTTTACTGGTACCACATCACTGTAGGATCTGAAGATGCATCCTTTGGCCACTTTCAGTTCCTTTTGGAGCTTTACTTGTCTCATGAACTTGAACAGAAATTACTGTTCTTTGTATTTTTTTGGCTTGGAGAAATCACGATGTCTTACTGTAGTCTGGCCTTTCTATACTCATATACTGTTGTCCTGTCTGAGTTCTGCTGCAAAGGTTTTCTTGATTATCATTCCCGAGTTACTAGCTAGTTACTCTCTAGTTTATTTTTTTAAAAACTGGTATTGCTATTGTCTTTTCTTCCTCTGAAATCTTTCCTTTGAGGTGATGATTTCTCAGCTAGTTGTAGCTTTTTCATCTCTTTGTATTTGGAATGTACAAATAAATTTCATTGAGCTTGCATAAAAAATTTTCATTGTATTTCCTTTAGTGCAGCAGGCACGAAATTTATTAAAAGAAAAAACAATCATTTCTTTTAATCATATAATGCTTAGATATTGCTGTGATCAGAACACTAGAAAGACAGTAAGCATTGCATATAAATCATTTCTCATTGTGTAAGATAACAAAACAGTAGCTGAATTTAGGTCAATCTTCTACTCATGTTAACATTTTACTAAAAAAAAGGGGGGCAAAGTTTAAAGGTTACTTCAAACAATGTGATTTTGTAGGTGAGAAGCCAGTACTCATTTTGCATTATTTTTACTTTAGCACAGACTTCAAATGGCATCCTGCTTCCCTTATTTGACTGATGCAGGTCTCCCAAAAAGTAGTCAGAATCTTAGCAAATGGTGAATCCCCTAATGATCAGGGGTTTTTTCCTGGTAGCTGTCACACAGTTAGAATTGTATTCATTTTGTAATGTAAATACATCTATCTTGGTTTTCTGTTGTTTGACTGATCAAACCATCCATGCTCCATCATTTTACAGCTCTCTCCTATTCCCTTTCCGTATTTTGCTTAAGTTATAGATATAAGAATTGCATGCAGATTTTTATAATACCTGTCTCATGACTCTGGCTAATACATTCAAAGATTACACTGCCCCTCTTTTGTTGTGATATTGCATATTGCACTGTCTCATGTTCAGTTGGTTGTCCACATCACCTCTCCTTCCTTTTCACAATAACTACTTTGTAGGATGCAACTTTTAGTTATGTTTTTATTATTCTAGGTTTTTTGTTTCCTACTAAAGTGCATTTCAAGTCTCAATCTTAGTAAAATTCTGGATTTTCTTAACAAATGACAGTTGGCTGTGCCTTCTTTGTACATAGTGTGGAGTATGAAATCATTCTGTGGCTGGAGTTCATGTTTCTCATTTGATGACTTTGCCCTGTTAGGTTTTTGGCGAACTACTGATCTCAAAGTTAAACAAACATGGAAGATAACTTCTTCAGTTGTCAAATACAGATTTTGAGTGTGAACCTTATAATTTTTAAAACAAAAGTGATTTAGTAGAATTAAGTTCCTCTAATGTTAATGTATTTATTTCTGACACTGTAGACATGACCTGAAAGCCTTTTGTTGGACTGTGATAGGTTTGTTTTTTATTTTTAGGAGTCTAAGCAGATACTTTTGACCAGTATGTTTTGTCAGCAAATATGAAACTTACGATCAAAACTTCCTTTTTGGGTACTCATGCTCAAAAGCCTTTGAAACACCTGCACCAAAAAAATAGTAATGGAGTTGGAAAGCCTGACTCCCAAAGCTTGTAAACTGTAAACCATGCAATTGATAATAGAGCTTAAACAAATGCCACTTTTAAAGGAAATTGAAAATCTAAATAACTTCCTCCTCATTGGAGAAAAAGCTGCCTCCCATTATCTGCTGTTCAGCTTGTTGCTGCACTTGCTGTGACCTGATGTGAGGAGCAGAGAGCCTTTTAATCAGGACTTGCCTTAATGACCTGAAATGCAATATTTAATACTATAAATACACGTAGCCAGTCTTGGAGTGTATGTGTCTGTCTTAAAGTAGAGATGCACAGAGCACCACAAATAGATCTGCTTGCTGTGTTATTTCAAAGCTGATAAAAATGAAGGGAGGAAGTTAACCTACCTCATAACCTTCCCTTTTTTTGAGTGGGGTGGGGCTTTTCTAAGAAGCTCTAGGGATTCATTGCTAGGTCCACATGGTCCATAGCAATGCTTAACCTGAATTGTGTGGTTTTCTTTTAAATGTTCATGTAGGTGTAGGTGCAAGACACTGGTGTTAAATTTGTAACAGAGTATCACTACTCCCACATAAGAACTGATCTGACGTTACACACACAAATGCTAGATTTAAATCACAGTTTATGGGTCACTCTTAGTTTTGGTTAGTAATAATGGCAGAGAAGGAGAAGGAGAGAGAACTCTTATCATTCAACAGTAGATGTAATTCTGCAGCAAGTTGTCAGTTTATTATGATACTAGGAAGTTATTTTTTAATATATTCTAGATGCCATCTTATCTTGGTTGAGCATTCAGTTCATGATGCTGAGCTTTTAATTTTCTGTGTAAGTATATTGAAGTGCAATGAGTTGTCCAATACATGACAGATATTCTTAGTTATTCCTTAGCAAAAATAACACGGAACTGAAGTGTAACTGAAGTTTAACTTATATTGCACACATCTGTTCACACCTTGTAACTAAATGGCTTGTCCTGGTCAGGTTGCATGCACTCTGATTGTGGTTGTCCCACCCTTTTGTAAGATGTAAAGAGTCAGGGCTAAGGAATGGACATTGTCTCCCTCTATGTCTATTGTCAATTAGCAAAGCTTCAGGTTTGCTTCCTCAGGAAGCTAGTCTAGTTTTCAGCTGAACTGGCCTGATAGCTTCAAACTGCAGCAAGCAAATATTTCTGGCCTATTAATTAGCAAGTGATCCTTCTGATCACTTATGGGCAGTCCTGTTGGTCCATTGGTGGTGTTTTGGGTTTGTTTGATTTGTTTGTTTGTTTTTTTAAAGGCTTTCCCTGCAGTAGTTGAAAGAAGAATAGAAAAATTCAGGCAGGGTTAAATCAGTTGCAAGCTACTGTCACTCAGCTGGCTTAGGGTACGGAGCATTAGGCCAGTGGAAATGTAGGCAGGCCAAGGAAGCAGAGTGGGGCAGCTTAATCCTTCTCCCTCCATATCTATTCAGGCTGGTAACTTGTACTAGCCTCTTAAAATTATCCATGGGTGGTTTGGGTTGGCAGGTATAGGGCATACTTGTAATATAAAAAACTGGTTTTACATCTGAGTAATCTTAAAGCAAAAAATATCCATAAGAACTCATTCTTCTTTTTGTTAGGTTGGTCTGGACAGGCAGTAACATCACTTCCTCCTGCTGTGTTTCCTGGCAGATTCAGAGAATTTTGTCACATTTACCCTATCTCTAACCATGTCAAAGCTGCTTTGAGAGCAACTGTAAAGGAAATCCATGATTGTGCTAGTAATCTCCCCCACAGTTTAAACTTTTAGCACTATTTCGTTAGTCTGAAGCCTTTCTATGACCTCTGTTTAATAACTTTTCCAAGTACTGACTGTTGAGTAAAGAAATTGTTTCCATCTTTTCAAATTACAGGAAACCTTTTTTTTACTCTTATCAATAGTGGTGTGTGATGTTAGTGATGTGTTTTTGAAAGTATAGAATGAGTCACTGTAAAGTCACTGAAAGGACACTAGTTACCACATTTACCCTTCTGAATATACTTCATTTACATTTTTAATGCAGTATCTTTTGCCACAGAGTAAGAATTTTAAAGTCTCCTCTGAAAAGAGGCTGAGACAAGGTGTTAACAAGTAAATATTTCTAAGTCAGAAAAAATCAAGGATGTTAGGGAAACATCCTATCTTCCAGCCATTTTTAGTAAAGATGGTACACTGTTATCTTAGGAACAACAACTCTCTAGTGTGCCTGGATTTCAACTGCCTATAAAACCATTTTTTTGTTTTTCTGTGTTTTTAAATTTACAGTTATTAAAGTGAAAACAATCCTAGATGTTTTCTTATGATTTAAAATGGCATCTTTTCTCATTGATGTGTTTTTATTTTCCTACTCTGATGTGATAATTGAGTGTTTTATAAAACTGTCCTTTTGCTCCTCTTGGGATAAGACACCTGCAACTGAAATTTGATTACATTGATCTTCTGATTCTTTGGTTGAGCAGCAAAAGCAGGCTTAAGGCTTCTAGTGTTTTTTGGGTGACTTCCAGTGATTTATTTATTTGTTGTCTAAACACTATTTTTATCATGAGTACTAAACTTCATTTTGGGAGGGCATTATACAGTAATAGTTTTGGGTATTTTACAACGGCATTCTTTGAAGCAGTCTGTCCCTGCACTCTTGTGTTGCCAGCTATACATGCTGGTCTGCTGATTGAGTCTGAAAGGTCTCCACGTGCTTGGTAGTTCTCAGTAGGCATCAGGTGTTTGAGACTAACTGCTGCTTCTTTGGAAGATATTTTTCTCCTGGAAAGCCAGACAAAGGAGGATTCAAGTATGAGATGAAAACCATGATTCTCAGCTGATACTTTTTGGTGGGCAGAATTTTTCCTCATTCTAAGAAGGAAATTTTTGAGGTACAGATTTTTCTTCTCAGGAACTCTCAGTGTAACTCTTGTATGTACAGAAGTTCAGTCACTCTAGTATTTCACAGCAGGATGAGAGAGGTGAGAGCTTCCAAAACTGTGAAGGGGCAGAGTTCTGTTTTAGCAATGGGTTTTTTTGATCTATAGAGCTCATTTCCTGCTTCGCTGCCCGTGCTGCTCCCACCATATACACAACCTCTGGGGCAGGGAATTGGATTGTGTTCTGCTGTGTACACTGTTAGAAGCACCTATCACCTGAGCAGAGGTGATACCTGGCTGACAGCGTGTTTGTTTCCATGATACGGGGTTTTCTCACCCTGTTAGTGCTCGTGGAGCTGGTCTGTTGGAAGAGACTATAAGACTGGGAGGAGTTATTAATCCTCCAAAGCAGTGAAATTGAGATGAAGCATCTTTATGACAACATAACACCAACTGGCATTACTTTTCTAAAAACCTTTCTGGGAAGAGGAGATGGGCACTGCAGTGGTGCCAATATGCAGAAGCAGCACCCCAGTGGGTTGTGCATCGTTCACATATAACTGCAGGGTGTTTTAAACAAATTCCTAGATTCTAGAATTGGCTAGCTTTCATTATCTTGCAATTCTGATAATACTCTTTGCTTATAACATGTTATCTGACTTTTTCTCTATATTTTAGTTTTAAATTTAAAATGGCTATTGTTTGCCTAGAGATCAGCTATTCTTAGTGTCATGACCTCTCCAAATACAACAGATTTTCTATAGCAGTGCTCCCCCTCAAAAAAACCCCAAAAAATCCAACAAACCAGCAACCCACATCCTATGTCTATAATTCTAGATTTTAAAAAATAAAGCAGGAAGAAATATTACTAATTGCTTATGCTATTTCCTTTTAAAAAGTGCAATGTTCATACCTTAAAGACTTCTAAATTTTCAGTGAAGTTGTTTTGAACCTATACAGTTGATTTGAGTGCTGTCCTCAAAAGTACAAAGCACAGCAGTACAAAACTATTCAGGTACAGTATAAAACCAATGCAGAGTGAAATGTCCAGTTCCTACTAAAGTAAACGCTACAATAGGGAGCATTAAATGAAATTAAGCTGCGTTAAAGCAATTTAATTTTTCTTATGTCAGTGGAGCTGTCTAGTAACTGGTGGTATCGCCTCACCTGGAGTACTGTGTGCAGTTCTGGGCCCCACTATTTCAGAAGGATGTGAAAGTCCTTGAATGTGTCTGGACGAGGGCAATAAAGCTGGTGAAAGGGCTGTAAATAAAGCCCTGTGAGGAGTGGCTAAGGATGCTGGCCTTGTTTAGTTTGGAGAAAAGGAGGCTAATGGGTGGCCTCATTGGCCTATATAGCTTCCTGAGGCCCTCTTATCCCTGGTATCCAGTGATAGGACATGTGGGAATGGTTCAAAGTTGCACTAGGAGAGTTCAGACTGGACATTAGGAAGCATTTCTTTACCAGAGGGTGGTCAAATGCTGGAACAGCTTCCTAGAGGTGGTGGATGCCCCAAGCCTGTCAGTGTTTGAGGCATTTGGACAATGCCCTTAACAGGCTTTAACCAATTCAACCCTGAATTGGTTGGGCAGTTGGATGGTCATTGTTAAGAATTATGTTAAGAGTTAAGAATTATGTAATATGGTGTTATCCAAGCTGAAGCTGCTCAAGCTTTGATAAAGCTACTCATGAAACATGAACATTAAATTATTTGTGCAGTTTCCATGTGTTGTTTGGAGCATGAGTGTCCTTGTGGTTTCTGGGGCTTTCACCATTCACAGTGACATACTAGCTAGCTGTGTTTACTATTCTAGTGTCATCTAGAATTAAGATGTACAAGTGGGAATCCAACCTGCATGGGGGCAGAATATAGGGTTTGTTTTGCAGTCGTGGAGGTTTTCACGATCTCAAGATGCACATTATACTGACCTTAAAAGATACCATACTCTCCTTAAAAGAGATTCTAGGATGATATTAAGATCACTTGATAAAAACAGTAAGAAATAAGTTTTTATGATAATCAGGAAGTAATAGATAATGTCATACAATCTAGGGTAATCTTGAGAAGCAAACCTAGAACTATAGAATTTTTCAGAGGAAGGTTTCTGTCTGAGTGAGAGATACTAACAGATAGTAGGGAAAGCTGTTAATATTGGTTTTGGTCACATTAAAAGGAACTGCCATGTTGAAGTTTTTCCTGACAACAATTTTTCTTTTTGTATTCTGTCAAGCCGCCCTAATGAAAAAATACTGTTAAAGAATATTACTACTAAATTTAAGTTCCTCACATTAAAATTTGCCTTTGATTAACAAATGCTCATCAGAAGGTGGGAATTATTTGCATTAAGTTCAGGTTACTTTCTAACATGAAATGTCACTAGAAAGTGAAACAATTTGTCAGATCATGGTAATACTTTGTACTTGTATGGAAATGTATGTATTGATGAGAAATATTAATCTTACAGTTTTAAAGAATGTTGCGTAACTTAATCATAATCTGACAGATAAAACTTTGAATTTTTTTTGTTCATCTAAAATATGTAAGCTTTCAGCTCTCTATTTATTATTTATTCTCTAAATTAGATGAATTTGGGAAACATTAAAATATATTTTAATGCTATAGTGTCTGACCCCTACATGTTTTTTCAGTGGTTTGCTACTGCACCTGCATGAGCGTCTCTAAAAGACAATGGCAGGATCAACTTAGTCTACTTTTCTTTTTTAAAATAAACTCTGTCTTTTCTATTGCTCAGAGATGAACAGCAGCTGTGAAGAAGACTGATACCTTGTCCTTAATTTTTTCTATGTCATCCTTCCAGTTTATCCACTGTAGACAGACTTGGTAGCTTTTAGAACATGGGCTTATTTAATTTGAAGTATGTAATTTCTGTTGCAGCCAGTTCAATGGATCAGCTTCTGATCTCTAGCGTTTTGAATGTTTCAAGAGGAAGTTACAGCATGACCTTTTTTAAAGTATGTTTGTAGAAAATGATATTGCAGGGTTCCCTTTTTTTTTTTTGTGCTAAATGCATTCTTGTGAATTGCCAGCTCTACAAAATCTGTAGTTCTGAAAGGAAAACTGAAACTTACTTGCCTTTCACTAAAAATGGGGATCTTGCAAGCCAAGTTTGTGCCCTGTATGCAGCTCCAGCTGATTGTAGTTAGAGTCAGTTCTTCCATGAGCAAATATACATGTCAGATTATTTTGTAATATCTACATTAACTTTACAGTGTTATTTCTGGAATAAAAAGTAACAATAAAATCACTTAAATATAATGAAAGTGTGTGATTCCCATATGGTATACACAAACAGCTTTCAGCTATTTGTGCAGTGCCAAAACCAACCTGCTAAATGTTACTGCTTCTGCTGTTAGTTTATACTGACTTAACTTGGGAACACCTTTTTCATGTCCTCTTGTGCACTCAGTTTCAATGTAAGCTCAGCTGCTTATGACAATTCTGTTTTAAAAGGGCTATGACACCTATGTTCTATTTGTGCTAACACTTTGCTTTACTGATTGATGCTTTTTGATACTATAGTGTATGGTGACATAGTCATTTAGAGTAATATAGAGTAATTTTAACTATTTAGGACAGGAACTATTAGTAATATTGATAATGTTACGTGTGTGTGTGTGTGTGTGTGTGTGTGAATTGGGTTTACTAAAACAAATATATGACCTCATGTACATAGGATGTGAATTCCACCTGTGAAGCTGGTAATTCTTCATGCTCCTCCATAGAATCCTGCCTGTTAGTGCTGAGAGAGTCAGCTTGGTCACCTCTAGATACCTGCTGTAACTTCAACCAAATGAAAGTGCTGGATGGTGTCTGGGACTAGCTTCTGTTTGTGACAAAAATATGCAGATGGTTAAACTAAGATTTTTAATATAGTAGGTCTTTGAATAATTTGAATATGATTCCTTTTTTTAACCAAAACAGAAAGAAGAAGGAAAAATTCAAGGGCAGCTTAATAAATCTGATTCTAACCAGTACATCAGAGAACTGAAAGATCAGATAGCTGAGCTGCATCATGAGGTAAGTGATAAAATACTACAGTCTCTGACCACTTGCACCTTTTGTCCTTTCACTTGTAGCAGGTTTTGGTTATTTAACAGTTATTACATTTTCAGTACCTGATTTTTCCCAAGTACATTATTTTAAATGAATGCAATAAAACTCTTATACGTGAATCTGTCCTTTGCCCTGGGATGTAAAAGAACAAAAACTGCTTCGTTACATGATTTGATATTAAAGGAGATCAGCATTTATGTTCCACCTTGGTTTTTCTCCCTAATTTCATGAGTTGATGATGTTCGTGTTGCATTTACTGCAGTTGGAGCTCTGTATATGAAAATAAGCCCCTTTATGCCTTATTTGCTACAACTATTAAGGCTATTATAGTTAGAAACTAAACTGCATTTGTTCAAGTAGCAGAGTCCATGTGTAGATTTTCTGGTTCTTGCTCTTGCAAGGATGAATTTTATGTGGTATTTTACTGAGATTGCTTAAAAAAAGAAAAGGATGCTTGCTTAATATCAGTTAACAGATTTGTAAGTTTTAAACTGCCAAAACCTTCAACCTATGAAATTTCTGCCTTCAAACTTCCTTACTCTAATAGTTGTAGTAACTTTCTGTTAGTTAAAAAGATCACAAGGTCTTGAAACAGAGATGGCTTATGTAACTACCATCCTCACTGGCTCATTTCGCTTCATCCTGCATTGTGAAGAAATGTCTTTACCTAACACTACACTGTGTGCAAAATGCCCAGTCATCTTTGCATTATAGTCTGCTTCTGTTTCAATAGCCTTCTAATACACAGCTCTGACAGTGTTGCTTAAAACCATAGTGTCATAGAGCAATTCAACCTAATTGTTTGTTTGTTGCCTTTTTGCTTTTGTTAAATAAACACACACTTTCTTTAAGTGTAGATAGTGTTTTCATAACAATCTTAGTAGATTCAACCTTTTAGGATCAATCCCTTGAGAGCTGTAATACAGTTGAGGATCTTGGAATGCTGTCTATGCTATAGATTGCTATGCTGTAGATTGAGGATAGTCTCTAGGGCCATCAGTCCAGCACCTTTACCAATCATTAAGCTCACTTAAAAAACAGATTTAAAAATCAATAACCTGTCTTCTTCCATTAGAGCACTCTTAACTAGCTTGCTTTGTTCCTTATAAGAAAGTTGCTTGCTG
The DNA here is from genome assembly GCF_003984885.1 of Neopelma chrysocephalum. Classification (NCBI taxonomy): domain Eukaryota; kingdom Metazoa; phylum Chordata; class Aves; order Passeriformes; family Pipridae; genus Neopelma; species Neopelma chrysocephalum. Next base: position 5,923,545 of record NW_020897760.1, on the reverse strand, counting down.
AATTCTCAGAAAGCCAGATATTTAGTGTATTTTTGCATTATGAATAAATAAGGCACTGTACTGGCTTTTTCTTCTGCTTGGTGTATGTTTAAAAGGTAAGAAACACTGCTGTGGGGGAAAGTGGAATTACTGTTGGAAAGCTGTTGCATAATTTTCTCAATACAATCATTTGTTACATGCCTGGCTGAGTAACTCAGTTGTCATGAAGGCAGACGATACTGTACATGTTTACTGTGTGTAAGTTAATGTGAACAAGTTGGAATGAAGATAAGTTCATTAGCTCACAGAACAATGATAATTCTCAGTAATACCAGTGATTCTTTACCAGTTCAGCCCAGACAAATCTTTATTAGCATTTCAATTTGACTGAAAGAAAATACCAGCTATGAAGAACGTGAATTTTAACAATAGCAGAGTTTGAGTAATTCCATGTAGAAGACCACTCCTCATCCAGATTTCTTTTTGTTGTGGCTTAATTATTAATTTCCAAACTAGGTAAACACTACAGGAACAAAGTCATTCTAGGACACATAGAAACAGTAAGAAGAAACGGTTTGACTTGATAATCCTACAGGTCTTTTCTGACCTTCGTGGTTCCATGATTTTATGAAACTCTGTATGTAGTAGACATGTTCTACCCTGGCAGCATTCTGAATTGTTTCCTTTCTTAAAGCCTGGAAGTCTTTGTTTACTAATGACTTTTTTTTTCCTTCCCCTCTTACTGTTATGTATCTATTTGTCTAGTTTTTAAATAAAAAATTAAGAGGGAAAGTAGTGTTTCCTGCAGTGCTTCCTCAAAAAGCAAATTCTGAACAAAATGGCAACAGGAAGAGGCAAAAATGTTTGCCCTCAACTGGTAAAGATTAGAATAATTTAGTCACTGCCAGTTCAACAACTTCTTTAAATCTGCACTGAGGCACCTTCATGTATACATCCATTAATGACTATGTTCTTTGCTTTTTGGCTAGCTGCTTTTTGATTCTACTTCTGCAAAAGTTAAAAGAAACGTTACATGTTTGCAAATTCATCTTCCTGAAGATAGGGTGATGGTGTATGTGACATGCTGACCACAACCTCCCAACTGGTTAGCATGTAAAAGGCACTGGAAATGGAACAGAGCTCTTGCTGACTGTATGATTACCTTCTAACATATTGTAATGCTGTAACTTTAAACTGGACATAAATGCAAATGTTAATTAATACAAAAGTTATAATTTAAGACAGTGGTGGGACAGGTACGTTTGAAACAAGATTAAATATCTTGATATGGCCATCAGTGGTGATTCTGCTTTTTTAACCATTTTTCTCTCTCCAGTACTGCATATTTACAGATGTTTACACCAGAAGAATTGCAGGTTCTCCATCTGAAGGATGGAACAAAATTATGACCAAATCCTATACTGAATACAAGTAACTGCAGACTAAGTCCATATTCTGGCCTTTGGATAAATGCTGGTTTTGTGTCTTTGGCCAGCAATCTGATATGTGTTTCTGTATCATTGGAACCTGAAGGAGCTACATACCCTGTATGATCCATCACGTGGCAATATGTTGCAACAGCATAATCCATCCTAATTGCAGGGTTCTGGTGAAAGGTCTACTGTTCCATCAGTGTTTGCAAGCCAGGGACAGGTCAAACCTATAATATCAGTGAGGAACACCAATAGGGACAGCAAAGAGAGAGTTGTTAGTACTGCCCAGTGTCTAAAGCTGAATTCTCTCCACTAGAAGGTGGTGTGGGGGTGGGAGTTGGCTATGGCACACGGGCAAAAGGCTGCTGCTGTAACTTCTCTTGACTTTTTAAGTGGAGAAAAGTTTGACCCTCAGAGTTCAGATATTTCTCTCAGTCGTTCCAGTGTGGTGACCTAAATCAGCCACATATTGGAACTCTGCATATGATTTCAGATGATTAATCAATGGACTCAAATTACAAAGGGCAATTGGTTGGAAGTTTTTAAAAGTATGAACAAAACTTTTTAAAAATAAATTTTTAATTTTGGTCATCTTTTTCAGGGCTCAAAATTTTGCATGTGTCTTAAATACAGTGCAGCTTGCAGCCTAAAGGATAAATTTCAGCTGCTTTTATTACTCATCCAGGAATAGTAATGCTACAGTCAGTCTTCAATTAATATTATAAGAAGACTTACTTGTAGTAAATTCAAGTTGTGTTCCTGTTACTGAATAAAACTGCACATACTGGAAATTGGTAGTATGGCACCCAAAACTGAACCGATGAGGCACAAAGCTATGAAATGTACAATGTAAATTAAATAGAAAAAGACAATGCCTTTTTTCTTCCCTTTCAAATAAAGTAAAATAACTATAAATGGAATTACTGTATTGGATTTTTGACCTGTTCTAACAAGCTGCCTACCTGATTCCTTTTACACCTAACCAGAGGATTTCTGTAGGATGGTAAGCTAAATTGTATATTGGCTACTTCACAGTAGGTCTTAAACTTGTATTTTATGAACACTTCAGGAAAGCAAACAGACAATATTTGGAGCTTTGAGAACACTGTAACAAGAAGTTGCAGGCTTCTGCTCTACTAGATTCTCTAGACTTCTGTAAGCTTCTGGTTTAGTGGTGAACACGTCAGTGTTGGGTTAACGGCTGGACTCTGATCTTAGAGGTCTTTTCCAGCCTTAACAATTCTGATTCCATGCACGTTATCTTTGATCTACTTACATGCACCTCTTTCTTTGCACTAACTTGAACAACCAAATATGGGTTAGAATCTTAATACTGAGTGTAACGTACAATGTTATGTAAAATAGTGAATTCATTCTTAAATTCCTCAGTGCAACCATAATTTCACTCAGAGATCAAATACATATAGATCAATTATTATTAACTTGCATTTTTAACTTTAGTAAATATATGCCAAGTTTTATGTTCATTCCCTAGAAAGTTACTGACAGCTATCCTTTAATCTTTTACACAACCTCTCAACATTCAAAGAACAGCTGATGCATAATGAAAGGATACTCAGACTGCAGTATTTCTAGTTAGCCAGTAGCTAATCCTATGATAAGTTTTGTATATTTAGTGCTGTACTACCTTCTCTGCTTTGTTGGGCACAAAGCTGTTAGATGGTTGTGACTTATGACTTTATTGCTGAAGGTTGAAACTAGTGTGAAAACCTGAAATGTTGAGGATCATCATAAACAGGAAGTCATGATATAAACTTCATTGTAATATGCACTGGACTTGGATACTCCGTTTGCCTTTTCAAAAATTTGTGTCCAATTGCCATTTGTTCTTTTCATGAATTGAAATCTTTCCACCTAGCATTTTCTTTCTTCCTCCATTTCCCTTCCATTCTTAAAGCTATCTCTACAGTATTCTTGATTTCCAGCTTAGTGGGATTTTAACCTAAAATGCTTTCTCATTGTGCAGTCCCAAGAGGCTACAGCTTCTGTGGAGCAACTTTTGTTACTCTTGTCAGTAAGTACAGAAGCTTGGTTGCCCTGTCTTTGGCACAGGAGAAACAAGGTCTAGTGAGCACTGTATTCTGTCACTTGACTTTGCAGTTCATGTGTTTTAACCGATGTGACACAAATGGCATGAGTATACAGACACTGCACGATTCATACTATGGTTATATATTCTCAGGCTGCACAAGGAGTGCTAGTACTTCACAGAAGTTCCTTTGATTAGACACCAAAACAATAAGTGAAAGCAACTTTTGTGGTACATTTTTACTGTTCAAGAACATATCCCACTCAGCAGGCAGTACTGAAGTAAAGCTGTTATCCTATGTGGAAATGAATACATTGGAAGTTTTGGACTGTTACGAGTTTCCATTAAGTAAATTTGAAGGTTTTAGAAAAAGTAAGATGAATCTTGAACAAGTTGTTACTCTTTTCAACACAAATCACATACTGAGGAAACAAGGAGAGGGTGTTCATAGTTTTCCACTTTTAATTCAAACTGAATGGAATTAAATGATTTATAAACTGCTGAAGTTCTGCATTTCATGCACTACCCCTCTGTACATGCAGTCACTTTATATATATTACCCAGCAGCTGCCTCTGCTTCCTGTTGGATGTTGCAAGGCTTGCATGTGTTACCTAGATTACAGGAGTGGTACAAAAGATTAGAATTGACGTGCTTACCCACAAACTACACTGGCAGACCACAAGACACCTTTGGAGACAAAAGCAAGTGGTTTCCAGTCTTTCAGACTTTGTGATTTAGGACTGAAGTGCTTAAGTTGTTTCATGTGAAACTTTACAAAGTTTGTCATATTATTAGCTGATTTTTGTGTCTCTCAGAATCTTTTAATGAGCTTGTTTTGCTCTTAAATTGCATTTTCTTATTTATACTACTACAGTATTTCAAATGGGGATTTGTTTTAAGCTTACGACAGTTTTCATATTAAAGGCTAAATTCTGCCTAACACTGAGGTCCACAAAAGCCTCTACAATTTTGGATTCCAGTGCATTTTTCCATGAAGCTATGATTCGTCTGTGTATTGGGTATCTGTGTTAGAGGACAGCTTTATGAAGAGAAACAGCACTTCCTTCACTTAGCACATTTTTCCTTAGGAAGCAGAAATATGGATGTTCAAGACAGCCCATTTTTCAATTATACTATGGCATCTGTGCATCTGCAGGGACTGTTCCACCTCCCACCCCTCCCCATGAATTTAGAGAGCTAATTGCTGGAGTTTAGGAAGAACATTCTGTGAAATTTCATATTTTGCCTTTTTTCTGCAGGCATCTGCTACTGACCACTGTCAGAGACAGAATACAGAGCTAGTTTTCTCCTGGCTGTTTCTCTGTATTGAGATATGCTCTCGACAACTAATTGTAATATTTTGAGACGAAGCAAGGATGAGATTGTTTTCTAATGTGCAAATCTTATGCATGTGTTTGGTATTTGAATGAAAAACAAAATCCTGGTGTTAGTGTGGCACGCTGTTCCAACAGTCAGAAAACTGTCTGCAAACTAATCCAGTTAACAATATTTCAACTTGGCTGATGGAAAAGAATAACATGGCAAATTACTTGGGGCATTATTATTCTGCCAAAATAATTTCTGAGGCATTTAAAAGGCTTTATAATAGTACCTTTAAGTGAAATTCTAGTGATTAAATTCTTGCATATTGACAATGCAGAAAAGGGGGGTTTTTTAAAGGTATTTCCCATTTCAGTATCTGAAAACTTGATGGCTGTTCAAAGAAGTAATGACCATTAGCTTACTGCTCTTCCATTCCCACATACATAGAGTTTATCTAGGAATGGATGTGATAGTATGTTTTAAGAACCTAATGCGGTCAGTAAGATTCTGATACAGGTGTTATCTCATGGTCTGATCATGCTCCTGGTGAGCTAACATTTTAAGATTGGCTTAATGAAAAAAGATATAAAAGTTGGAGATTAAATACTATGCTTTTAAAAGATTTTGCTTGTGTAAATAAAATTCAAGACACTTTAAGTAATGACTTTGAGGATAAATAATGCATAAGTTGTGACCAAAGGAGTAACTGGTAATATGGCTGAATTATGGATACATCTTGCAACCTGCATTAGCTTTCTAGGCTTTTTCACTGCTGAAACTAAAATGGAGAAGGGAAAGTACACTGTAGCCCATCAGTGTGAAGGATTAAAAAAACCACCTATATGGGCCATGCAATAAAATACCTAAATAAAATTCAATGCACTACAGTACCAGGATGAAAGAATAAACCACATTAACAGTTCCTTTAATCTTAAATATCATAAATGTATATGGTAGGTAAGCTGTGTTTAAAAGCTGTCAAATTATGTCCTCCTCTTTTTATTATTAGCTAATAACCTTAAATCACTGTGGGACAGTGAGTGGTTCTTGTCCCTGGCACAGCTGGGTCCAGGTGGTCCATTAGGAGTTGAGGGAATATCTTTACAAGCAGCTAAATGATGACTCCGCATCAGTCATAGATGAGCACAAAATTGTGATGCTCTTGTGACCCACTGGAATAGCACCAGATGCGTTGTCCACTTCCAGCAGCATTCTTAGCTCCTATTTCTCTCACAATCATAGCATCTGAGCTTGATGATGGGATACCAGCAGGAAGCATTATTTCTTTCCTCTGTTAATTTTATTATTTGTATTCCTTTCAGTCAAATTCAGTGCTTCCCAAATCAAATATTCTCTTATCTGATGCACCACTAGACTGCATTCAGAAGCAGAGTAAATAACTTGGAGTAAATAACATACCTTAGAATAATGGAGATATGAGGATTAACTGGGGAAAGTGAATTCTAGTTGCAGTTCAACCTATTAGAATTTTTTTCACATTCTCTGGAGACAGAGGGTGATGGACAGTGGTGGTCAGATCATATGGGCAAATGAAAATGAGAGATCAGATTTATCACTGTTTAGATACCTCAGAAACAGAAATAGGTAACACTTCTTTCATCAGAACTAAGGCAAGAATAGCAAGTCCAAAAAGGCCTAGTAATCTTCCTGTAATATTTGTTATTAGATGTAATGCTCTTTCACTCAGTCTCTCAACAACTTATTTCCCCCCCCCTTTTCTTCTCAAAGGATTGTACTGTTTCCTTTTCATGTAGTACAAGCACATGTGTATTTGTCTCTTGGAAATTGTCATTTTGCTTGCTTTCATAAAACCAACTAAGCTGCATGGGATTTATTTCAGACAATTTTTACATTGTTTTCCCTCCGCAGTTCTCAGTAGAACTATAATGTTGGTTAAAAGTCCTGTATTAACTCTTGCAAATACAGAATAGAATCACATTAACATCTAATAGTATGTTTTACTAGGCAAATTATTTCAAAATATGTGGCTCTCTATAAATGTTTTCTTACTTGATAAGAAGTGTTGTCCCTGAAAGGAAATATGTTAGCCCTCAGATTTACAGAGTAAGCATTTCAACTTGTGGTGGAAGTTTATAGCACAATAAATCATGTGCTTTTCTTTTACCATATCTTGCAAGCACAGTTGGACAAGAGATGATCAGATTTTTCCCTCCCCACAAGTAAAATTCTTGCACGGCTGCTGGACAGCTAAAAATGTAGTTGCTTTACTAGTTATGTGTCAAAGTTACAGAGCCTCCGTGCTGGCAGAGTCTGATTTAAGTGGTTGTGGTCAGTCTGAGGAACCTGTGATGTGATAAGATAGCGTTTGTGAGGTCATGTGGTTTGCAAACACCCAATCTAACATAGCAGCTTTGTCTACACAGGATAGTTAAATATACACTCTATGCTTTAGAAAAGTGAATTGCTTTACTCCTTAGGCTCAGCTTGTCTTTGAGAGTCAGATGTTAAACTGGCTTGATAATGCCCAGATTGTTACAGAAGTAGAGGACTGATCAGATTAGGAGTCTTATTATCCAGTAACTTTCTCTAATTTTGTCCTGCCCTTAATAAAGCAACTAGCTTTAGAAACTCTCTGGCTAAACTAAGCAATCAACAGTCAGAAGGAAGGCACAATGGAATCTCTATATTTTATGAACTTGCTTGTTTAATTCAATTAACTTTGGGTGGGCATGGTGTAATTAACACAGTCATGTTACACTTGCCCAAAATGATACAATTGATTCCTTAGTGATGGTACTTCATTCCATGAATCTTTGGACACAAACTCCATCTTTGCATCAGGTAAGGTTGATTCCTCTCCGTTCCCCCCAGTAACAACACCATCAACGAAATATTTTCCATCCCTTGTGAGGGTGAAGGAAAACGCTATATGTGAAGAGTGTAACCAGGACACTGATGTAGTCTGTCCTCAAATGGAACATGTCTTTGTTTACTTGGATGAGGGACACATGATTCTTAACTGTTTCACCACCACTAGTGACAGATTAGATAAAATAAATGAAGATGGGTGATGGTTTTCACATTTTTCCCCTTTTTTTCCTGACTGTATCCTACTGCATCAAAGTTCCAGATCTGTCTTGCTGAGCAGTATAATAGTTCTTGATTGCAGCATTAAAGATGAACATAGCTATATTGTGTCCTTCTTTAGAGTTTGTCTGGATTGCTAAAGCAAGTAAACTGATAATAGATAAAGTTATTTCACTATCTTGGCAATAATGTTCTTGACTGTTGAAACTGTGTGACCTGTCTGCTGTACTGATTAGAGCTATGTCAGGGTCTGTTGTGTGTTTCTGCCTGTAAATTAAGTTTTTGGGGATTGAAAAGTGGAGGAATTGAGGAATTGAGGTTGTCCTGGTTTATCTGAGTGTTGCCTAGGTGAGAAGCAAGCTCAAGAGAGGACTGCTATGTGTTAGCTGTAATAGGTCTCCGTAAACTTATCTGAATATAAGTGAGGCAAACAGTGGAAATGTGGTAGAAACCCCTCCTAAAATTCTTTTATCACTTTGAGTGGCAGCCAGCACAAAGGAAAGTAGTTTCTGCAGTCAGAGGCAAAAATGTTACTTAGTCCATTTAAAACTGCTGAGTTTAACTTGTGCTTTAAAAGGACAGAGTAAAAGTGTGAAATGATCATTTCCTGTAACTGTTGCCCGGAATGGGTATATTTTCAGTCTCTCTATCAGCCAGTACATTCTAGTTAATGCTTGAGGTTTCAGTAACGTTTGTATTTACAGATGCATACTGTAGAGAGGAGCATTGAGACTTAGGTATTTCCTTGGATATAATAATTGCAGTACATTCGGTATGATCATATTGCTATTCTAAATTATTTTTGTTGTCGTGTCCTCACTGCAAATAAACACTTCCATCAGAGCTTCTTGTAGACTTTCTGGGAACTTTCCATAAATAACTAGTATGTAGGTGGAAGGAAAATTCCTAGGCCTGTAGCTTGGAACTTTCTTTGGAATTGCATACAATCTCACTACAACAAACCTGTCAATCTTACAAAAATTCCCTCAAGAAATAAAACCTGAATTATAATTGCCAAATACTAACATTTTTTGAAAATTGTGTAAGAGTTGGGTATTCCTTAGCACTGTTGCTATTTCAATTGCATATTTGATACCTAACTTCTAAGTTTTACTTGATTACACAGCACTAGATCAAAACCAGATTCTTCAACCATATAGTGCAGTGACCAAAACGTCATGACCTCCCATTGATCGCTTTATTGGTTTCCTGTTCTGATTCACTGGAAACCTTCTGATCTGAACACTTGCTGGTGGTTTTAATCTTTGTCACGTTTACAATACAGCAGACTATCTATGGTAAAACTGATACATAACATACATTTAACATCATATTTCCTTTTGGCTCAAGTGCTCTCCAAATAATAATGTTGAAAAAACACTTTTTATAAAAACTTAAGTCAGGAAATATAAGAGTGCATTCAGAGCAATAGGAAATAAATAGCTGGACAACTGGAACTGAGCTTTCTTTTAATGCATTAAAACTGTTTCATAGATTTTATTTAAACTTCCTGACATCTATAGGGATTTTGTAAAGCATTTGGTATTACTGTAAGACTAAATATGACTTACAGAAGTTGGCAATTTAAAAGAGGCCAAATTTTAAATGCTATTAAAAAAATCCAGAAACCTGAAATTAGTCAGTCTTGGAATTTTTTTGCTGCTCTTTTGCTTTTTACTTAGAACGCACTGCAATGTTTTGAACTCTGTTTAGTGATGTGGTCAGCAAAGTTCATTTGAAATAAATATTTCAGGTTGTATACCAGTGTGTTATATACTAGTGTGTTACTCTTGGTAATCCTTTTAAAAGTACGAGTTTCAAAAACAAAGGTAATACTTTCATTAAACAGGAGACTCGTAATTAATCACATACTTAATCTTGGATTCCAGAGAGTTAAAGATGAGTTGGGTAGATTCATCTAATGTTGTAGTACCTCATGACTGTTGCTTTTAAGCCTACTATAGATGGGGGAAAAAAGTCAGACCAGTTTTTAACTGGGGTTTTTAACTTTTAGCAATAGCAGCCATACTTGCACAGCCAGAATAAGCGGCCTAGGCCTGTTCAGGTATTTATTATTGTCATTCACTGGTGTTCTGGCTCAGACCCAGAGTAGGATTATCCAGCCGGGAGTTTACTACTTGCTTTGATTTCTGATTAGCGTTTGTTGCCAGTTTCAAGGTGTTTTGCTGCAATTGCTCTAAGAAGTGGATAGATAATACTGCAACAATATTAGATTGAATTCAATTTACAAACTCCAAGACCAATTTTACTGTTTTGAGATAGTGCAGATCAAGAAGTTCAAAGAGAACCTGCAGACAGCTGGATATGGACACTTGCAGTCTTCCTACCATAAAATGTGCTGCAAATCAGCACCTTTGAACCCTTCTGCTATACTGAAAGTAATCAAAAACCAATCTGCTTCTTTCTGCTTGTCCTAAAAACTCTAGCAAATGAAAATTAACTTTTCTCCAAGATTCATTTTATTACACCTCAAGATAAGAAGCCAAATATTCCACCAAGTCCTCTAAAACTTTTTGTCAACAGATTTTTATCTTGGTATGACCATTATAAAATTTTTGGGGGGGCCAGATGAGATAATGCTGGAAGGAAACAAATACAGCTCTGAACACATCTCTACAAAGCAGAGTTAATTTTCTTTAGGACACTATTTTATATTCTTTATAAATACTACTTTATAGAAACCACTAAACTTGCACTATTCTAGAATCACTAACTCATATCAGTTGTTTGTTGATTGTGCAGGTTTCCTGTTTTTGTCATGCTACACTCAGTCCCAAATAAATGGCCAAATGTGCTAAGATGGTCCCAGACAGTCTTGAGTATGTTGGAATGCAGCTTGGCTCTTCCTGTAGGGATCTTACAGGGACTGGCTAACAACCTGATGGCTAACAACCTGATTTCAAAGGTCATTGCTGGACTCCCTAATAATCAACATTTTGTTCATCTCACTGAAAGCTGGGTGAAAATTTTTAGACAAGGAAATTAATTTATGTATATATCAAAGACTTTAAAAGTGTCTTTTAAAAAAAAGCTTTTATGAGAAATGAAATGTTTAATGGTGATTCATTAACTGCTAAGAAAAGGAAGCAGTTTTGCAAACAAATTTTTGAAATACTCTCACTGCATGTTCTTTGTAAGCATGATCAAGACATTTCCTGCTTTCTTAACTCACAGCACCTAATGCACTGGATTTTTTTTTTTAAGCAATTTCAGTTTGCTTTATTTTCCTTAACTAGTTTAATTTCTTTATTTAGTCTCTGATGAGAAACTTGACTACTGCCTTACAAATATCAACTTTGTGGGTGGGGGAAAGGCAAAAGCAAAAGCAAACTATAGAGCTATGTAGTGGTGGCTCTAGTCTGCTAGACCCCAAATATATGTCAAACCCTTACCCTAAACACTTCAGGCTAACTTTAATATTTTTAGTTGAGGTGAACTCCATGGGGAAAAGTATTTTTGTTAGTGGCGTTATAAAACTTTGCTGACATAGTCTTCGAGAGTTTTTAAATGCCTTTTTAAGTGTATTCACTTCCCTCCTGATGTCCATGGTTCTTCAACACCCATTAGAGTGTATTGAACAGCCTGATTTCAGCAAAATTTAGCTAATTTGCTGGGATTTTTTTGCTTTTGGCACAAAATTAATTCTTAGGGAACAGAGCAGTAAAGAGAACTGCATACTAACACTTCCTATTTGAGAATGTCATTGTCTATTGTATCAATTTCAAAATTAGTTAGATTTTACAATGAAGCAGAATGTCTTTAGGGAATTTGAGAAGACTCAAAGTTGTTCTGAAGAGTTTAGATATTTTAAATTGAAAAGAAAATAAAAAGACGTGTGAAAGCAATAAATGAAGATGTGACCTATTTCCTGAATTTCTCTACTAAGAATATCCAATTGTTGCAGATCTTGCATGTCTGCCTCACAGCAAAAGGAAGACACGGTTCATTGTGATTTCTCTTTCCTTTGCCCCCCCTTTTTTTAACATATTCTCTGGATATATTTTGAGCTCTAAAAAATGTATTTTGAGGTCTATATTTCATCTTTTAAATCTGTAGGGGTAGATATGGCATTGGAGAATCCAGAATGGCTTTGGTGAGAGACTGGGGGGAGGGCCAATCTCCATAGCTTTTCCAGGATTTCAAAGAGGAGAAGCCCCTCCCAGCTGTCACCTTTCAGTGAGTCCAGGGTTGTTACAGTCTCTTCCTCAGGAGGGACAAACAGTGATTGGGTAGTGGGAGCAAATCGAGTAAATGGGAGTTCCTAGATCAACACCTGTTTGGTCAGGTTTGTTTGGGCTTCTTGAATCATCAGTAATTTCCAAGAATGACCCTTGTCTGGCACTGATCATGGCTGTTACTTAGAAGCTGTTAATCCTAATTATGGCTGCATTTATAGCTATGGTTTTAGAAAAAGCCCTTAATGCTAACTGAAGTGAAACAGGAAATTCACTGACGCTGAAATAAAAGCCACAACTTCGAGCTTTGTCCTAATACAGTTAAAAAGATAACACATTGCTAATTTAACATATATTTTTAAAATTTGTTAGAGAATGTGTCACTATTTCTAACCAAAGAATATCGTATTATATGCAATATGTGTTGTTGATTTTTACAAATAATCTTGTTTTACATGTAATTTGAAGGTATACAAGTTGTCAGGAAAAGACTATCCTATGTCTTTTGCATATGATCCATACGTTTGGGTAAAAACTGCCTCATGCTTGAGGAAAATGAAGAATGTCTCTTAAAGCTGGTTTGGTTTTGCTTTAAATTTTTTCTTTCTTGCAGAATTAATTGAGCCATACCTAATATTTTTTTAAATCTCAGACTGTCAAAAAATGGCTTTCATTAAAATGCTCTGATACAATTCTGTCACAATGCATGTCTAGCAGTCTCTTTCACATTAGGAAGCTGATTCTGTTGGGAAAGTTTAGAAATCCTATTTGCATTGTAGCTGTACAGCCATTAAACTCGTTAAGAATTGCTTTAGATGATGGATTGCTATTATTAGTTTCTGCAACCATTTGTTTAGCTCACCTTGTCTCCGTTTGTGCAGTGTTCATCTTGTGATGGTTTCAGTATGAATGTGACTCAACCATGTATTTAAAAATGGGCTTCGGGGAGTTTAAGATATCTAAGGAGCTGCTTGTGTTCATAGAAGTGAAAAAGTAGCATGAAAAGGCCTGCAACTTTAACATTGTTCATTTCCTTTGTGTGCATGTACAGAAATGCTTCTGCATTGTACCTGCTGGATGTAACAATTGTCTGGACTGATATTTGTCTCACAAATGACAATATATTTTCCATTAACTCAGTTGAAGGTGCTCCAAGTACTTAATTTCCTGAGATAAGCATTTTTCCAAAAGAAGTTACTGGGAGTGATTTTAAAGTAGTGATAGTGTACCACTGTATGCCTTAAACTGAAGTAATCTCATTACAAGGGGGACAGTCAGCACTAAGTAGCAGTCAACTGTTATATATGATAAGGGATCCCATTAGATGCTGTGGACAGTCTCAGGACATTTTAAGAACTCCAATTAAATTGCTTTTATTCATGTTAAATGTAATTATAATTTAATAGATCATAACTGATTTTTTTTTTGGCTTGTAATTAGGTTTTGACTTCTAAATCTCTACTTTCATCTTGCCAAATTGACAATGGTTTTTTATGCATTATAGGACAGGTATTTGAAAATGCTTATGACTTGTTTCTTCAGCTAGAACATACTTTCAGCAACATTCTAATTTTGACACAGGTTTGGTTTTTAAGTATGAAATCTTATGAAGAGTTGCAGCTGTTACTAAGGTAGAGAAAAATAATGAGGGAACTCTGATTTTTGGATTCCTCTTGTTATAAGTAAAAGCACTGAGAATTCAGTATCTCTGTTCTTTAAATAAAAATATAACATCTTACCTTCTGCCAAAACCAATTTTATTCACCCGAGGCAGTGGTCATATTTTTATCGTATTTTGATCTCACCTGTGTATTGCTTGGTCATCCTACTATATTAAATATTTATTGGCAAGTTTTGTTTAAACTTGTCTTTACTACTTCAGAATTGAGTAAATTTCAAGAATTAGTAACTGAAGCCTTTTAAAGAGAGCAGACAGTAGCATTTTAGTTTGAGTTTTCACCACTGAACTCCTACAGGTTACAACATAAAAATGTCTCCCAGAGCTTAAGCAGAACTCTTTCACAAAGTGCCACTTGAAAATATGACATATGTTCTCTAGTTAAAAAAAACCAAAGAGTCTTAGAAATATAACTGGCTTGCAACTGAGTAGCACCCTTCAAACTGTGATCCTATGATTTAATGTAGAAGACCTTTTGAATTGTTTTAAAACGTCTAAATTTCTCTTTACTGTTTCTCCTTCATGCCTGGCTCGATGAGGCAGTCAGCATCAGGTAAGAAAGTTTATTCTGAGGTTCAAGGATCTGATTGTTAGCCTTTTTTCAGCTCTTCTGAATTTGTGAAAATACAATGTTACCTGTTAAGAGTATGTACACCTAAAGTATTTTCATATGTTGACCAGCAGACATACAGTTTGTCTTTAAAATGCTGAATTCTTTAGGCAAGGGAATGTATATAAATGCACACATCATTAAGATTCTGCTCTTCATTCAGCTGGCTTTTGAAGAGATAATGATGACATAGATTTTGGTCATATAATGTTATTAACCCTTTGAAATGTTCTAAAGACCATGTGAATGTGCTGTAGTGAAAACTAGGTTGAAGCTGCAGTCATCTAGACAATATGACCTGGATTTGAGAACTCAAAGCAAAACACATGGGTTTACCAGACCTGGTTTTTTATCAGTTGGGTTTTTTTCACAGATGTGATCAGATTTGAGATTCTTGCAAAATTGAAAGAGTAGGAAACAGGTTCATTTAAATGTCACTTGTTGGAGTGACAGAGATCTAGTTCCCTTCACTTGGAGGAGCAGATCCAAAACTGAAAGCCTTTAACCAATACTGACTCTCTGTACAAAAGAGAACAGAAGTAACAGACCCTGGGACGGAAGTCCATACTCTGTTCAACATGACAGCAAGAAAAGGGTTGTTTTTCCTTCAGGGAAAAGGATAGAGTGGAACTAGGGTGTGGAGGTGTATGTTTGAGTTAGGTCCACACATCCTGCATTTTGAGTCCTTAATCGGATTTCCCATTGTCTTGATATGTTGGCTACACGAATGGCAAATCTTGGCATAATGCTTTAGTTCCTCCTTTAAGCTCTTCTTCCATGTTCAAATGAAACACTGACAGCAAGAATCTCAAGTCTGTCTTAAAAAGTGACAGATGAGCTTTGATGTAAGGTGATTCATCAGTTGCAAAATCTAAGCCCTTACCTACATGATGGCAAACACAGAATTGTTAGTTACAAATCAGGAAAGATATTTTCAAGTTGGTTTTGAGAGTCCTCTGACATAATTGGCTTAGCACACAGTAGCAGCCAAATTGGACAAGGCAATGTTGGGCATCAATAGGAAGTATATTAAAAAACAAATAAAGGAGTCTCTTTTGCCACTTGGTATCTAGATGGATGTAGAGAGTTTAAAGAAGGCCTGTAGGGAAGTTAAAAGGCAACTGAAATGATCAGTTGTCTTGATTGCTGCCTGTTCATAAGGCTAAAAAGGAGTGGAACTCATCTGTTTTAGAGAGAGGGCTGAGGGAGGCATTGTGACATAAGGTTCAGAATCATGAGCGCAGAACTGCTCTTCACCACTTGTTCCTGCATTATTCGAATTCGGGGGCAGTTACTTAAAACGACTAGGAGATTAGTTTAAAACAAAAAAAGGAATTTCTGGAACTTACTGCCACAGGAAGCTGTGGAGGTGCACAGCAAATAAAAAGAAAATCATCAGTCATGGACAGCTGGTCTATAAATGTATGCTGAAGCAACTAGAAAGAGATTGCACGTATATTTGCTACAACTACTTCTGGACAAGTGGATGGAGGCTTGGTAATATGAAAGTGCTGTTGTCACTGCTGGAGACATGATATTGGGCTGGTGTACCAACAGGACAGTAATGTTCCTGCCTTGAAAAAGATACTACTTTTTCTATTAAAGTGCAGAGCCTCACTTGCTAGACTGTAAAGTTATGTGAGAATGCAAAGGAACATCTATTTTAGAGCCTTATGCTGGTATTAGCCACTGCTATCTAATTGCATTGGAGCACAGGCTGTCTGCAACTTGTTATAATGCTTTGAGAAGCCTTATAAAGCCTTTCTGTTGCAACAAAAATTACAAATAATCAGGCTCCTTCAGAAATGCTCCTGAACAAATATTCGATTGAAGTGCCCCTGAACTATCTTCAACTCAGAAAGTACACAAAACTGGAAATAGTGCACAGCTGTTCCCACCTATTCTGTTATATAATTTTAATTTCTTGAAGATTACTTGCTTTCATCAACACTGAAGTTTAAAAGTCAGTGCAAAACAGATTCTACCTTCAATTGAAAAAACAACTTAAGTATTTTCAAGATTCCAGTGATGCATTTCTAATTGTAAAATAAAAGTAACATTCTGTTGAAGTCTAGATTTTGCAATAAATACAGACATTTAGTACTGATATTTAATGTAAAAGCATTTGTATTCAAATGACAGCATTTACATCTTTGAGAAATGCAACAACTTGGGCAGGTACAAAGTATCTCAACTTCTCAAACTCAAAGTGGCTCCTATAAAGAGCAGTAATATGCATCTCACTGCCTGTGCTCTTCACGCATCTCACTGAAGCAGGTTGGAAGAGATGCTGGGAGGCCTCTAGTCCAACCGCCTGCTCAAAACAGGACCAACACTGAATTCAAAGCAGGTTGCTTAGGGCTCTGTCAGTTGGGTGTTCAAACTTAATGACATGAAGAGTCCACAGCCTTTGAACAACCTATTCTAATTCTTAACTAGCCTTATAGCAAATATTCTCCCTTCACATTCAAACACAACTTTGTGTTTTGTGTTACAATCAATGTCTCTTCTTCCACCATGCATTTCAGTAAGAACCAGCTCTTTGCTGGCTTAAGGTATAAGCTCCTGCCCCTTAACCCTTAAGTCTTGGTGCCTCTCATTAATATTTTGTACTGAGGAAGGAGTGAGGTAGCCAGTGTGGAATAGGACAGATGCAGTCTAACAAGTGCCAGATAAGAATCCATTCCCATGATGTACTGGTTGTGCCCTTGTCACCACAGCCTAGTGTGCTGTTAGCCTTTACCCCTGCCCAGGGACACTGTGCAGTCACGTTTAGCCTCCTGTGTGTCAGGCCCCCCAGGTCCTCTTCAGCAGTGTTGCCCTCCAGCCTGTTGATCCCCATAATACAAATTCTATGCTGTAGTCTGTGCTTCTGGCTGAGGTGGCCATGTCTCAAGCAGACGGAAGTTACGGAACTCTGTGACCATTGATATTACCATTGATTGTCATGTATATTCTCTGCAATTCATTTATGTTTCTTCATAACAACCTGTTTCCCCTTGGATGCAAGGAGTACTTGAGAAAAAAGGCAGGCAAGTGTGAAGCTGCAGACCAGAAGTGCTTCTGGAAGGTCACAGATTTGTTATTTTAATGAAAGGATGCACAAAGATAACACCACAGTGTTTTCCCAAGCTTCCTTTAGGAACTGGCAAAGGTTGTGTCTATTCATGATTTTTTCACCAACAGCATTTTCCACAGACTCTTATTTGGAAAGGTTACTACCTAAAACCGTGAAACCATGATTTTGTCATGTTACCTAAATATATTCATCTAAAGGTATTGTGTTTTAAGTCTTCAGGAAAACAGCTGAGGTCACTGGCTTGGCTTTCTGAGTGTTCAAAACAACTAACATTGAGTATCAGCTTTATAATTGCAGGTGAACCAATGGCTCAACTGTGCAGACCTAAAACCATATAATTTCCTACTCTAATATGAAGTTTGTAGTCACTGGTACAGTGGATCTTTTTTTTTCCTGTGGTGAGGGTGGAGAGAAATTGTTGGGTTTCTGTGTTTTATTTTCTTAGTGACTAAAATTGATAGCTGTTTTGGAAAATTCATGTGGTAGCTAATCTGATCATATTGCAGGATATTTTCAGAGATAATATTTCTAAATAACACAAGAATGTCTGTATCAGGCTGTCTGTATCTAGGTATATAAGCTAGTAAAAATTATCTATTCCAGATATCTGTTACTGTCCAGTATCTAATATTTGGCATAAGCTTAATTTGCTTGCATCATGAGTTACGCTGTGCAAATGTGGAACTCTGTTCTGCTTGCCTTTATATAAGCAAAGACCTCATGAAACAACTGCAGCCTATGTGTATGTGAAGAAAATGCAAAAAACTAATGTTAGTGCACATAGTAAACAAGGTTTAGATCTACAGCATGTATCCATATTCCTAACAGGGATGTTCTGATATTAAAAGGTGAAGCTTTTACATGCTGTTAACATGTGATTTAATGGCAGCTAGTGTGATTATGACTCATGTGATTTTTTTCCAACTCCTTTTTTATTCTCTTCTACACAAGCCCATGGTAAGTACAGAGATTCTTTCTTCCCCAAATGGACAGATAAAAATCTCCCACTGGTGTTCAATACTGAGGACATACATGCACTTGTTAATTATTAAAGTGAATATTACTTCAGATTTCTGAAACTTCAAATAGATTTCTGTAAAGAAACTCTTCAGGCATTTTATTCTTTCTATTCTCCAGGTCTCTTACTATGAAAAGTAGATTACAAAGTAGCACTTGGTGCATCTTCTGTTTTAAGCTTTCGGAGTAACATTAGGGAGGTTCTGTAATCCATTTTTAATGTTCTTCTGCATCCTCAGGATTTTTTATCTTAATAGTCTTATACTGTTAAACTGACCCTGAGGGACAGTTGCTACTAAAAGCTAATAAAAGTGAAATTATAAAACAAACACCACAAAACCAACCCACCTCTGGAATGTCGTCCGTGAGTTATTTTTCATTAAATTAACAGGAGACTCCAGCACTTTTTCGGTTTTAGTTTTGAATAGCTTGCATGCGTGGTTTTAATAGTGTATCACTCCACAGTGCATTGAATTAAAATGTTATCTGTCTATGGTCTGACAGTCATTTTTGTCTTGTTTGATGATCTCTTAAAATTGCAACTACAATCTATTTATGCTGTACGAAGAGATGTTTCTCTCATACTGCTTGATCTGAAATCTCATTGGATCTGAATTAGATAGTTAAGACAATCTTGCAGTGTAGACAGAACTAAACATGTTC
The DNA here is from genome assembly GCF_003984885.1 of Neopelma chrysocephalum. Lineage (NCBI taxonomy): Eukaryota > Metazoa > Chordata > Aves > Passeriformes > Pipridae > Neopelma > Neopelma chrysocephalum. The sequence goes on along the minus strand of NW_020897760.1, from coordinate 5,904,447 downwards.
TCTAGGATTTTCTTCTGTGGCTGTGTGAAACCGGCAATATTCACTTGAGACCCTGCTCTTTGGAATAGGGGAAGGGATTTCTCAAGTGAGAAGTCAGGTGATACAGGAGAGAATGGACCTGTAAAAGCAGATGTTAAGGCCAAAAGTCCTGTCAAAACAAATAGGCCATTCTAGAAAGTAGAAACCATCCTTGTGGGGATATTAAAGATGCAGTAAATAGAGGAATCTGTCATTACTGATTCTAGATACCTTCATTATTAAGCCTTAAAACTGTAGTACTTGAAGTGGTAATCAAACATGCTACTTCCAGATCTAGCATTTAATTTTATCCACTAAGAGTTCAATGATACATTTCTTGAAAATGTGTTTGGTTGTTTGGTTTGGTTTGGTTTTGGTTGTTTGGGTTTTTTTTACTACTGGACTCTTGAGCTCTGATTAACTGTTAATTTCCACTTTTTTGAACAGATCAAATGTCTAAAAGGCCAGAGAGACTTCTCAGACCAACCCACTTTTGATGGGATTCACATTGTCAACCATTTCACAGGAGATGATGAATCATTTCATTCTTCTGATGAAGATTTTATAACTAACTCCATACAGGAGAGTGGGGTGAACTTTCATCTACCCAGAAGGACTGGTCAGATGGCTTTGGATCACACACTTGTAGACAGCAGTGACAGTGATACTGAGGAAAGTGCCCTTCAGACTGGGAATTCAGACAAGATGGTTTCTAAGCAGAGGAGAACGGAATCTTACTCTACTACTGTGTGATTATCACTGTGACGAGCACTGAAGACTTTCCTATTTCTTTAAGGCTGAAATTGAAACCATCCAGCAGTTAACTTAGGCAACTATTGGATCTGGTCTGGCCTGTGATAAGAATATGGATGTACTGTTTGTCTGCCTTCTCTCTTTGCCAAATCTTGCTAATGACATACCATTGCCATAAAACAGGCTGGGAAGAAGCTGATGGATGACAGTTCTGACAGTATTACTGAATGTTCTTTGGTTTAGAAAATGCAAATATATTATTTCTTAAGTGCATAAGAACCATTTTTGCTGTTCACAAACACGGGAATTATTTTCCTCAAAAGAAATTGCTTTCGTGCAATATTTTATGCTCTGAACAAAAGTGTATGTTTTACATTGTTATCCTTTTGTGATCAAGATGGACCCTAGTAAACCATCTGATCATGACACATATATATAAAATTACCTTATGCTTCTCAATTACTTTTGTTTTTTTACTGAAGTTATTGGATGCCCACAGAAGGCTTGAAAGAGAAGCCTTTATCTGTAGTACTTCATATATGCCAATAATGGTCACTAATGTCATAAAGGTGTTTTCACCATTTTCACTTAAATCTATGTGCATCTGCTTTTGATGTTGCTAAATAATAACTGGTCTGAAATATATTAATTACAATAATGTTTATTTTGTACATATTTATATATCTACACCAAGCTGAAAATGTACATTACACCATTTTATATGAGGAATGTAAATGTTGCAATATTACTGTCTCTGGTATTCTAACAGGAAAATGAATTCTGTATATACACACTAGAAGTGAATTACTAAATAAAGGCAAAACACTAACTTTACATTCAGTTTCAGCCTAGCTACACTAACAAGCTCATGTCAGAAATGCTTGTTCAAAACACTATTGACTGAAATCTTTTACCTTCATGTATATGTAATGAAAATAAATTTTTCATGATTTAACAAGGATGCAGCATTTACTGTTTAGTCACTTCCAAGCTACAGTCCTTGGTTACCATATAGTCACTTGTGGCCTCTAGATGGGTTCAAATAAGGTGAAAAATTATTCAGTTCTAATGAAAACATGGTCAAGGCAGTGTAAAATATGTAAGTTCAGTCCTCTTACAGTTTATATTGCAGACCTATGTAGGAAGTGAGCTATTGGTGCTGTCACCAAATAGCTGTGATTGAGCAAAGCAGTGAGAGATGAGCTGAGCATTCTGCTTTCAGTCTCCTGACAACTGAGATCCAGTAAAATGGCTTTACCTTCTTGAACAGAACAACATATTCTCCTGTTGTCATATGAACACTTACTTGCCTTCTCAGACACATTCTAGTCAAGAATATTCTTAATATTCCATTATTGCCATGTTATGTAATTAAGCAATCCTTAAGACTTCTTTTAGCAATATTTGCAACTGTTCTATTAATAAAAAAAAGCAATGCACAAGTTGGTACTGATAGGCTGCACGTATGTTAACTGTCTTGCTACTCACAAGCAGCAGTGTAGTTGTTTAAAACTGCAGAAGTGTGGAAGCACACTGCTGAGTGCATCTGCCAGGCCCGTGAGGCGTTTCCTTTCCCTTTATTTGCAATGTGTTTTCAGAAAGAAACAGCACGAGTGAGGAGATTAACAAACTTTCAAAGAATGATAGAGAAGGCTTCATGGAAGTAGCACATTCTGGGCCTCTCAACTGTAGCATCTGCCCAGGTGCATCTAATTTACATCTTAAAACAGGTAGGTGACAAATTCCAAATTACTGATGTCTGCTGCTCCTAACTTGCTTCAGTATTTCTGCAAAATTTCCCCACATCCTACCACTGATTATGTTGTTCCCAGTGCAGCCTGTGGGAATTGCCACCTCTGAGGTGGATTAGCTGACTGATCCTTATCCCTGCTGAAAATTTTATGTGTGCAAAACCAAATTAGGAGCACTTTTGTTCACAAATGAGTAACAACTGTCTTTTTGCTTCCAATGAGCATCTGCTAACTTAAGTTTGCACCTGGATCATTGTTGCCCAAGAGGATAGGTGACAAATGTCTTGTTGCCTGTCATCAATACCAGCTGCAAGCCTCTCTTAAAGGTAATCTTCTGTAATAAGTGGCAGGCACAAAAATCAGTTGAAGAGCCATAAAAATCCTCTCTGTTTGAACAGTTAAGTGTTATGATTTTGCAATAACTGCCTTAATGTTCAAGTGATAGCAAATGAGATTAGTTGGCAAGAGTTATTTCCTGAACTTTTGTATAGAAGTTCTAAATAGAATAAATACTGATACTGATACAGCATAAATAAAAACATTAAGGGAAATATAGAAGTCGACCAGCTACATCTAGTGATAAAAATGAGTCACTGGACATGCTGCAGTTTCAGAAGACTTGGCTACACACAGACTACCCTACAAAGACAGCGCAAGACAGGCTGCTCAGCATCATCCTGCTTTTTCTGCAACTCTTCTGGCAAAAAAAGACACTAATTTCTTTGTTATGTGTATTATAATTTGAATATGCATGATAATATTGTCAAGTCATTTACAGCATAACAATATATTTGTCAATAAATAAAACATTAATTATGCTACATACCATGACCTTCTAACAAACATTGCTGATTGCTTAGATTTGCTTTACAATGCAGGCTGGAAAAGCTCAATGCTAACACTAAAATCATAAGGTTAAAAAAAGCACATAAACATGAAAACTCAAGATTCTTGAATATGTAAGTGCTGCAGCTGAGAAGAGAGGTGAAATAGAGAAGGGGGATGCCCTGCTATATATGGGGTTTATGTGTAAATTACATTTTATGTAATTGTAAATTACAATTTTATGTAGTGAAAATGGTTCTGATTTCCCTAATCTGATAATCAAATGCCTTCACTAATTAATTTGCATTTTCTTACGAGTATTTTAGGTACTAATAGCATTTATGGTTAGACCTCTTCTTACTTAAGTCATTTCATATGTTAGAAGCTTTGTAACCTTTGTGAAAAATTTGGAACATGACTATTTGGGAGAAAGTACATCTGTGAAGATAAGAAGCATGTATTACATTCACAGCTCAAGAACTCTTTATTATCATTGGTCACTTTTTTTTTTTTACAAAAAGCAGACCTCATCTACATACACATCCACAAAGTACTATTGTCCACTAAATTCAATTTTCAACTGTATCTGCAATTTCCTGTATTAAATAAATTGCTATGAAAGTGATTAAAAGAAGCAATCACGTAGGAGTTTGCATACATTTAACAAAACCACTTTGTAAATTCTGTACTATTGATCTTGATCAGTACTCAATCCTTTTTTAGAACTGCAACACAGAAAGAATTGTGTGTTTTTCTGGGGTATTTAATGTAATCACTGTTCTATATCAGAGACTGTGTTAGTGACTTAGTGAAACTTGATACTCATACATTTCTTTTTTAAGCTAGAATGACCTAGAGATATGTTAGCATAAAAATACCCACATTTTATATGGGATGTACTGCTATTCTCTTACGTGTTCAGGCTCCAAATAATGTAACTCATTTGGGGGGAAGATAGAGGATAATGCGAGTCCCCTAGGAAAGCCATTAGGCTAGTCCTGAAGACTAAAAAAAATCAACCTGTAAGACAGAGGTTTGTACAATCTATGTGGAAACTACGGTGTTATGTTCAATCATGCACCAGCTACTAATTCTGTGTATTGAGAGAAAAGCTATGTATAACTAACAGATTTCTGGATTCAATTAAGTACATTTTTGTTCTGTGAAATACTTCTATCGTTGTAATTACATCAGCATATTTTCTGTAATTCTCTGAGGATTTTGGTTGGTGATGGAATTTTTTGGTTTGGAGTTGGGTTTTTTGTTTTGTTTGGTTGGTTTTTTGGGTTTTGTTTGTTTGGGTTTTGTTTTTGTTTTTTTGGGGGGTTTTGTTTTGTTTTGTTTTTAACAAACCAGTCCAAGACATAAGAAAAATCGGTGAAATACATTTCCGCAGTAGGCTTTAGAACCAGAAATTCTGAATAACAGGAAGTACACAGTAAATTGACTTCCAACATAATCTCTATATAGCATGGAGTTTCAGCTTCAGAGTGGAGAAAACATGTTACATATGTATACCTACGCATGCTCAGGCACTGACTGACTACTAAGATTCAACCGCTAGATCTAAGATACAACAGCTTAACGCTCTCCCTTTCCAGGAACTAATACCTTATTTCACAATTAGGAAAAACAAAAGCAGTGTGGCATACTCTTAGAATTGTATACTACTGCCCAAGTGACTGAAACTTCTACTGTCCCACTACGAGAACTAAAATTCCTATGAGACCATTTCGCGTAGTCTATGTTCTTTTCATCCCAGCTCTCAACACCAGAGCATACTGTCACTTTCCCTCCCCAGTTTGTGCTTACAGGGATCATTACTTTTCTAATCTGTTCAGAGAGCAGCAGAAGTTACTTTTTTTGATTGCTGGAAAAACCAATCAAAATCACTGATTAATTTCTCACGTGTTACATCACGTGTTAATGCCACAAGGAGAACCATAAAGAAGGCAGTGAACAAGATGGTGGAAGAAAAAAGAATAAGCAACACGTTAAAAATGTTTAAAAAAAAATTTTAAAAAAGACACACTTCCCAACAGAATGCATATTGCTACAAGTTCTAGCAGCTTCTCATAGTGAAACTGTTCTGCATAACTGTGCTCCCAAGTTTTATCACTTTAAAGTATGCACGAATTCCCCCCAGTATCACCCTCTTTGCTGCCTTCACAAGAAACTACTTCTCCCCTGTGTACCAAGCAGCTAACCTGTCAAATCCTGGTCTTCAGATTCCTGTTGCAAAGTATCTCATCACTTCTGATCGAAGATCTCACCTGCAGCCCGTCACGTTTGGCGCCTTATCTGATGTTATCTTAGCTCTGAGTGACACCAGGCAGCTGCTGTGAACAGTGCAGTGAATTACACTTCAGTTTTAAGCACGACTATAATACAATCCCACCCTACTTTAAATCCCTCCTCTTGTTTATTTCTTCCCTTCTTTTGACACCAAGGGCTAGCAATCATATACTTACCATTGCATCCAACTGTATCTTATCAAATTTCTACGTTTAACTTGGAATACCACACTCCCTTTGGGGGAAACATTAGAGCAGCTCCGTTAAAACCCAGCCCTACACTGCCCATGAATTACAGCCCTCCGCCAACTCAGGGCCTGGGTTTTGGCTTTTTCCACCCTGGGACACAGAACACTTGGCATTGTCACAGAGCTCTTGCATGGCCACCGCACAGGCAAGACCACCTCAAAGGTTACTGAGCTGCAGCACACACGTCACACAGTAAACCAAGAATAAGAGCCGAGCCCCTTCACCTCTGTTCAGCGTGCTGTTACTGCAGATAGCAGCTCCTCTCGGCCTGGGGTCAGCCCTGGGCCGATGGCTGTGTGCGGCTCCCCGCGCGGCGGAGGCAGCGCTGAGGGCTCCCCTCAGGGCTCCCCTCAGGGCTCCCCTCAGGGCTCCCCTCAGGGCTCCCCTCAGGGCTGAGCGCGCGGGGCCGCCTCCCGCCTGGCGCCGCCGCCCGCGGGCACGTGGCACAGCGGCCCGCGCGCACGAGGCGGCCGCGCGCCCGGCCCCGGTAACACCGGTACCCGCGGGGTGTGCGGGTGTGGGTGTGCCGGTGTGTGCCCGCACACCTCCCGGTGACAGAGCTGAAACTGCCTGAGGCCCCGCTGGCAGCCCCGGGTCATCCCCGGCACCGCTCGGTGCGCAGCGCCCGCGTTCCGCTTCCCCCTCCCCACCGGCGGCGTGAAACAAATGGTCCGTCCAGCCGAGATTCCGGGAAGGCAGAGTCCATTCCAGGCACGAACTGGTTTTGCAAATCACGAAACACTGCCGGTTTCGTACCATTTCCCCTCTAATCGTTTGAGAAAACTGACGCCCCAGAGCCAGATGTCTGTTCCCGGTGCCCCTGAAGCACCCACCCTCACACGAGAGATTATATTGCTGTATGTGAAGTATTCGCTTGGTTCACTCGTTGATTTCTTTATTTCTGCTGAAGGATTTAACTCGATTAGGGAGCAGAAGGTGAGGAAGGGCCGTCCGCAGGTGGGCCGAACAGAAGAGGCTGGGCGCAGTGCCTCCCGCAGGACAGCCCCGAGAAGAGCCGCTCGGCGCCCGGCAGCGCATCACGCACCGCGCATCCCGCATCTCGGATGGCTGCGAGCGCCCTACGCACGGAGATCACCGCGCCTTACTGCGTGCTGCAGCACCTGTATACATTTTGAATTGACATATATAAAGACGAATATGTATTTTCTTGTAACCAGGTCACAATTATTTATGAGCGCTAATACTAATTTAATTTTTTCTCTTGCTTTCATTACATCCAACCAAAGCGCCGTGTAGCAAGGTATTCATAAGGGTATGAGTTTATCATCCCATTTCAGAAGCAAACGAGAAAGACTGTTTCTCAAAAAGTCACAGTGAGTCAACGAAGACGCATACACGAAATTAGACCGAGTTGTTCTAATCTGGTTATTTCTACTGACTCGAGCATTGATTTTAGAAGCTGAAGGCGTGAATGATTTTCAGAGTAATCAACCAAAGGCGCAGCAAGGAGACCGCGGTACACAGCTGCCGTAAGTAAAACTGCTGTGCCCAGCACCAGGAACTTTCCGGCAATAATGAAGGTGTTAAGGGCGATGTGTCAGTCGTGTTCTTCAGCTTCCTTTTGTGTCACACTAAACCATCAGCAAAAGGTTGGACAGTTTTTCTCGTGGTGGTGTTTGCTTGCTTAGTTAGATTTTGGGAAGTCAGGTTAATCCTATGTTCCACAGGGGCTCAGTGACATCAAGTGACTAACGTTTCTGTGAATGCTTTGGGGGTGGTGGCGTAAAAAAACATCTGCTCGCAAAGCCAGCATGCTCCAGGGCGTGAGAGAGGCTGAAGCTTGCTTCTGTCATGTCCGACTTCAGTCTCAGTCGTTTCTGAACGGAAAATGGTGTTAAACCTCGATTGGCTCACTGCAGAGCCGCATTTTGAGGGGCCCTACAGCCATCGAAACGATGCTGGTGACCCGAGATGTCTGATAGCGAAGCCCAGAACCACCTCATAAAGATACCGGAGACCCGAGCTGGATTTCCTGGCTGCATTAGGAATCCGAGGCTAGACCTGGAAAACTATGTTTTGAGGTCGTGTGTGAGTGTGTAAAGCAAGGCGAGCCTTTTTCTCTTTGCCGCCCGTGCCTGCCCCACGGATCCTCCCCGAGTCAGCACCTAAGCACGGGCACGCAGGGGAGGACGGCAATCGCTTCCCTCCTGCGCGTTTGAATCGCTGTCAAGCAAACAGTAGCGGGGGGGAGGGGGAAGTGGGGTGTGGGGATCTCGCCTACCCCTTCCATATTTAACCATTACCTAAATCCGAAGGGAAATGAGCAAACCTCTAGGCTTGGGTCTTAAGGTATTTTCAGCGCCGTTGGGCGTATTTATCCCAAAAGAGTTTTCCACAACAAGTTATTTCTAGTGTAGGAGAGGTCTCCGTCGCCCAAGGCCCGGCCTTAGCCCCGATTACAGCGCCACGCACGTCCCGATGGCGGCGGGAGGTGCGGCCCCCGCTGCCGGGCCGGGGGCAGGGATGTGGCGCGGAGCGGGCTCGGCAGGGCGGGCACCGGCTGCCCCGTCTCCTGCCCTCTGCCTCTGCCCGCCAGAGTCAATCTGTGTTTTGAATCTGTGACTTGTTCTCGTTGCGGAAGTCGAAGGGGGATCCAAGAATAGTTCAGATAGATTTGTGTAATTTCTGGAGCAGAACCCCGAGAGAAATGAAAGGCCCGATTCCAGAATGACACTTCGATGTCACTTTAGCGAGCCCTATGTGAGGTGGAATACGGTAAGACATTTTCATTTAAGGAAAACTGAGAGAGAAAGAGAGGACGGGAACAGTACTGATTTGTGAAGTTCTGGCTTTTTTAAAAAGGTTTTTTTTTTTTTTTTTTTTGCAGAAGCTCCTAACTAACGCTCAGGAAGTGGAATTTGTGGTTTAGGGGGCCGAGCTCTGAAGGAGTCGAGAGAGAGAGAAGAGAAAAAAAAAGCCAACTCAAGCACCATTGCTCCTTAAAGGGAGGCTAAGTTTAAAGTCACCCAAACTATCAGGCTGCCGTGCGTACCCCGTTGGCAGCCCAGCTTCCTTCGCCCCTCCAAATGGGTAAGCGCTCTCGTTTCTCTCCCCTCGCATGGGCAGCCGCCGGCGGGCGAGCCCCCTCTCCTCTCGGCCTGGTCCCCGCGCCGCTCTGGCCCCGCAGTGGCGGCCACCGAGCGGGCACGGCCGTCGGGCCAGCGGGAGCGGGGGAAAGCGGGGGCGGGTGCCCGCGGCGGAGCGGCCGACAGGTGGGCTGCGGAACTCGCCTTCCCACGGGCCCAGTCCTTGCCTGGCCGGCTCCGGCCTTGGGAGGCCGGCGGCGCCTCCGCGGCGTGGCTTTTGGAGGGAAAAGTGCTGCGCCGGGGACGAAAACAGGCGGCAGAAGCGGCGCCGGCGCCCGGAGCCCCCAACGGCTGCGGCGGGCGCTGCTGTCGGGGGACCGACGCGTTATCGAGACCGCTTTGATTTCTCGCCCTGCTCCGCGCGGGCCCCCTCGCTGCCAGCCTCCGCTCAAGGATGAACCCAGGCGCAGGTGGGTCTGGGCAGCAACGCTCCCACCCGGGCACCCGGCCCCGTGCCCGTGGGCGGCGCCTCCCCGGCGGCGCGGAGCGACCCGGCCCCCGCCGGGCGCGGACGAACCGGTGCTTCGCGGCACAGCCGGGGAGGGCACCTGCGGGGCAGCTCCTGCGCCCCGCCAACGGGTTGGGCCCCTTCCCTCTTTTCCCCGTTCGCAAACCTGAGGCCGCTAACGGGAGAGGGGGAAAAAAAGTGAAGCGATCCCCCTAAAGAACCCAACGAACGTGGATTAAATTCGTTATTTGCAAAGTGTCAAGTGTAATGGCAGAGGCGGCACGTACTGGACGAGTTCCAGTGAACCTCTCCTGTCTTACTCCCAGGAGCCAGGTCGGGGCAGCTCTCGTTAACCCGGTCCCTGGCCCCCCTCGACTCCCCGCAGGGTCCCCCAGGAGGTTTCCCACCTCGTCTCCTCTCCCCGCCCCGGCTTTCGGTGCCCGCAGCTGCAAGGTGTCGCGGCGCCGACAGCTGCGGGCTTCAGGAAAGATTCCGTTTTGTTCGTTTTCGCGTTGTCGTGGTTCGCGCGGGATGAGTGAATCAGTCCCTCCGACAGGAACAGCCCCTCAAGCGCCAGGTTTACGCTACCGAGTTTGTAACGACTCTGCCGCCCGCCCCGTTAGCAACCCCGCGCTGACCAGCCCGTTCAGGGTGGCGGGGACTGATAAGCAATTTCTGAGGAAGAGAGATTTGTTGGCGCCCCTTCTGCCGCGGCGCCGGCTTGGGGACCAGCACGGAGGCTCGGTGCGCCCGGAGAGCCGACTGCGGACGCGCTCCCGCGGAGGGACGGGGCTGCACCCGACCGCGACCCCCAGCTCCCTCAGCCCCCCTCGTCCAACGAACGGTGCCCGGCTACTGCTGTTGCCTGTTCCCCGCGCTCTGGCTGCGACCGACAGGCTGCCGGAGCGTGGCCGGGGCGGCCCCAAGGCCCCCGTGTGGAAGGTGGAAAGGCGTTGGCTGGGGGCGGTGGGAGGCTGAGTTAGTTGCGCTCAGGGAAGGGGGGGCGAGGCGAGCGGGGCCGGGGGCGGCGGCCGGAGCCACCTGCGCGCTGCCACCTGGCGCACCGCCCCCGACGAACGGCCCCTCCCGGCCGGCGCCCCCGGCCCTCACCGGCGGGATCGCCGCCTCCCCGCAGGTCGCCTCTTCGCCGCCGCCCCGCAGGAGACTCGGGGGTGACGTTCGCCGCCGCGCCCGGCGCCTGGAGAGGGAGTGCGGCCGTGACGGCCGTGGCAGTACCCCACCATGCCGAGGTCCTTCCTAGTGAAGAGCAAGAAAGCGCACAGCTACCACCAGCCCCGCTCCGCCGACGAGGACTACAGCCTGCGGCTGGAGACGGTGCTGGCTCAGATCTGTGCAGGTAGGAGTCCCTCGGTCGCAGCCTCGCTCGGTCACAGCCCCACTGCCCCGCATCACCCCGCTGCTCACGGCACCGGCCGGTCGCTGTCCAGCCCCCGCGGGACGCCGGAGGGGCTGATGCGGGGTTTTAGAGCGTCCGACATCAAACCTTGGTGGGAGCGGGACCGCCGCAGGAGGTGGCTGGCTCCCACCATGGACCCGCACTGATGAGCCCCCTCGCCCCCTTTGCCCTGCAGACAGCAAGATCCCCGAGGACACGGAACCGTGCCGCACTGCCCCGCCCGATCCGGAGACTTCCCAAGGGCGCTTCTCCCCGGAATCCCACCTTACCGAGGCTGCCGATGGCACCTCCGAGTCAGTGCCCAGCTGCGAGGGCAGCGTCTGTGACAGGGTGTCCGAGTTCGAGGATTTCTGGAGACCTCCCTCGCCCTCAGTCTCTCCAGGTAGTACCGGGGCGAGCATCGCTCAGCGGGGTCCGGCTGCATGTCACTGTCCGTGCCGTGGGGCAGTGGAGCATGTATTTCGTGATTGGTCGCCGCCGCCGAAAACGAGTACAAGGGACAGATTTGCCTATCTCTTTTTTATTATTATTTTCTTCCCCCCACAGATTTGCCAGAATCTGTTCCTTCCACTCGTTTTCGGATTACGTCTTTCGGGTTGCTTTCCCAGCCCGTGTCCCGCTGCTCCCTCAGCAGTCTGTAGAAAAGTTGTCATGACATTGGGTGTTGCTTTTTTTGTTTGTGATTAATTGTTAAAAGCAGGTCGGTTATGTTTTTTAAGGGTCCCGGCATTTTCCTACAGGGTCCTGCCTACGCAGAGCTTATAAGTTTTTTAAGACAGTACAAATTTCTACTAGGCAATCTATATACCTGTAGCAAACAGCGTTGATTTTGTGTTTTTTATTACCTGCTAGACATCTTCCCCAATGTCCTTTCAGGTTATTTCTTGACTCTTGCCTATAAAAAGGATTTGTCTCTCTCTCTTCCCGCCCCCCTCTCTTTTGGTGTTTTTTTTGGATTGGGGTTTTTTGTTTGTTTATTTTTCTTTTCCATAAACGCATTTATAAAAACCAGAGGAAAATAATGACGGTCAGATTTAAACACCCCAAATCCAGGAAACTCACACTTATGGCTGCAGTGCCTGTCTCTGGCTCCCTCGTCCTGCCTTTGATGTGGTTGGAGCAGTGGGAAATGCTGTCCCCAGCCTGGCGCAAATACTTATCTCGTTTAACAATACGGTGGTGTCATTTTATAACAAAAATATGTGTGTATATAAAACCATTTTTTATTGCTTCGATTAAAAAGTGACAGCTGGAAAAAAGAACAATTTCTGCCTCGATGAAGGAGAGATTGTGTCAGGTTTACCGAGTGACAGCAGACACCAGCAAACGAATACTTAGTCCCGGTTCGCCACCGGGTTTTCCTACTTTGTCTTTGTAGTGTCCTTGCATATCAGTGGCTGATTGGAATCATGCGGGTTTGCATTTTTAAAGCCTCATCTTCTTTTAAGAGTCCTAGACCCCTTTGAAGGAACATTCAAAATGCCCAGCATCATCACAACCAGCCACAGGACAGTTTCAGTCTGTGCAAATGACAGACCAGACCAAATGCAACAATGCAACAGTCTGTCTTCTGATAATATTTCTGCACAAAGTGTAGCAATGTGGGTAATTTTTTTTCTAATGAATTTGTCCTGCTTCTCCTTTCCCAAATAATTAAAATTTCTGCACAGGAAACAGACCGTTTTCACGTGTTGTATAAAGACAGATGTAAAGTGGAGCAGGTATTTACCAGGTCCACTCTGCCTTTTCTTCTTCTCCACTCATTTCTTCCCTGACAGTGGGATTCACTAGCTCCCAGCCAATCATCCAGCTGTCCCAGGAAAATAACTTTGCAAAATGCGGGTGGCATCCCCAGATCAAGATTTTTTGAATTGTAGGGGGGGTGCGGTTCTGGAATTGTCTGATCCCATTCATAGGAGGACCGGGAATGTAAGGAATTCCCAAGAAGTGTAAGAACTTTATTAAATGAATCTCAGTACATTGAGACAGGTGCTGTTATGTTAATGATGAAGACAGTGGCAGCAGGATTAGATAGTTGGGCTTCCTCCCACAGCTCTCTCCAAAGCCCTCTGCCTTCCAGCTGCTTTGTCAGATTCAGTGCAAAGCTGGAATTTGTGTCTAGGTCACTTCTTTAAGATGCCCTGGTGAGAGACTGTATTCCTACGATTGTGTTTGGATGGGGCACAGTTTTTGTGTTTTGCCAGGCAGAGAAGATGAGAAATGATGATTCTAAATCATGCTCAGAGCAGGCATGGTGAGCAGTACGATGACCCCCTTATCTCTTGAATATAGGTGCAGGTTGCACTTCAGTATGCAGTGAAAGCCGTATTTCACTTTGGTTTTGAGTGCTGTGCTGCTGATCTAGGTGGGCATACAGCATACAGACACACTACCTTTTAACTTTCTAATAGACTGTTGACTCCATTAGTGCAAATCACTTTGCTATTTAACCTCACTTTCTGTGTGTCTCTAGTCACACATGTTTGCATATACAGAAGGTGCATGGGAGCTCATGCAGCAGTGTATTAGTAAGTCTTGATGAGTCTCTTGACGCTCCAGTCTTGAAAGGAGACTTGTACTGGGTATAATGGGCAGAGAGTGTGGTGTTTTGTGCTCTGTTTAAGAAGACACTTGAATTTTTCTTTGCTATGCATATCAACCATTTAAGGTTGAGTTTATCTTGCCTTCAAAAAAGAACATTGATTTTTTTTTCTCCTAGAAGTAGTCTATATAAAGACTGCACAGAATTTCTAGGAAAATGAGGGAGAATCTTTGTCTCCCTCCCTGCTCCCCGCTAGATGCTGTGGAGTGGAGGAGAGGCAGACACAGAAGTACCTTGCAGCATGGCAGAGCAGGGTTTGGAGGTTGCTTTTGCACTGGGTACAGGGCTTGGATGGCTTGAATATAACATGAGTGACTCCCCTGCACTTGTGCTTGAGAGGGCTCCAAAGCATGCGAGGTGATGGAAGGAACATTGCACGCAAACTGATCTGTGGTGCAATGTTCACCGTGTACTGTATTGCCAATTCCAAGAGCTCAAAAATCAGGTCAGCCTTCCCTCTCCTCTCACTCAATGAGCTGGCTTAGAAATCAAGATTGTAAGTAATACCTTATGGATATTTGGTTCTAGTGTTGAAAAATTGAGGGTTTATGTTTTCATAGTTTTCTTTAATGTTTGGCCTAGAAGTCAGCTTTAAGGGGGGAAAAAAACAAGAACAAGCTTGTTCTTAAAACAAGAACAAGCAAACAAAAGAAGAGCTGAAGGCCTGATGAAATCATGCAGTTTTAAGAGCTGGGACTTTAAGATAGTTTTTAATTTTGTGATAAAATCGTAAGAGATGGCAACACTGAAACTGGTTGCAAAGACACGAGATAGATGATGTGACACTGACCGCAACTTTGCAGTCAGTGCAGAACAGGAAAAATCATGCTCAGCACCATGTCAGCTAATTTGATTTCATCGCTCTGTTCAAATGTCCCAGTTGGTATGTGTGCATATATATCCAACCAAAAGACTGCTAATTTCAATGGAAGAATTTGAGACTCTTAACGTCTGAAATTACGTAAAAGATAGGAAACAGTCATGTCATTCAAAGCTCAGTTTTCACCTGATTTCTCACTCTCTTCTGTAACCTCCCAGTGACCATTTGCCTATCCAAATGGATATCCTAACACATCATTCCTTCCTTCCCTAGTCCACCCCTGGTTATCTTGTGTTACCGAAGGCTGAGGCAGCCATGGGAGCTCTGAAGCTGACAGGAGGGAGAAAAAGTAGGAGAGCAATTGTGGGTGGACAAGATTTTGGTTAAGAGGGGTTAATCTGGAAGCCCAAGTTGTAGGCAGTGCCAATATCTCTATGAAGGCACTGGTGTTTCAGCAGTTAACTGATTCATCTTTTCTTTGGTTCACTAAAACATTTGTCCAGTGGAGACATTTGACCCTCCCAATGCTGCTGTGTGTTGTGATGAGAAGTGAAAGCAGTGCACCTCAGTCATTAATCAGCATCTCTGGCAGACATGGTTGGGGTCTGGTACCTCATGCTCCATGCCCAACTGTGCTTTCCTCCATGCAAGGCTTCCTGAGCGTTTGTGCCTCATCTCATTTGTGCCATTGTATCAGACTCTGCTATGGGCCCCCAAGTGTGATTGATATAGTAGTGCCCAGTGCCTTGGTCAGATGCCATTGCCAAAGATGAGCCTGTTAGAGTCAACTAAAGCCATCTAAGCTTGTCCTGGTGGAAGTTTGCTTTGATTATCACTGGTAGGAAAATGTTAATTGTGTCTTCAGTTTTTAATGTGGCTTATACTGATGACTTTACAAATCTCTATGTTGTGGGTGGACTCAATTTCTTTACATGGAGAACCTCAGAGCAATCTGAAACAATCATGATTTTTTTTCAGATGAGGATTGATTTTAGTTGTTCGGGGTTTTTTTTTCTGAAAAAGTGTGGCATATTATGCAGGCACCTCAAAAGCTGTTAGTTATGTTGTAGTGTAGTTATGGTCAGTTGTGGCATGAAGCTGAGAGACTAGATTGGGACGTTAAATTGTGCAACAAGCTGCTTTTGTTGAACAGGTAAATCTTGGTACAGATTTGCTGTGTCTGGCACCTCTGTAATGTCATATTTGGTATATGGATGTGTAGAATCTCTGTCAGAGCTTAAACATGGACTGCGAGCTTTGATGTCCATCTTGGGATATAGCAGATACACGTTTCTGAGAAGCTGCAAATAAACTGTAGGAAGTTGCAGACTGAGTTGTTTAGACTGTTTACACAGTCAGAGCAGTGGTATACACCTGGACACCCAGAGATGGAGACAGAAAAAATTGATGTCTGCTTTAAGTAATTTGGCTGGGACATCCGGTAAGTAGGTAGTACTGGATACTCAGCCCCTAATGTGCAGTGTAAAATGTCCTCCCATGAGAGATGAAAGGGCAGCCTCAGTGTGCAGTACAGGGGTCTACCTCTGGGCATAAGTCTGAGTGCTGAGACTGTTCTGCCCCGTGATAGTGTCTGGATTGTGAAGCACGCTAATTCCCATGCCCTTGTGTTTCCGCAGCCTCGGAGAGATCCGTGTGTCCATCCCTAGATGAAGCACCCCCTTTCTCGGTGCCCTTCAAACCGTACATGTGGAACAGCCTGGGTGGCTCTGAGCTGAGGCACCTTGTGCAAAGCTACAGGCCCTGCCCAACGCTGGAGCGAACCTCAACGCTGGGGCTCTTCTGCGACCGAGGCTCTGAGCCTGCCCTGTATGGCGCTGAGTGTAGCTCTTCTCTTGGACTGTATGGTGACTTCAGCTCCCCGGGCACGGGGCTGTTTGAGCGCTCGCCGGCAGCAGCTCCTGGACTCTATGCCGAAACGCAGCCTGTGCTGCAGCAGGAGAAGGGGCCAGGTGGCATCAAAGTGGAGTCAGACCTCTTGTGCCGCCCATTGCTCATCAGCACTGGCTCTTACAAGTGTGTTAAGTGCAGCAAGGTAGGGGTCCCTTTCTCTCACACTGGTTATGACTCTTCCCCAGACCCTTCTCCCTGGTGAACCTGACCCCGTGTACTCTCTTCCCTCAGGTTTTCTCCACACCGCACGGCCTTGAGGTGCATGTGCGCCGCTCACACAGTGGCACGAGGCCCTTTGCCTGTGACATGTGTGGCAAGACCTTCGGCCATGCAGTCAGCCTGGAGCAGCACAAGGCCGTGCACTCGCAGGTGAGAGCAGGGCAGGCTGCCAGGATGAAGGTCTGGGAGCCAGGGCCAGCTGCCTTATTCAGCTGGCTCTGGGGAGGGCAGGAAGGCAATTGCAGGGCAAGACTTGGGGATCTAAACTGAGGAGGGGAAGAGAACATGGTAGGGCTGCAGTTGGGCAGTTGTAGGTGAAGAATATGTGACAAGCAGAGGAAAGGGTGGGCAGCTAGTGAGCAAAGGAGCTAATCACCAAATTTAAAGAACACAGGCTTTGTTTCCATTCCTCAGACCTTACATGCATCTGTATTAAGCAGTGGGCACTCTTTGCACTCCAGAGGTAACAGATAATAAATTTTCACTCTCAGAACTGGAAATTGTAATGCGGATGTGGACTTCTCTTTAACAGCTAAAGCAACTCACTGTGCTTTCTTTGGATGCAGCTCTCCTCATTCTTTCTCCTCCCTCCCCCAAAGAAGTGAGTCTTTCCTTGTTTGTAGTCACTGTGTCTGTGAGGGGAACATCTGAATGACCAGTCAGGTATAGAGCACAGACTTCACCCGTCTCGACACGCTCTGAGTCACACCCCAAAAGAATATGGTAGTTAATTTCGGTAGGAGGACTTGTAACATTTTCCACCTGCTGATACTGTGCCATATTTCCCCTTCCCCACCCACTTGACCTGGCAAATCTTCCTTCTTCAGATGGGCTTTTGGTGGATAGAGTTACAGCAATGTTTTTTTGCAAACTGTTTTACTTATAATTTCATGAGTGTGCAACCAGCAGAGCACACAATGAGAGGAGATATCATCCATTAAACAATGGTGAAAAGAGCAAACTGCATACTGTGTCTATAGAGGGGACAGCATTTCAGGGAGAGTACACTAAAAGCCAAATAAAGAAGGTGATTGTGTGGAAGCATAGAAGGAAGAGGAAGGTGCAATGGAGGTTAAGGGATGGAAAGAAGAGATGATTTGTGGTGGAGAGGAAGGAGTATGTGAGGGAGAGGCGAGAGACATAAGATCTTAAAGCATTTTTTTTTTATATGTTAAAGTAGTAACCTGAAAAGCTGTTTTTCCCAGGTGCTCTACATACCTTTCACTTGAATTTTAATGGAACTACAGATAAGCAGTTAGCTGTTACCCTGCCAGCAGAACTCAGTCTGCCACAGAGATTTCCCAGGAGAGCCAAGCAGACCTTAGCACCCACTTTCCTGTGTACGGTGAAGAGGTGGCCTCTGAACAGCGCTGCAGCTGTTTGGCTTCCCAGTAGAGTGATTGCATCTTGGGCCCTGTTAAAATGTGCAGGCAGACTGCCTGGTCCATCAGGGCTGCCCCCACCTGGCTATTCTTGCCAGGAGGAAGAGCTGTTCAATTAAATTTTTTGAGGAGCAGTGCACAGCACTGGGAGAGGATTCAATATCTTTTTTATCATGTGGTGCTATCAAGCCAGTGTTAGTGTCTCTGAAGGCCATTTCAGCTCTCTAGAGAAGTGTAAGTGCTTGCTAAGGCAGAAGGGACAACACTGATGTGCTGCTAGGTAGTTTGTTGCTGATGGGATCATTGGTGTGGTGTAATGTGTGTGTTTGTGCTCATCTCTCTGCAGGAACGCAGCTTTGATTGTAAGATCTGTGGCAAGAGTTTTAAGAGATCTTCTACTCTGTCGACCCACCTGCTCATTCACTCAGACACCCGACCCTATCCGTGCCAGTACTGTGGGAAGCGGTTCCACCAGAAATCTGATATGAAGAAACACACCTTCATTCACACAGGTCAGCCCTGCAGCTGCTGGTATTCAGCCCCAACATGAGGGCAGAGGTTTCTCTGCAGCAATCCATTCCTCCTCAGCGGGGACAGTACACACACATCTCCCGGTGCTTCTCACTGCCCCGCTGCTGTTCATGCTGTCTGAGCTGTACTTGGGCAAAGGAGGGTGATTTGAATGTGGTTTACTGAACAGCAGCTGCAAAACAACCCAAATCCTAGCAATCCAATCAGTGTTCTCTTAATAGGATCCACCAATGTTTATTCAAAGGGCTTTCGTGTAAGATGATTTGTAGAGTATTATATTCGTGTAGCCTTGATTTACAGCTGAGGTCCCTGGAAAATGACAGGTGAATTTGATTGCAGCATTGCTTTTTGCAGGATCTACCAATTTACAATAGGAGCAACAGGAGTCTCCTCCTCTAGATCAAACACTAAACTGCAGGGCTGAGGATCCAGCTCTTAGTCTAAATATTTGTTCAGAGATTGCACTTCCACCCGGACTTTCTGAGAAATGGCTGCAGTTTGATACAGAATGGAAGGAGAGGTGCAGAGTTCTCAAGTTTCACTGTTAGTAATAAACATGGAAACTACTAAAGTGCAGGTGAATCACCAAAGGAAATTGTTTTAAAAATGTCATTCAGTGAGAAGGCAGGTTTATCAGAAATCATTAAAAGAAAATCTTGCCTTTCAGACCTGCACTGTTCACTTAAAGTAGAGGGAAATGAATGATGTGTGAGATACGGAAGAATTTGTAGACATGAAATAATAGCTTTACTGGCCAAACCCAAGGTTCAGATAACAAAAATCCTTTTTCCTGATGTGTCCACTAGCAGATATCAAGGGTGAAGCCTAAAAATGGCAAATATGTAGAAAGATGGCACTATATGTGGCACTGCTTGACTGTGACTTTTCTAGGTGATAAGCAGTGAACAATAAATGTTACTTATAAAGATTTTCCACTAGATGGTTGCTGGATGAAAATGAACTATTTAGAAGTAACACAAGTATTTCCATAATAACTTTTTCAAACGAGGCTTGATTAAATAGAATTTCAGCCAAATTCTGAATCAGTCAAAACCATTATTTTGTTGTGAGATCAGAAACTGTGCCTGGGCTTTTAAACTGCTAATATAAAACCAGGTCCTTAACTGAATCAGGGATTCCTTTCATATGCAGCATATACTTGTGAACTGAGACTTCAGCAAATTTTGTGTTATTTTATGATTCTAAGAATCTGATCTTCAAACATCCAGAGAGTTTGTTGCTCCAGCTGAAGTCAGTGGGCTCTGCAGGTGCAAAACCACTCTGAAAATCTGGCTTGGTATTGTGGTTGGGTTCCCTTTTATTCGTTATTTGATAATAAACACTATGAAAATACACTGAGATCCTGCTCCCATGGAGGCCAGTGGAGTTTTGCCACTGAGTGCTCTGTAGAAGTTCCAGAGGCTGCTTTTATTCTCATTTACATTATTTGCCTTCAGGAGAACTTCAAGGCTGTGACTGCTAGCATTTCAGTGTGGGGAACAGAGAGAAGAACAGATATTTGGATAAACTCTGCCCTTCAGGGCTCACTGAATGACCCTAATACCTCCCTTGGGACAGATCCCAGCTCACTGGGTTGGTCTTAACAACCTCCACCTACCTATTCCCCCTGCCCCTATGCTGATGGTATAGTAATCCATGTCATGCATTCATCACTTTTCAAGGAGTTCCTCACGTTTCTAGGGCACAAAGCCAGTTTAAATTGAACAGAGCCCATGCAGCCAAATATGTTCACAAAGTGTGGTACCCTGAGAGCACTCTGTGCTTCAGACTGCTCCCAGGACTATAGCGGGGTGATGGAGGTGCATCCAAGTCCAGACCTGCTCAGCTGTAGTGCAGGCTCAGCTAATGCTTTGAGGCTCCCAACTGCATGTTTTTTGTAAGAATGACTTCTTAGGTAATCACACAGGAATCTGTTTAATAAGCTGTAAGGCCCAGTGTGTATTTGCTGTTTGCTGTGGTCCCATGTAAGCAGCATGATGCCTCTTTCACACCCTCTCTCATTTTCCCACCTTCTGCTTACAGGTGAGAAGCCTCACAAGTGCCAGGTGTGTGGAAAAGCCTTTAGTCAGAGCTCCAACCTCATCACCCACAGTCGGAAGCACACAGGCTTCAAGCCCTTTGGCTGTGATCTGTGTGGTAAAGGCTTCCAACGAAAGGTGGATTTACGGAGACACCGGGAGACACAGCATGGCCTGAAATGAGCCTCAGCTACAATACGGAAAGCCTACAACACTATGAGAACAGACTCCCTTGGCTTCCTTGCTGGACCCAAGCCATTTCCTGAACACGAACCCTGGCATTACCTTTCTGAACAGAGCTTGAAGAGGAAAGAAGAGGACAGAGCCATGCATTGACAGCTCAACCTGAATGACTGAAAGTAGCAATTAAAGGCTGGCATTTTTCTTATCTCCTCTTTGTCTCTGAAATAACACTGGAAAATAAGCCTTTTAGATATGAAGCCTTGATATTCCAAAGATGGATAAGCTACCAAATGTCTGTAAGGTGGAAAATACTTCTCCCATGGCCATGATGAACCCCCTCAAGTTTTCAATAGCTTGAATCACCTTGCAGGAAAACATGGGTATAACAGTGTTTACATGGTGCAATGACAGAGAGCCATCAGCACTTGCCTTGGTTAAGTCCAGTGCTGAATGGTTTCACTCTTGGATGATTTCCTTTCAGGAAAACCTGGAGGATCAGGACTGTACAGTTTGACATCTTGCTGGTTTTTAAGCAAAGGTACCAGCTTGGGTCTGAGTCTGCTCTCTCTTGTTCTGGTGCAAATCAGGAGCTGCATTATCAGTTATAGAGAGGCCCTTTTTATCCTCCCAGAACTCACTCTCTGTCTGTGTAAGGCCTGACTGCCTGAGTGTTTGAGGTATGGGGGGTTACCTCTTCCTACATCCTCTGGGGAGAAGGAAGTTTGTGAAAAGACCAGTGGAAAAGCCAAAGCACAGAATTATGCCTTAGAACCAGAAACCAATCCAACAAGTGATCCTACCTGAGAAAGGCAGGAGCACGAGGAAGGCACAGACTTTCTGTCCAGAACCATTACAGGCTTCTGCACTCTGGGCTTGTTCTAATAACTGGAAAATAGCTACTCAATAACATCATTTGTATATTTGTTTTTGGTTTTTTAATTTTTAGAGGGAAACTTTCTGAGGTGGGCAGGAATTATTATAAAAGTATAATTGACTTAATTTGCCTTAAACAACCCTGCATGTACCTCAGTTAAAAAAAAAAGAGGTGTTTTTACTTTGTTGACAGGTTTGTAAATGTCCTTATTTAGATTTTACAGAGTGTCTTATGTTTCTTGGCACATATTTATTGGAACAATGTTTTAAGTTAATAAAGTATTGAGGATGGTCCAGAGTGATTTTTATTAAATATGTAACTTCAGCACATTTGTGAATGTCAGCCATTACAGAGATTGTCAGGAATGCAGAATCTGAGGATGGAATGTAGGCACAGCAGAATTTGCACAAGGTCTGTAGTGATTGGAAAACACCACTGCCATATATATTTGTCCAGCTCCCACTGATTTCAGTTAAACATTTACACTTTTGAAGACTGGGGTATACTGGGCCTAGCACTATCAGCATGAAAGGGTTTAGAGGAGAAACAGTGGTTTTAAGTGTCTGCTTTGGAAGTGTAGACTGCCAGAAGTCCCTGCTTAGCCCAGGAGAAACTTGAATGTCCCCCCACAAGATTAAATGTCTGTGTCTGGGAGTTTGCAGGGACACCTGAGCAGCAGGTGCATCATTTATACTTAAGCCTGTTGGGACTCAGAGCACTGCCTTTTGCCTGCCTGCCTTGTCAGCAGGGCAGGCTCCATCTGCCAGTTGCAGCCCATACAAAAGAGAAGCAGGAGGAGGATGGAGGGCTCCCTTGTCCTTTTCCCAGCAGAGCACAGCATGGCAGCCTGGGCTTTTATATATGCATATAATCTTGTGCCCACATAGGTATGTACTCTTGTTTTCAGCTTTGTACTTTTATTTTGGATAAACCCAGTGAGCAGAGGCCCCTGTGCCCTGCTGGGCTGGCCCAGCCCTGCGGTACCCTGCCCACCCAAGGGCCGTGGCGCTCTGCCTGCCGTGGTGGCACCCAGGTCCCTCTGTGTTTCTGCTTTCTGCCACCCCTGAGAACCTCAGCTGCTTCCCCACAGGTCGCCATCACAGGCTGTGGCTGAAGCGAATCCCCACAGGGCGAACCCACTTGGGCAGGGCTTCACTGCCGGGCAGGGCTGCCCACACACCAAGCTCTTACTGAACAGCCCAGCAGTCAGTGAGAGAGGCTGTGGCACAGGCACCACAGAAGGTGCCAGGTGCTCTGATGACCACATTAGGCCCATTATGCTGTATTAATTAATGCAGAAGGTCAGTGTAGGATGCTAAGTGTTGATGGGGAAGACCTGTGATGCCCTGGGCCCTGCCCGGGCCAGGGGAGGCTCCAAGAAGTGGCTCATCAGGTGGCACAGGTAGGCTTGGGGTGTCCCAGGGTTATGCTCGGTATTTATTTTACAGGGAAACTGCTATTGTGGATGGAGTTGAGTGCTGGCCAGGGGTTCTGGGCATGGGGTGGCTTGGGTGCCAGCCCGTCTGCCCTCAGGAGGGCCTTTCCTGCCAGGCACAGCCTTCCTCCTTCCCTCTGAGCAGGCCTCACTCCAGCAGGCCCTGAGCAGGCTCAGTTGCTGGCATTTGCCTTTACGATGACAATAGCAACGTGTGCCTGTTCCCCTGGAGTGTCCCATTTCCAACAGGGCTACTAGTGTGGTTTGAGCCTAGTGCTGCCCTGCTGTCTGGGGCGGGCAGCTGGGGAGGCAGCGTGGACACAGCCCGGGTGGTGAGAATGTTTTTCATGGGAAGAATTCTCAGGTGAGAATGTTTTTCATGGGAAGAACTTTATTGGTTCAAGTGTGTCTCCTGCCAGAGCGTGTTGCAGTTCACTGGTGTGTCTCAGGGCACCAGTGCTGGGCTGCTGCTCAGGCCTAAACTGCCCCAAAATGTCCATGTGGCTGCATGGGAAGGTGTTCCCACCTCCTGAGCCTCTCTTGCAGGAGTGCCAGCTGCTGGCTTAGGTAAAATGCAGCTACCTGTGGAGAAAAGACATAGCTTTAAGGTGGGGAATTGAAATGAAGAAGAGGAAAAGAAGATTTATCTGGGGAGAATCAGAACAGGCTACTGAGAGGCTGCAGTGCAAGTCTGAAGATTGGAAATATCTCTCTCAGTGTTATTACTGCGTGCCATTAAAAATGCATTATGCATATTACATTACATTCATGAAGCAGGTTCCATACCTTTTGTTTGCCAGAGTAACAGTAGAAAGGGTAAGAAGAGACGCTGGAGCACACCTTTGTTTCTTTCTGTAAATTTTTAATGACACCTCTAGCTAACCAGTTGGTGAAGCTCAGTTCCTGCATAAAAGTGGAAAGGCAGAGCTATCTACAGGGCGACTAAGCCTTTCAGAAGCTAATTTGAGCTTGTGTTCATCCACGCCAACAATGATTAAATTACCTATCAAGTGTGCAGAGCTATCAGAATTCAGGGCATTGAAAAACAAGGTGAATTTATCTGATTGATGTAAAAGACATGGGTGGAACAAGTAGGTTATAAAAAGAAAAGATCTATTCCTTAAAGATATTATAAAAGTACTTCTCCTGGCAAGTTAATGAACTTGTTACTTTGCTTCCAAAAGTTGTTTTGCCTGCCCAGAAAACAAATTTAGTAGTTGGAATCAAAATGCTTTATCCAAATCAGTTAGCAAGCTGAATTAATTCATGAGGCAGAAACAAAGCAACTTATTAGGTTCCATCCTTATGCCAAGCAGAGAGGTTTAAAATTAAAATATGCAAACATCATCTGTGTTTTCTATATAGTCAGTTTTCAAAGGCTAATGGTAACACTCAGATTGGATATTGCAACACAAGTGAGAGAGCAGCTCTTCTGGGTCTTGCTCCTTCCTCAAGCAAAACTTTTGTTGCAGTTGATGGGGGGAGGAAGAGGTTTTTAGAATAAGCCCTGGGTGAAAGATTGCAAGACCCATGCAACCCTATTTGCAAGCTGTGCTGCTCTTGCACGTTGACAAAGGTGTGCTCCTCAAGTCTCTGTATTTTCCATCCTTAAGAGAAAAAAACCGAACAGGTCAGTTGTGTCAAATTCAACTCCAGCATTACCCAGTTCACATCAGGAATGGATTTTGCCTTTACTATATAAGATTTGGGTCCTACTCTAAACTTAATAGTGAAACATACAGTCCTTTGAGTGAATTGTGATTTAGAAAAGCACTGAAATATGCATGTAAGTCAACCGAGAACTTCTCTAGCAGAGACCTTATTAGATGCTTGCTGAGTCAAAATTCCAGAGATTTTCCCTGCTGAATCCTCGACCCCACTCCATTGCCAAGCCACATCCTGTATGTCTGTTTTCACCTGCAGTGGAAGTGGCTGCTGAGAATGCCAAGGGTAATTTTTTTTTAATTGTCAGTAGGATAGTGGTAGTTTCCAGTATTATTTCCTCTGAGTAATAAAACACTCTAAATAGATTTAAGGCATGAAAGCATCTGTAATGCATTATAAGGTGTGTAAAATGATGGAAAAGATTTGAAAAAATATTTGTGCATCTAAAGCTGCAGACACATCTGAATGTACATTGGATATGGGTATCTAGTTGTGTCTTTGACTTCCCTACTGGGGAAAGAAAACAAACAACAACAAAAAAAAAATACAGGAGTCTCAGAAAATTTCCTGAGTCTGTGTCACACCAGTTTGTGATATCCACAACATATGGACTATAAAGAGAGAGAGCACATAAATCCGAAAGTAATGTTTCATACATTATAAAAATGCTGACCACGCCTTGTTGGAATAATGTTGCCTAACAGATTAACCTGGAGCATGTGATAAATCTTTTAAATCAGATGAAAGCAAACCACTTTTATTTGCTTGTTCCAACATGCTGCTTCTCATCTGCATGTTTTTGGGTTTTTTTTAGTAGAGATGTCATAAAAGAATACTGAATAAGACTAACCTAAAAAGAAAATAATATAACAGCTATTGAAAAGATTTTCTTCTTTAAAACCATCCAGCCAACTTTCTGACACACGTGGGATGTGCCAGCCAGCTGGATACTACCATGCATGGGGTATATCCACCCCAGCTTGCCCAGGCCCAGCTTGCCAAGGCACTGGCAGCATTTGATGCTGCAGTGCTGGGGTTCTCTGCTCAAGCAGCCCAAAAAACACCTCAGCTGCTGGCTCGTGCTGCCAGCTCCCTCCTTGGCGTGCATGTCAGAGGTGGCTGGGCAGGAGTGCAGCACAGCAGGTGTTTAAAATGGCCAGGATATTCCATTTACTTAGTTACTGTAATAGAGCCGGCTGGCATTAAAGGGGAAACTGTAATCCTCTGAGGTGATAGACAGGCCAGTATGACACAAAACTTATGTTTTACACTTTCTTTTTTTTCCCCCCTATGAATAATACATTCCCAAAACTCACTGATAGGCTCAACGGGTGAGTTCAAAGGGGAAAATCAACACAAGACACAGGAAACTAAGTCCCAGAGTTCAAAAGAATACACTTATCTGAAGAGAGACAAAAATATGTTTTCAGTGTTTCATATAGGAAAGTTGTGTATTGCAGTTAAGAGCCACAACAAATTCATTGTATTTCGTTCTGTGGTAAGCCAGAAGAGAATAGACATCTACTTGGTCTAAATTGCTTCCAGGGGCTGCTTCTAGCATTTAACTTACGCTCTAAATTCCCAGTTTCACAGATGGTCAGGTCTGCCTCTCCTGTTGCCTTTTGCCTCTCTGAAACACAGCAGTATGGATAGGCAGGCAGGAGGGTGAGACCAGCTCCCAAAAAGGGAATGGGTGAAAAATAGTCTTGATGCTCTTTATGTAGCTGTTCCAACTGCCTGAGCCGCTGCAGGAATAATGGTTGTGGGTGAAGACATCTTTTGTTGCAAACCTGCAGCCAGTGAGTTCAGACCCGCTGGACCAGGATGCTCTTGCTTGCACTGAGTAATAGTGAGTGTGAGTCAGGGTGCTGTCGCCTTGAGCTCTGAGAGCTCGGTCTTCCTGTGTGCTTGTGCTGGGCTTTGTGCTGCAGGGGCCTGACCTTTGCTGAGCTTTACTGTGTACTCTATATATCTGTTGTCAGTTGGTTTTGGAATTATTTGTGTTTTCAGTAGCCTAAATTAACATTAATGGCAATTGAGAAGTGTCCCTCCTGTGTGATGTTTCCACCGTGGCTGAGGCATTTCGCTTGTGAGCTCCTCCAGTGGGCCGGGCAACCTCACTCTCTCCCTGCCCATTTGTCAACCAGGCCTGGCTCTGGCAGGGCTCACTGCTGCTGTTTCCTACGGGGGTTTGGCAATCTTCAGATTGATTTCTGTGGCCACTTGAGGTGGTAAGGCCGTTTGCCACCTCTCCCTTCATTCCAGGCAAGGGGGGCGATGTTCCAGTGGGCGCTTCCGTCCCAGTTTCCCCAGCCCAAGTTGCATCACAGACCCTTGCAGGATGGAAAAGAACGGTTGCATTTATGGAAGGAAGGGGTTTTATGCAAGTGGGGTAAGCTCTGTCCTATCTTACTCTTCCCTAAATTCTGAATTCCTTTGTCTGAAACCTTTCACACCGCTCACAGCAGGACTCCAGCCAGACATGAGGCCATGGAAGACCACGTGCCTGCTTAAGTGTGAAGTGCCCCAAATTGCTGGGCACCAAATAATTTCAGAAGGGGAGATATTTGACTGTTACTTCTCTCTTTTGAGACTGCTGTGGTTTGTTTTTCAACTGTGGCTCTTTCCACTTGCCATTTGGATGTCCGTTTTGTTCCTCTGCATGTTCAGTTGCTTAAATCTTGTTTGAGCAATTTTTTCTGTGAACCTCTGCATGTTAGAGAAGGCTGCTGCTGCCTTTGTACTAATGCTCTGGCAAGGTTAAGGACCCTGGTGTTTTAGACTTCAGTAGTGGGTGGAGAGCCAAAATGCTCTCTGCAAAACGCAAGCATAAGGAGACATGGTTCTCACCGAGAAAGGATGTTGGATCCTGAGGGTCCCACACAGTAAAGAGTAACAAAAGGACAACTGCAGCAGCCAGGTTGGGTTCTGCTGCTGTTCAACCTAATCAGGGGAAATGCTGCAATTAAGCAGCACAACTAGATGTGCAGCATGTGTTACAGCAAGGGGGTCTGTTGGTGCTGGTAGTGAGAGTCTCCTAGGTAAATGTTATTGCCCTCTTTCCAGTCCTGCTCCTGGTTAGCTATATGGTGGAAATTCAGCTGACAATCAGTGAAGGTCCTTGAGAGTGCAAGTACTGGTGGATGAATCAATCTTCTACAGTGGTGCCACTGCCTCTTGACAAGAGTGGCCTGGCAGTGCTGAAGCAGGGGGGGAAAAGTAAAAAATCCACCACCAGCACCACTAAAAGATCGTTTCCTTGCACTTTATTTTCCTGAGTGGCGTAGAAGCCAACAAATACCAGGCCTCACTTTCTACCCAAAAAGCTGCTTCTCATCTTTCTCCAACTGGGCTGCAGGGATTGCTGTGCCTGTTCTCTGCTGCTGCTATGGGATGATTCAGTGATTTGTGTTTTCCCTGTCCCCCCCACGCTGTGACAGAGGGGTTGTCACATCTATGTGAGAGTTGGTGGCAGACAACCTTGCTAAGAGCTGTATATGTGGGCTACCAGACAGGCCAGTGCATGGCAAGAACAGGCCTGTGACCATGCAGCCCTACTCCTGGCCTGACACACATGTGGTCTGTGCCTATGTTTCCTATTACTTCAACCCCTTTACTCCAAAGGGGTGCTCTTATGTTTATTGACAATAAAGGATGGTAACTGAAATCAGGTTTAGGGGCTAAGGAAGCTAAAGTGCCCCTTTAGCACAGCCCATAGTAGCCAGGGGATATGACATAATTTCTGATCACACTGACACTGCAGCTACCCAGCCATGCTTCCAGAAGGTTTCATGTTCTTCATAGCATAACAAAATATTTTATCAACTTAAAAAGTGTGAAATGGCCCTAATTCCTCATCTGTCACTAAACAGGCTTTGCACAAATCCTTTTTATTGTTAGCTCTGTACAAAGCCATGTTCATGTGACTGAGAATTGACTTAACAACTTTTTACGATGCCCTGAGAACTGAAATTCACTTCTGTAGGACAAAACCAAACTAAAATGCCCCTTTGTGTAAAGGCTGGTCAGGGCAGAGGAGTAGGGGGAACAGGGAACATGCCATCAGTATGAGGAAGTCATGGGCCAGGGGAGATTCTGTTTAACAGCATACAGAGACCTGCTAGGGACTCATTGTGTGTTTGCAGTCCTATAAACTTGAAAGAGAAATTTCAAATAGGGTACTTGCACATCTTGCTAACGGTGGTGCTCGGTTGTATATTGTAACAGTGGTTGACAAAGAGGTGGAGGAAACTCCACCACAATACTTGAGAGAAAACATGCATGCAGCAAATGCCTCTGGCATGTCCAGGCACTGGGCAGCTGTAGGCAGAAAGGTCAGGCTAAGGATTCATGAGGTGGTGCTGGAGCGATTTGATTCCTCCACAGGAATGCCTCAAACATCTTGAAGGGGGAATATAACCTGACTGTGACTTGGGAGATGGAGTACTTAAATACATGCTGCGATCCTGAGGAAGGAAACCTAGGCTGAACTCACTCGGACACACAGAGCTAAGAGTGTGCTGGACTGTCAAGAATTAGCTGGGGAGGGAGTGTGCATAGCATTGATGGTGGGGATGATGGCTCAGAAACCTCCAGGTATGAGACATGTTGACTGTAACATATCTACAGTTTACTTGGCAGGGTGAAACCTCAAAAATGCCTTTTTAGATGTACAACTGCATTAGGAGGTTCTGCATGCTGGCTGCTGTGACACTGAGGCTTGAGCTTAACTACATTAACATGAGTACAGAAAAGTGTCTTTCTAGGGTTCCTGTAAAATAACCTTAGTCCTTGAACCTGTGGTATGTCACTGTAAAGTGTCTTGGCCTCTGGTAATCTACTTATGGCACAAGGGACATATGGCCAGAAATTCGATCTCTTTTCTAGTGTTGGTTTAACTGATCTTCACGTTGAAACCAATCTATAACTCCCCTTCAGGGAGGTGCAACGTTCCTGCAGCTACCAAATGTTATTAGATTGATTTTAATGCAAGCTTAGTGTCTGAGTAAAGTTTTCAGGGTTAGTTTCCTGCAGTGATTCACAGAGACCCTGTAGGTAAGAAAGGATGTCTTGGCTGCTGTAGGGGTCCTTCATGACCAGGAAAACTCCAATACCCCTGAATTTCCAGAGGCAGGAGGCAGTGCATTAGAGATAGGTGTATGTGTGGATCAGTGTGTGTGGCTTGCTCATTTTTGTTGCTCTGGGCAAAATCTGTTGACTGTTCAGAGGGTGTGAGAGCCCCAGGTGTCAGGTGTTGTTGTGTATCTGATGAAAAGATTCACTTGTGGAAAAAGACTCAGCAAAATGTTACTCTTGTACTTCTCAAGTGCTGCCTGGGATGTGCTGCAGATTCAAAGATGATTATTTTAAGAGACATCAAAGAGCATTGCTATGAATTTCCAGTCCAGTGTTTCCAAGGAATAATTCTGTTCTGTAGAAACTTCTAACTATTGAGTTTGGCACTGAGTTGCCCAGCAAACAAATATTTCACTAGGACTCTTCCTGCAAATATACTGAACAAAATTCTGTAGTTTTTTTTCTCCTATGCTTATTTGGTAAATGCAGAAAAGAACCTCTTTTCACACTCCTGTTCCTTCTGAAAGGCCCCCAAAATTAATTAACTCCCCAAATGAAAATATTGGACAGAAGGAATATCCATAGATTACTGAATGGTGCTGAAGTGCTATTCCTTCAGTTCTGTATTGCTTTCCCTCTCTCTTCCAGTTTCCATAAGCAAGCTCTGCAACTGCCAAAGCTGCACCTGACTGATAATTTTTAGGAGAGAGTGGGATATTGGGGAACTGGGGATATGGAGATACCTCCATATGGAGAATTGGCACTTGGGGCAGGAAGGGTCCTAAGGATTGAAAACTGAAGCAACCTAAACCACTCAGGCTACCTCTCTGTTGCTTTCAGCCTCCTAACAAAGGCGGTTTCTCTGCATAGATACATGTTTTAGATACGTGCTTTTTACTGGAACTCTTTCTGGTTAGATGGGGCAAGAGAGAAGGGAGAGGAGTGGGGATTTACCTTCCCTTCCCTTGAAACAGTGTCATCATTTCCAAAAGCTGACGTCAGCTGGGAGCCAGGGAAATGATGCTCAAGTTCTTGCAAAAAGCAGCCCTGACATTAAATGCCAGGAACTTTGGAGGATGTGTCTTGAAGTGATAAATTCAGTAATTTCTTCTATACCTCACAGACCTTTTCAGGTCTCTTCAGAGCGGGAGTGTATGGACCCGTTAACGTCCTCACCAGTGATCCCCAGCCCTCCCTCTGTCATGTGGTGAGTGCAGAGGCAGAATGCACGTGTGTGCACAGCTCTGCTGCCTCTGCATCGTGGCGCTCACAGCTGGCTCTGCCTGTGGTGGAAACCTTCACACACACTTCTGGGATCTGAGCTCAACGCCAACAACCTTGCAAAGTAAACACATCCACCCAGAAATTTTATTTTCCCAAATCACTCCTTTAGCTAATGTTTCAAAGATACACACGCACTGCATCTGGTGCAAAACAAATATTTTCAGTCTGTTGGATCCGAGTCAATATTTGCCCAAGGTATTAAAAAGATGGTCATGAAGTTGTGACTGAAGGTAAAAGTGCCCTTGTTGAGGATTTGTCTTGGGCTTACATGTGAGCAAAGGGACACAGAGCTTTGCGATAGGGCATCTCTGCCAGCATTGGTCCGGTGCTGATGGTGCTAGTGCTGGTTTCCGTGGCCCCCTTGATGACTGGTCCCCATGAGCTTGTGCACACAGGGTGCACTCATTGATGGTGCTGCCAGAGGACTGGCACTGCTCGTGCACCTTCTCCAACCCACTGGGCATTCCCCTGGGACAGCCAGACGTGGTAGAGATGTTTGCAGGAGAGGGCTCCTTGCTGGAGAGAAGGTGGTGAATAAATCAGTGCATTCTGTCATGTTGGCTCTGCTCCTAGTTCAGACTTTTGCACCAAAGTGTTTATTTTGTGTAACTTGTGGGTTCCTGATGCCACTGCAGCCTCTGCGTAGGCTTCCTGCTGAGTACAGATGTGCTGTACTTGCAGTCAATTTGTGGAAATTGGCCTGTCAGAGCTGAATCAATCCTAGAAATGCTATTAAAATCTGACATGCCTTTTCAACTGAGACTCGCTTGGGTAAACAAAGGTCAAATCTTTAGTTTCTTTTTTGGTATTTACATAGTTCTGTATAAATGCAAACTCCCATCACGCCAAGAGCATTTAGAAGCTGACTCACATGTGACAGATTTGTCTTACTCTAACTCAAGTCAAAGAGCAGGAACCTGATTGTAGGATGACCTATATCTAATCTGCTGTATTTAGGGTAAATCTGAGTGGTCTGGGCTCTAAACTGAACTGAACCTGTTCGTAGCTCTGTAACCCAATCAGTATTGTGTGGACTGCATCTAACCTATATAGCAAGAGTCTCACTGGTGCTGCCAGGGTGTCTCTGCAGGTTAAACTCAGCAACAATCCATCTACTGGGGGAAAACGGTTGTTTCCTGGTCACTACTGACTATTGGAAATACCAGGTCAGTGGGTGTTACTCTTATCTCCAGTACTTCCACTGCAGTTCTGCGTGGCTCAGCACATTTTGGGTTTGTGCTTATGGCAGCATCTGTTTTTCACTCTGCTCTTCCTCAAGGCAGGGGACTAACATGACACTAAGGGCTACTCTCAAACCTTCCTGGGGAAAGAACTTGTGCTCAGTAGCTGCGCATATGATTGGGGTCAGCCTGAAATTCAGTGCATTAAACTGGAAGTGGCACATCCAATGCTGTAACAAAACATTAAATCCCCAGAAACCAGAGTGAAGGATGCAACCATTCCTAGTCAGAATCCAACCTTAATGGAGAGGGGAGGTTACTGTGTGACAGGAGCCTCCTTGCAGTGGGATTAGACCCCGCCTGAATGCTCTGTGGTTTGGGTTGTGGGTTGGTCCAATTAGCAGAATGCACACAGGAGAGGTTTGACAGGTCTTCTCCTCTTTCGTAGAAGGTATTTATTTTAAATTACCTTTTTTTAAAAAAATCTTTTTTTGCATTTAAAAAGCAGAATTATTTAGTGCTGGGGTTTTTGTCTTTTGGGTGGCTTATCAGTCATTATGTGCTAAGAGAATTTGTTCCTGGGATTGCTCTATGTTGTGACCATAGGAAACACTGTGTGTTTAAAAGTTGCCTAAGAGTTGCTGTTATGGTCCCCGTTCTCATTTGCCTGTAACTGTCAGATTACCAAAGTAGGTTGAACTCTCTTATGTCAGTGCTTGACCCGTTATGTTGCTGTTTGCTTGGGTTTACAGGCAGCCACTGTGTTTCAGCAATCTTTGAAAATGAACTCTTGGGAAAATGTCTCTCTGGCTCTGTGCCCTCCTCTTTATGAAGCTGCAGTTCCCTCTCGTGGTACATTGGGTGGGAAGTCTTCCCCTCTCTCCACACTTCTGTTTGCAGGGTACCTGCAGAACTGCTTTGTCCCAAGGGGGGAAAAGCACCTGAAAGAGTTCATCCCTCTCAAGCCGCTGTTCTGAGATGGGCACTTTGTTTCGTCACGTGAAGGTGTGTGACAGGGAAATGGGACCTATACCTGGGGACACAAGGGAGTATGGACTTTCCTTAATGACCCTGCCAATTCCCTCTACATCATGCTTGTACCTGCATGCCTGTGAGTGCTGTCTGGATGACATTGCTGGGTTTGTAGAGCAAAGCAGTGACTCTCAGCTACATAGCAGAGAATCAGTGTGCAGGTGGCTTCAGCTTCTGACTTGAGACTGGCACACAGACCAGAGAACTTTTGAATCCTGCCATGTTGGTGATGGGTAACAGTTTGGTACCTCTGCTGCTCTTTTCATTGCTCCAGGATATTGAGATCAAGCCTGTAGCAAAGATCTTTGTTTTAGTATTGGAGTTTTACCTCTGTCCAATCTGCAACTCCTACTGCAAGCTGTGAACCCACAATCCATACATGTTTGGTGGAGACTTTCAAGGACTCCGCAGCTTAATTCCCTTAAGTTGGTCATTGCATCCAGGAGACAGAAGTGAGAGCAGGTAGGCTGCTTCCAGGGTTCTCCTCCTCCTCTCACAGCCTCAAAACAGCAAGTACCAGGGTGAGAGGGGTGGGTTCTGATCAAGAAGGGCAAACCCCTACAGATACAGTGCTCTGTGATGGAAGTAACACTGAAAATGTTGTGCTGTATCTATCCGGTACTGCAGAAATAACAGATGTGCAGCAGTAATAAATTAGCTAAACATATAAATAGAGATCTGTAGAACTGAGTGATGAAGAGATAATACTGCTTTCTAGAAGTAATCTCTGAACTAATACCTAAATCTAAAGAGAGAAGTGATTTCTGAATGCAGTCATGAATTATGCTGCTGTGACAAGACGTTATGCCCTGTCTCAATCTGTTTCATTCTTAGAGGCGTGCTTTGCATAAAGTAACAGAAATCACTCTGGTTATGAAAAAAACCCCTAAAACACTAAATGCTACCCTTTATGTAGGGCCTCATCACAACCTTACATATTGATAGAAATGTAATTCTGTTTGTCCATCAGAAGTTTAAGGACATTTTCTTACGCCTGCACTCACAATTCCACCTACATGAGGTTTCAGGAAGCCTAATGTAACAGTCAGATTAAGTGCTTTCTTGCCTATGGCAATTTTACTGGAAATCCTGGTAATGAAAACCTCAGAATAGGCATTTGTGTCAAAAAAGCATGTTTTCAGTGCTTTCACCCTGGAAAGGGATGCAGTAAGAGTGTGTGTTTCTCTTCTATAATTGATTATTTATTGTAGTTCTCACTAGAGGATAGAGGACTAAGACACTCCGTCTCAAAATGTCAAACCTTAACCTTTGTGCAAACCTTCTGAAGTTCAGCAAGCTATGTGAAAATGGGCCACTGTGATTGAATAACGTTAATGTGGAAATAGTTAACTCCCACACAAGACCATTTCACCATCTGCACCATGGTTTGGGTCTGCAATGGTTTCACAAGTCTGTGACGCTTGTGCAGATTTTGTGGTGGTTCTTCTGTTTATAATTAGTACTGTACTTAAAGAAACATCTGTACAGGGATACATGCAACAAAACATTGATACACAGATGCAGATGCTAAAAAGATAATTATACTTTTGTGCTGAGCATTTAGCTGTCTAGGCTGACTTCACACCCTATATCCATCATTGCTTTCAGAGGCAGATTCTCATCCCAGGAGCTTGCTTTCTTTTCTCCCAGGTGGGTTCTATTGCATCTGGTTGTATTAAAACACATTTTGTGACTATGCGATTCAGATCACCCTGTAACACTGACCTACTCTCCTTATTACCCTATGGCTCCACATCCTCTAATGTTCTCTGCCCATTCCACTGTCACAGATTTTTAGCATCACAGCTTCTTCCCTGCACCCCTTTCTCCTCCTGTGAGCTCATCTGCTGCTCCCTCCTGTGTCAAACCTTTGTTCTCATTCTCCTTCTCTTCCCTAAACCTCTGCTGTGTTTTCTCTCCTCCTAAGCTCGTTCTGCTTAAGTTTCCACATGGCACCTGGCGCTGGCACTTCCTTACCCCCCTCTGAACAAGTGCTAGTCATGGGCTCTAAACTGGCAAGTTCAGCAAAAGCTGCCACACACTGTATGTACCTTAACTGTTGTGCTGATGCAATTCACTGAATAAAAAGTGCCTCTACACAGATGGCCTGGATTTAAAAAAAAACAAACTCCAACAACCATCCCAAACCAACTCATCTAGAACTATGAACTAATACTTACAATCTTTGCTCCGAGTCAGCCAAGATTTGCAATCTTACTAATTTGTAACAACAGCTCCCACCCATGCCCAACCCCCAAGCATTTTTTTCTTCCTTAATCATCCCAAATTAACCCAGAACTATTGGGTTGTTGTAGCAGTAGTTAACCACTTGGCTTAGGCTTCCGCGGATTGTCTCTCATACCCTCTTTCATCTTTTACCTGAAGTTCATTGCTGCTTTCAAACATACTCTGGTTTTGCAAGGCTCTTATGAAGTATTATTAATTGCTCTAGTCTATCCTGCTTTCTTTCTGATATAGCCTAGAATAGTCCATTTTACCAGACTGGCTACATTATCTTCTCCCTGAGGGCAGTTTAAAGCCCCTGGGCTAACCCCATGAGTTTACTGTTGGTGGCCTTAATGAGCAGCACTGAGCTAGAGGATATCAAAACCTCCATCCCCACAGTACTCCTGTCTTGTGCTCTCCAAACATCTCCCATGTAGCTCTGTCCCAACCATCAGCTCTTCTTCAATGGGCAGGACGGTTATAAATAAAGAAGATAGATGAAGTGGCTCAGATTCCTCAAAGAGCTCAGCATTCACACTTGAGGCCAGAGCAAATGGTCTGCTTTTAGTCTCTTTATTTTACAGTGCGTGGCCTCAACATACTTAACCACATTCAAAACTTAGTCTAAAGGTTGCAGTGAGTATATCTACAGATATGACCCAAATCTGGTGGTGATTACTTATGAAAATCTCAGAGAGTTCAACTGTAACGTTTCTGTTTGTAGTGGAGCCAAGTTTACAGTATCAGCAACATCAAGCCAAAGCAACTGATACAGAAAAATATGCTCAATGCATTTTTATTTTTCTTCCTGCTCTGAGTAGGGTTAGGCAAAAGAGTAAGGGAGGCATTACAGCATGTATTGCCAAAACCCAAGCAAATATATTTTGAATTTCAAATGCATGTTCCACCAGAAAGGGATGTTCCTTTGTAAAATGGTGGGATGCCTGCTATCAGTTTTAGTAAAAGGCATGTTAGTGCCCTGGCCACGAGTGTGGGTACCAGGAGCTCAGTTTATTCCTGGCTCTGTATCTGATATAGTCCATGTGCCCAGATGAGTCACTCCACTCCCCTTTCACTTTCTTTTTCTGTGAGAAGGGCTTTAGTATCTTTGGAAAATGCTTTGAAATTGATGATCAAATGGCTAATTGATAATCATCCTAAAGGTGTCCTCAACAGTTAAAAAGCTCACCTCAATAAATGTAAATGTGCCATAGGAAGACTATAAACTCAGTCAAAAAATCAGCAAATAAAAGTAAGCATGATCCTCTGAAACCACTGATTACTTTGATCCATTTTCAGTGGTGAATTTGTAATCCTGGTCAAAGTTCTGAAACGAAACAATTTCTTACAACAGTTAGTTAAAAGTAGGAATGGATATTTTTTTTTTCAGCAATAAAATCTTCCCTGAGGTTGCATTATGAAAGGTAATGGCTTTGATAGGTAACAGTCTATAGAGATACAGGGGCTACTATTACATAGCAGGAAATTCCGAACAAAGCTGTTATGGCTCCTCCTCACATTAGTTTTAAAAATAAATACTGTACTTCTACTAAGGAAAAATACATTTGAGTATTTACATAGTGTAATCTACAACAAACAATTTGGGAAGACAGGTGAAAATGTAAATTTTTGCAAACAAAAACCTCATGGTTTAACGTGTGTTAAAATGTTTGGACTCCAGTTGATCGTATAATGAAATTTAACCCATCTTAAAATGAAAAGTGACTTGAAACTTAATTTTCTTAATTTTACCTTTTTTCCCCTTTCTGTGTGTTTAGAAATGCTGAAGTGATACACACTGACAATTTGGACACTTTTTCAAGTTGAGAAATTAATCAAAACCAACATTTTCCTGCAAAGGTTTCATTTTCAACCAAGCAGGCCTCTTCTGATTAAAGAAGTTGCATAAAAATTCTTATTCATCTCTGCGCAGGATCACTGCTGTAGCTGTTGGGTGAGTCATATCTGTTTTAGAGACAACCTTCATAATAACCTGAAGATGCTGTTTTAAGAATCCTTATATGAGTACTTTTGCCTGCACAATCCACGTGGCCCCGGGGCAGTGCCATCCCAGCTGTAGAGAGGTTGCCTGTGTTCGTGGGCACCAAACCAAGGACACGTGTGAGCCACTTTTGAGGAGCAAGGGCAGAAATGGCCCGTTTGCCATCCTGTGCTGAAAAAATGAGCCCTGCAGCAGGTTCCCTGCAGCAGCTCCCTATGTGGACGGGAGGGTGGGAGACTCAAGGCCCTCACTGGGCAGTGCTGACCCTTCCTGTGGTGCAGGGAGCCAGTGGGAGGGGTGGGAAGCCCAGGGGTCTTCTGCTGTGGAAGCTGACTGTTGGGTGGGATCTTTACAAGGGTACACAGGGAGCAGGTAGGAAGATGAGTGCTAGCTGTTGGAGTTAGGGAAGGGGTAGAGTGGAAAGGAATAGCCAGGCACAGGGATGGGAAGAACAAGAAGGATTTGGAAGACTGGACAGAAATGAGTAGAGATATGAAATGGTGGGGTGAGTGTCTGTAACTCTGGCTGTACACCCAGTTGTGAATTTTTAGTAGAAGTTTTTCAGGAGCCCTACGTATAGAAATCACTTTATGGAGTATCATCTGTGAAATACTGAATTCAATATTTTTGAAAGCCTGCAGCTCCTGGAAATAGTACTTTGCTACCTCTTAGACTGTAAGACCAGATACTCTCTGGCTAACCTGCAGGGAACTTCCTTCCTCCCTTTGTAAAGGAAATAAGGATGTGAAGATATGTATCTATGCTGCTGTGTCCCTTCCCACCCCCCTCCCACCCCCTGCTTCTTTGCATTGGTGACTTTATCAGCTTTGCTTCAGGCATCATCTCTTATATTCAAGGCCATCAGATAGAAATGAACTAGGAAAAAGAGAAATCCAACTTTTGACTCAAACTCTTGAGATATAAATGATGTAACCCAGAATTCAGCATTACTCCTACACAGATCTTTACAGAAGATCGTCAGTCAAGTACCAAAACTGAAGGTCAATGTTTCGCCTTTGAATCATCAGATTAAAAAAAAGAAGTTTTTCAGTGAAGCCTAAACAACAGCACTATCTTACAGTTACATATTGACAGGGAGCCTTCAAGGCAGCTAGATACACATTTGTAGCTATGCTTTTATATTTTAACTGGGGTTTTTTAATGCTGTGACAAATTTTGAACCATAGAGAGAAGGAGACAGCACAAAGTGTGAACTGTGCTTGACAGTTTAATTAGGAAACCAGCTAGCTGGTCTTCAGTATTTTTTCAGCATGATAATGACCCCTTCTACTGCCTTTACATGTCATTCTTTGCATGATAGTATCATAAGGCCTTTTAGGTAAGTTATAGAACTATTGCCAAGCCAAATCATACATATTTGGCACCTTAGCACTACAGCATTGTAATCTTTTCCCACATCAGCCCTTGCAGTGGGAGGAGGGACGGCTTGCAGAGAGGCACTTCAGCTGAAAGAGCTGTGGGTCCTGCTATAGCCTGGCTGCAGACACCTGACAAATCTCTTCACTCCGCCCTAAGAGCCTTCTGTCACCAGGGACCCGCTAGAGCAGAGAGGTGGCTGCTCAGGCAGAGGGAGCTCTGCTCAGTCCTGTCCAGCTCTCGGCTGCTCTCAGCCAGCACCACACGGGGCTCCGGTGCACAGCGGCTCAGTGGCACACAACCTGCACATTCCTGGGGAAGCGGCCTCACTTACCCTGCTGTGTAACTCAGCCAGCACAGCAACAGCCCTGCTGCTTTTTGGCAAAAAGGAGACCCATCTTGGTCCCACAGCAAGGCTCCAGTTCAGCTCAAAGAGATAAAACTCACCTTAACAAGGAAATAAAAAGTTGTTCAAAATTATCTCTCCCTTCTGAGAGCTGCCTCTGATTATACAGTAAGTGAGCATAAAAATGGCATTTGCATTCTTAGGAAACAATGCCTGTGCACAGTTTGAAATGTTTCAGATTCATTCTTTGGAAACAGTTTGTGTGATTTATTTTGTTTTCCTTCAAGCGGGATTCTGTTTTTCTTCAGGGCTGCTTGGGGTGTGTGGTTTGACACTCAACTTGTCAGTTTAGCATTGTGAGATTGTGAGTTTTTTGAAGAGGGCACAGCTGTGGTTACAGAAGAATAACAAGAAGCATCAGATGTTCAGTGAACAAAAGAGCAGAGCTTGGGAGGATCTTAGAAATGACTAGTTAGCAGAGATGACATGTTTTTGACCCAGAGCTGTAGAGGGCTAATATAAAATTACTTATTTTCGAAAACTCTCTGGAAAAATTATCTTAATAAGGAAACACTTTAACTACATTTCTAGTTGTGAAATTTTATAACAAGCTAAGGATCTTAAGCAGCAAAAATATCTACTTGGTTTTTTCTTTTTAATTTAGTGACAGCCCACAGTTCAGAAAAAGAAGAATGTATTCAAAAAAGCTTTTAAGTCAATCAGAGTTTCTAAGCAGTAAAACTACTGCCCTTTTGAGAACAGAGGGAAGTGTTGGGACAGCAGCTTCATGCCCCATATTATTCCTTAAGACCGCTTGGGAATAGTTAAGGCTGATGGACATATAACCAATCTTTGTGCAAGAAGTAGTCAGACTGCAGAGGGGTGTAGGCTTAGGCAGGTTTCTGTGTAAAAGTGAACTGGATCTAAAATTTGCCCAAAAATCAACAGCCAGTGGGGTTTGCAATAGTGTATGCCTTTGTTAAAGTGCAATTACTATTCTAGCTTAACCACCTGCATTGTTATCAAAAGACTGTAATATTTTCAAACATTTTTTAATCTTGCTCTCGTATACTGATCTGAAATCACCCTCCCTCTTCTGTCTATGCAGGTAAAGATACTATACCAATATTGGTCTCAGTGAAGTATTTCTTATGTATCACATGCTTTGAGACCATGTCTTCAATTTGAAACACCCAGGAGTTCATGCATAAGAAATGCAAAAAAGCTAATAATCACCTTCAGGAATTCTGTGCTAAAGTGACATTTTAACATTTCAACTGCCAAAGTAACGCACCTGTAACTTGAACTACAGCCAGCCTTGCTGAATCAGTACTAGCCACAGATTTGTAACCATTTATTCTGTTTATTAAATTAACAAATCAGAAGTGTCTGCAAAAGGTTTTCCCCTGACTGTGGATAGCACTTGCAATACTGAGATGTTTACGGAAAATCCTGCTCAGTGGCAAATCCTGATTAGGAAACGTTATCATTTTTTTGCATAATAGGTGAGATAGATGTGCCTAACATATGGTTGCTATAAAATACCTTAGATGAGTCAGATCTTAGTTGACAGCTGTAAGCAGGGTTGTTCTGGCTTCTTAGATAATACTACCAATTATGATCCTTTTTGTTACTTAACTACTCTACTGTTAAATTATATTAACCTGATTTGTAGACACTCCTGTTTGAGTAGAACAAAAAAGCAAGATTTATGATGTAAATCCTGATCTAAATGTTTGCTGCTTATTAAAGCAGAATCCAAAGTCCTTCAAGCTCTCTGTAGTGATGACTAATTCTAACCAAATTGTAGGACTCCCAGGAAGCTGCTGCTGTCCCTCTAAGTGTTCAGTGCAGTTACATACACCATGAAATTTAAGAGGCTCAAAATTACGAGAGATGGCATTGATCTGGCTTGCAGTGGTGCAGGATGTAGCAGTCAGTAGCCCCACTGGCTCTGCGCTCTGATCTTTGCAAGCAGCTCCCACAGGTAATCACAGCGTGCAAAAATGTACCAAAGGCTCTGCCTTTAAAGTACAGGCTACCAAATCATCCTGGGGCCTTCCAAGGTGGGATTCTGCAGAGTGGCAAGAGGAGACTGCCTTGGGATCACCTGTGTGTTAGCTCTAGCCTGTTCTTGGAGAGGGCCTCATCAGAGCTCTTGTCTTGGGGTAACTGCAGGATAGCACAGTAAAGCCAACAAACAGGAGGACATCTGCAGTGTACAGGGGCCACACTCACTGCACTGTTCTGATTGATTAGCCTTCCTAAGTCTAGGACTTTAGTCTACACATTGAGTTCTGCTAGCAAAGTCAGTATATTTTTTTTAGAATTCCAGCTTGCACCTTGCTCTACTCTACAGCTGCAAGCAACTAAGGGGGAATGACTAACATTTAATCATACATGTCCTTACATTGCCTCAGTGGCTGATCTGCTTTCACTTGCTTTTTTAAACTAGAGTGCTCAAATGAGAGCTGCCTGAAGATATGGGTTTCCAGCTCCTCCCTGCCCCCCACCTCACCAAATCCTGTTTAGCACCACAAATGCCACAGTTCATGTTCTGCAGCATCTTTCAGGCATCTCCCAAAGCATTCCAGATTCTGTGCAGAGAAGTGGTTGTAAGATGAATAGTCACAAAAAGAAAGCTCTCAAGAGGAAAAATCTTCAGCAATATTACTTTCTGCCTTTGCTAATGGAAGGCACACCCACTTCCTCTGACTCTAATCAGAGCACGACTGGCTGTCAGGTGGTAGAGATATGCAGCTGAGAAACAAGAGGTCTTTATAGGTAGATGCCTAGCCCTGCCTTGTATACCATCTGCTGCTAATGGAAACTTAGGACTTGCCAAAAAGAGAAGCTGATTCTGTGTTTTCAATATTTAATGCTCACTGGAAATGACAGTTCAGCATTACCTGCTGCCCCAGTCAGATCAATCTAAACCCCACCCACAGCACTGTGTGTTCGTACGCAATTGCAAAAATAAACAGTAAGTATGGAAAGCTTAGAGGCAAATTGTAGAACTTGAGTGTAACCTCCTGGATGTAATTTCAACATACGGGCATTATTTTTTCCCCTAAACACTGCCACTCAATTTAATTCTTTTGGTTTTAACTCTTATGGGTTAAGAAAAATCCTTTTAGAAATAGTAGCCATCAAAGTGAACAATAGGATCAGATTGCTTAGAAACTTAGGGTCTAAGTTTCATAAACTATTACAAATTATTCCAGGGAGAACCAGTCTACTATGGTCAACATTATGAGCTGACTTTTCTGCTTTCTTTTCCCCACTAGGGATTCAGGGACAGAAGCATTACCACCACCCACTTCATACACTGCACTAAGGTAAGATTTGTAGACCCTAAATTTAAGAGCATTGGTTCTCTCTGAAGTAAACTAAGATAGGCAGGTACCTAAGGTTGGATGCCTAAATTTAGAAGGTGTGAATACCGCTTTCCCTTCTCTCTTCCTTTTTCTTCTCTCTGATGTGTTAGTCCTTTTTTTCTCCAGCAGTTAAAAGGTCAGTTCAGACTTCATGTCCGGCTGAGCTGTTCATTCCCTCTTGCATTTTGTAGAATCCAAGTTCTCTCAAATTAGGGGGAGAAGGGTAGTACATGGAACATCAAGATTCACAGAACCGTTATTTCTCCCTAAAACCACAACAGATGTCTCACTTTTAAGCTACTCACTGAGACTGAAGAGTGAAAATACAAGTGACTCTTCTATGTGTAGTGTGGACAAAGCCTTTGAGGCCCCATACATGTACCATGTTCCTTGTCGCTCCCTGCATCACTCTTTAAAAGACAGGGTAGATCTAACTTTCCAGTCCTGGGTTTAGACAGCAGCACAGCCCTGTCAGTTATGCTGCTCTAGATTTACTAAGGCACATTTTTATTTTGATAGTCTTCACTGAAATAAATCAAGCTCTCTTCTGGTTTTAATGTAGAATTTTGTATTACCATATATAAACATAACATTTGCCAGCTTTAGACAGTTGCAGCATAATCTCTCATAGTTACCTTACGACTTTCCTACTTTCCTGAAATGGTGACTATCAAATCGACCACTCTGAATCCTCTGCTCTCCAAAACCCAATAAAAATCAGCAAGCGTGGTCAATGGGCACAAAGAACCAAAACAGCAGCAGTGAAGGGTTCTGCAGTAGGAAATTCAGTATTACAGAGGGCAGTGCTTACACTGACGGTATTTACAGGACTGTGAACTGAACTTTGGTGTGAAAATAGACACAAATGCCTTTTTGCCAGCCTCTTTGGCCAGCATAAAGACTGCTTTGAACAACACTGAAAAAATGTGACTTTCTCTGTATATGTGGTTGTTCTCTTCCTGAGATTACTTCATTACTACAGAAAACTTGGTAAGAAATCCATACCTGTGCTAGGCAGGGTATGTGCCACACATTCCTCCTTTGATGAGGAGAAGCTGCAACAACGTGAAGCAGGCTCTGCTTCAAGCTTTAAACTAAACTGTTCTTCTGTTCTTTACTTAATCCATTACATACATCAGGAAAAAAAAAATCACTGTAGAAGTCTGGTTTTCCCCTATTGAAAGAAACATCACACTATATTTGCCCTGCTTATGCCCCATCTACCCTAAGGCCCAGATCCATAATGTCCCTACACAAGTTGGTCACAAAAATTTAGCGTGTATGAGATAAGGCTGAAACCACCAGTGACCTGAGTGTCAGCTGCCCTCATCCGCTCAGCTCACAGAGGAGGAAAGACAGTAAGCACAGCAACAAGGCCACAAGGCAACAATCTGCCTGCAAACAGAAACAGAATGAGAAGTGGGGGAACGACACCAAAACTAACTGAGTTAAGAAAGAGTGACATCTCTTAAAGGACAGATAGTTGTGACAGAAATTAGCTTTAAACTCAAAAATGATGTCTGGATTTGAACATTTCTATGCAGTTAAGCTGTTACGAAACATGCTCATAAGAAAATTACATAAATTAACTTAATTTTTGGTACTTGAGTTGTCATTTTTACATACCAGTTAAGGCTGACAGTATGA
The DNA here is from genome assembly GCF_003984885.1 of Neopelma chrysocephalum. NCBI lineage: Eukaryota > Metazoa > Chordata > Aves > Passeriformes > Pipridae > Neopelma > Neopelma chrysocephalum. The sequence continues at coordinate 5,860,376 of NW_020897760.1, read as the reverse complement.
AAGATCCTTTTCAGATAAGTCTACAGCCTTTCTCCCTAGTAATGGGTATATATGCATACTGTCTCCATTTATTTATATGTATGTTACTCATGTCTAAGGGAGATAAAATCATTAAAGGTAAGTGAAGAATATTTCTTCACGGCATTTCCAGCATACTACAGAAGTCTTTCTTCTGGCCTCATGGAAGGATAAAGGTTATTCTGTTCTCTTTAGGTAAGGAAAAGAATGGGGAAACTTACGACACAGGAGCTGAAGGAGAGAGACAAAAATTCTGAAAGCTTACTTTTTTGAGCTGCTGAGGCAGACAGTAAAAGCAGCTACACTGAACCCTGATAAAGGGGTCTTTGAGCCTGCAACCTATTCATTCTTATTACAAGATCATACATTTCCTACACAGTAGGTGCTGAAGACCAAGCCTAAAAATAACTAAAAAAAAAAAAAAAATCACACCACTAAACTGACAGGAAGTGTATAAACTTTCCAACTGTGAGCCATCGAACGTAATAAAACACAGTCATATTCCTGATATATTTGTAATGCCTTCTAGGTACACTCAGTATAACAAAACTGTTGTGAGGTAATCTTTGTGCCCCAAGGTAAATGTGCATGGAACAGGACAATGGCTTGCTCATCCACAGTGAAGTACTAGCTAAAAATAGAAATATATTTAACTTTTAAAATCAGAAGCAAATAGATATAAAATCAAGGTTTAAGTTCTGCTCAGAATATCATACGTATTACTCAGTCTTCTACAGAAGTTTATCTTTTGGTGAGGTTTTGACCCTTCTTTCCATACATATTAAGTAAACTTTTTCCATCATGGCCCGAAACCGATGTACCTTCTATCCAGTAACTCTTATGAATTTTATATCAGACGCTCTGATCGCAATGGGCAATTTTTTCCTGTTCCATACTTAGAAAAATGTGTAGCTGTAACTCTGCATTAAAGATTATCCACATTTTAAATTGTTGCTTTTACAATGTATACTGAACATAACTTCCCATTACAAGGTAAGTTAGGAAAAGTCAAGCATCTCCTAAATAAAGTCTACTGCACAATTAAGCTTCCAGGGAAAAGCTGCATGGTCTTCTTTCCGTTTATTCTGAACATATGAAGGAACAACACATCAATAAACTAATTAAGTGGGGAGTTCCCTTATGATGTCCAATTACAGAAACAAAACAAAGGAATAAACTTTGTTTTTTCAAATGCAATTGCTGCGTAGCAGCCCTGGTAAGTCTTGCTTCAGCCTTAACTAGTGCTGGCATTTGCTGCAGACTAAGCGCTGTCAGTTACAACTTTCAAGTCTCTCAAAGGACAGTGTCCTATGAACTGAGAAGTATGCAGTAAACCATATTATGGAATCATTAAGAATCACTAGTGGATTAGTTTTAAATTGCAATTTATAATCCGTTAGTGCCAGAAGCAAGCCCAAAGACATTCAGTCTAAACAAAACAACTCTTTGAAATGAAATGACTACTGAAAGCCAAAAATTTTTAGTTATTAAAATATATTTTAAAGTCCAAATTATTAACAGAGTCTGTTTAAAAATAACTTTTACATAAGTTCAAAGACCACCCCTTTTCTCAGAAGCAGCAAGAGAAACAGGCTATAACTCAGACATCTTTGTGTACTGTCACAGTCATTCTTAAAGTTACTGCTCCATGCATTGGGGCAACAGAAAAATGTCAGCAGCACTGTTCTTAACACTCCATTCTCTCCCCCCCCTTTCCCTAATTCCTGTACACAAGCTGAAAGTTTCCAAACTAAGAAAAAAACAAATCCAAATTCCTTTCTATTGCTTTTAAACACACAGTTTTCAGATGATCCACATGGTAACTTGTCTTCGTGAATACTTTGAACAACTGCTGTTATAGGCAGCTTTTCCACAAGACTTCAAAATTCTTACCCGTAGCAGGGAAATGAAAAAGCAGAAGTGCAAGTAGTACAATTCATACTAAACTACATTTTTCATTTTAAAAAAGTTCCAACAATTGAAGGTGTTCTTTTATTCTCTGTGCAACTATTTCAGGTGGTAGGAGATGTTAAAATGATCACGTTATTCTGTGGGGAACAAAGGATTGAGATCAGTAATGTTAATACAGTAATTAATATTATAACTCTGTTTTCATTGAATCAGTTGAATATGATCAACATAAATAAGGTATTTGCTCTAAATTTTTCGGCCTACCCAGAATGCAGTATTGTCTCAACATTAAGAAAAAAACACATATCTCTCAACTCCATTTTATACCACAAAGACTGAACATAACAATTTAATTGTAATAATTAAACAAACCCTGCTGAGCCTTGGCTGTTGTAGCCACACAGAATTTATTTTTTTTTAATAAATTGTGGTAGTAAAAATTCCTCTCAAAATTGCAGTAAACCACTATATATTATCAAAAGATTAATGTGATAAGTAAGCAGCTGGCATTTACTGTAAGTGACAAAATGATGACACTCATTTCCATACCATATATATTTCTTTACTTTAAAATGTGCTTCACACATTTTCTACTCGGGCTGATACAATCTGTAGTTACTGTGCATACTTACAAAATGCTGAAAATAAAAACCAGTGTTAACTGCCTTGGTTTTATGACACACAAAGTAGCTTAAAATTGACTGACCATTCAAGTCGTCAGTCCATTCTAAATATTCTTGTTAAACTTTCCAAATCTTCATTTTTGAAATGCAGTTCTTCCAGCAACGTGGTCAGGAACTGTGTGTACATTGGGCTTGTCTGAGTATTCTTGAAAAGTGGAGTAGTTTGTGGCAATCTGGAAAAAAACCAAACATATTTCATATGGAAAAGCAATTTTTTAGAGTCTGACGTAAAAAAGCAAAGCTTGTGTGTTCGAACAACTGTATTGAAGAAAGGCAGTGCATACTGTCACACTTGATTTATTACAAAATATAACAGACTGTATGTGTTATATAAAATGTGATCCACACCAAAATATGATTTTTCATTAAGATGTAGTGAAACAAAAAAAACCTAATTAGAAAAAAATGAGTGAGTAGTTTGTATGCCTCAAACTGGTGTATACTGCTGTATTTAATGTAGACAAACAACATTCAGAACAAACAAAGTGCAAAACATTATACAATTACACATAAAAAAGGAAAGATCTCGGTCATTATTTTCTTCTTTACCAAAAATCTCCTAAACAATCATACAGTAAAAGCTGTATACTTCTTTGCATGAGTAAAATATAAAAGAACCATAAAATTCTGTTTAAAACAACCAAGAATAATATTTATAGTCACACACTGTCAAAGTTCATAGACTTTCAAGAAGGTCACTTCCTCAGCCAATTTTCCCCTGCTCTGTGTGCCATAAACCACAACTTAAGAGTAGCAAACCCATTTTGCTTTGTGCTAAGATCTCTCCAAACACCTCCCATAGAGGCATTTTGGATTATTACTTATTTTACTTGATGCACATGGACACGAGACATCAATTAAATTCTCAAACCAAGGAACAATTTGAGTGAGTAATCAGAGCAATCTGATTTCTTAGTTTTGACGCTCTGTACCTTAAAGCAGTTTAATTGAGAGGTCGGTCAGTTAGAACAGAGCTGGTAGCACAGAGCCCCTGCTCACAGGTTGGAGGTTGGTTTTTGCATTATGACACTTTGTCAGCAGGGGAGCAGAGGAAGTGCTGATGGAGGATAGAGTAACCATTTCAGAGTGTTAGTTTGGAGACAAGGATAGTGAGAGAAAGACCCAGAGATGCATTATTACTAGTCTTCAATTCACCCTTCTTAGAATTAAGTAGATTGTATATGAAAAAGAACTGGTGGCAGAAAGTCATGACTTCCTGAGTGCTGGTGCCAGGCAGCTGCAGCATTGTCAACCACTCCCTTGGCAATGATGTAGATTCACATGTATTTTTATCTGAATTTTCTTACTCCTGCTGTGGGTTTAAGAGGACGTTAACAAGGACATTATTTTTCAAAAAGAGGAGAAAATTTGTGCAGCTTTAAGTAATACTCTGAAACTAAAATCTTTATACAATGAAGCTCACACTTTTTTTTGTACTGCAGTTTGTAGTATCACATAGTTTCATGAATTACAAACATATCCTAAACGTCAAACCCTGTTTAAGACACTGTTTAAGGAATAGCCACTATAGCTCACACCAAGAAAGAAAGAAAAAGGTATTGATATTGTTAGAGAAATTACCAGGCATTAAATATTGAGAAAGGGAAGTTAAAAAAAAGACATTTTAGCTGTGGATCAATTTTTTCCTTACCTGAGCTTTGTTTAAAAACTAATTAAGTCACTAATTATCTGATAAGCAAGAGACTAAATCAACAAGTAATTTCAGAGAGGCATGTGCAAGTTTCTAGCAATTAGTTAAAAGTTGCATCTTTATGGGACAACGTGTTAAACATTTATGAATATATGAGCAAACACTTTAATCTTGGAAAACTGTCCTTTTGGCCTAACTTGTAATTTGAAAAGCAGTTATTGTTGAGTACTTTTCTACTTTTAAGTGGATGTTGGAGCAGAAGCAGAAGCTTTTGTCTGCAAGAGGAGCAAGCACAAGCTGCTTATTTGCATCCAGAGGTAAGTCACATGCTCTAAGTGCTCTGGTCCAATGTATATTTGAGATACTGCACAACAGAGCATTGAGGGGCTGTTTAACTGAATTAAACCTTAATTGTATGCAAACAAGCCAGAACAGCATTTGGGATCAGTATCTTCAAGTCACTGAAAGCTACTATGACCCTATCTCTGAAGAAACTATCACGACTAATTCAATTTAATGATACACAGGATTTCAGTTCAAAGATCATAGAATTCCCTTGAAACTCTGCAGCATCTTCAAAAGACACAGAATGTAAACAGGAAATGGGATACTCTGGACCACAATAAAAACAACAACTCGGTTCTGCAACAATGAAAAGAAAAATATAAATTTTGCTTTTCTGTTACTTCTTTCACATATTGCAACACTCATCTGGAACAAACTTTTGTGAATAAAGTAAAAATAAGAAAAGCTAAAAGATGAAGTGATTTTAAAATAACCACCTACAGAATTACACAAATATAAATGTTACAGTCCAAAATCATACACTCATTCTTCAAAGGCTCGCCTTCAGCACACCCGTTAAAAGGAAATGTTCATGCTCAGCTCATGGAAAAGTAGTATATCAGAGTTGATGAAAGTGTCGTTTCCTGCACACCCACTTACACCATATGGTAAACAGGTATTTGTAAAGATTAAAAAGTGTTAAAAATGTCAAACTATATCTGATTGATAAAATTTGTATTTGCTGGCTATTCCACATATGTTATATGTTCAAGAAAAAAACCACAAAAGTGAGATTCATGTGAAGACCAAGCAATTATCATCAAGCTATTAAATGACATCTGGCTACCGCAAAATGTTTACATAGTTTCAGTGCTTCAACTCAAGACCCAAGCTTTCTGTGAATTACTTGCCTTACAAAAACATTTGACAAGTATATTTTTAAGATCATCATAACCAGGATGACTGGTAACTACTCTTCTATCAGAATGATGGAGTTGAACTAATGAAGGATCACGAAGTCTCCTGAACACTTGTTTCAGAACATGGAAATGAAGGAGGATCTGGCAGCAAATATAGGCAGCAATTTTTTCCCCTTTCCCAACAAAAACACACACAGAGGCACAGATTACTTCATATGTGCTACAAGGGTGCCAACAAGCCTCTGATCGAGGTGCCATCAATAGACTCTTGCAACAGGTCCCTACCTGAAAGGAAGACCAATGCATTTTTTGCTCTGTTTGGACAGTTACAAATCGGACTATGGCTATGAGCCATCTATTGCTCTCACTCGGTGCAAGCATGTCAGCCGAAGATCTGGTAACATGTACTGTGTACACTTAACAAAAAGTGCTTACAAGCCTCCACCATCATTTCAGGTGATTCACCACAGCTGTTAAAGATTCTGGGAGATCAATCAGCCATTCCAGCAATGCACCATTAGCACGACTCTGAAGCACTTTTGCTCCATTGCTATGACAAAGTCACATCACATTGCTGACAAGGACCGAGCCAGGAGAAACACATGATGAAACCAAACTGTGCAGGAGACACTCTGTGGAGTGCCAGGGATCATTACCTGACAGCTACTACAATAAAGCATTAAATAGAATCCTGTCTGAATAGAAAAACTCTTTATACTAAAAGTCTGCCAATATTCAGACACAAATGAAAAACATTTTAATGGAAAGTTAAACATCAAAGTGTGTTTCTGGGACTTGGTAAGGACTGACTAGCAATCCCACGCTTTTTTGTGTGTGTGATCAAATGGCTCTGAAAGCAGAGCAGCTTATTGAAATCTAAGTCTGTAATTCAAAAGCAGGGAATAGTACCATCATGTGGGTCACAGAAAATGGAAATTAATTTGGAAATCTGTCAAATTTCTATTCAAAACTCACACTTGCATGGCTATTATGACTCAATACCAGATTTGAAAAAACAAAGTCATGAAAGTAGGACAGCCCATCTTTGTGAATAATTAATTGATACTTAGAAGGCTTAAGTTAAAAGGCCATCAATCCACAAGACTTCCAGCTTTCTCCCTCTACATATTTTTTTATAAACATTTGGGACAGTATTACCTATATATCAACTGCTTTTCAGATTTACCATTAACATACTCTTCTTCCCAGCTCTGTATTTTGAGTTGAAATCACTAAGGAAATTGTCTCCAATTGCTTCTACAAGGTATAAAGCAATTGTTTTGTTTAAGACAAATGGCCAGACAGAGTCAATACAACACGTGTTACACATCAGCAATAAAACTCATTGAAAGAGATGTGCACTGCAGCTCGTAGACCATCTGCCTGTACATACAACTGTAGTGTTGCCATGTACCACTTAGAGCAGTGCTTCACTTGATGGAGTGAACGCAAACACTTGCTGTGTTTATCCATTTCATGAATCCCTGCCCAAAGACACTCAGACATTTTGACAGAGTAAGTCAAAGCATCACTGTAATTTTGAATGTTTTTCACAATACATTGACTGCCTGCTTAGAGGTAGAGTCTCTCACTTCCAGTATCTCACTGGATAGAGTATGTTTGTCTAGAGACAGCAATTTTGTTGGTAACGTATCTTAAATCACAGCAGGATTTCCACAGACCTTAAAGAATGGTGCATCCCTCAGGCCAGAGTTACTATCAGACAGAGGGCTGATCTGAAGCATGTGAGTGTAGCTGTAAGTTAAAGATGCAACACCAGGGAGCTTAAAAAAATTATAAACTTTGTTATAATTAAGTGGTTACAACTGACACTGTTTTAACACATGCTCAGAAATTAGAAAATACGACAGCCTCAACTTAGCAGTTACGTTCACAGTTTCAGTGAAAAAAACCCCACTTGTTTCTAATAACTTTAGTTTGAGCATCATTGAAAAATCTCAACATTAAAAAACCCCAAACTGTTAAAAGCAAAAGACTGTCTCTAGAGTGAACATTTTCCATTAGAACACATTAATATTTGACAGACAAGCTTGAACTGGAAGCATCTAACTTACAAACAAGATGCAGAAGTATTTAAATACATCTTAGGAATTAAGCTTTTTAAATTAAACTATACTGGGACGGACAAAAAGTAATTATGATCAGTGTCATTTGCAACTCTGAAATTTAAGCACCTTCTAATCTGGGGCCTTTTGTTACCATATCCAATGGGTCAAAGAGGAAATCAGTATTCAGGGGCAGTTTTCTTTAATCTCCCCCAATTTATTCCTGTATTATATTCTCTTAATAAAAGATAAAACACTCTAAAGTCCATGGTGTCGAATGATAACAACTGGCAGAAATAAACATATTTTCTTACTGAGATAAAAAAGCCTTTTCTGGTCTAGTTTTAAATGTAGCCTGAAGATCCTATTCTCATCATAGAGATAAGAATTTTGTAACTGAAGTGCAACTTATGTTTTATTTATTATTTAACTTCCTTTCATTATTGTGTACTGACTTGTCCACAGAATCCAGCACAGGCACTTTAATTCTCCAATGGCAACAGAAACTAAATTATTCATAGTTTAAAATTTTTGTCCACTACACTCAAATCAATGCTAAAAACATTGATTCAAAATCAACAACTGGAATTCCTACATAATCCAAGTATATGGCAAAAATTAAGGTTCATTCAAAAGTTAACTTTGTTAATTGTTTCCACTATCTTCATTTTTTTCCTATGCAGCTTCTAAAAGTCCGTTCAATAAAAATGATCTTTGATACATGTTTATGCATATACTTACATAAAATATATATTTTCTTCATTTAAATTTCACTTTCCACACACATTTTTCATATAGTTGGTGTCCAGACACAAGTCAACTTCCAAATGGGGCCAAAACTTTATTTGTGGTGTAGCCAGATGGATACAACTAACAGTAAAAGGAAAGCATTCCTACAGTAACAAGGGTTTATCTAACTACTTGATAGGAGCGCTTGCTAACAACTAAAAAAGAGACAATAACTTGCTCTTCTTTCTTTCCCTTCCCCCCTGCCCCAGTGAGTTTTGTGTATCCAAACAGGCAACTCGCAGCTCAGAGAACAGTCTGAGACTGAACCCGAAGCCACACCAGCCCACACCCCACAGCACCAGCCCACACCCCACAGCTCTCTGGGATGGTGCTCAGGGCCAGGCCCTTGGGGACAGACTGTGCAGCAGTTCCCTCCAGTCACATCATGTTCACGTGGGCTTTGGAGGCCGAGTGAACATTTGCAAAATACTTTTCAAGTTCTACCCTAACATACCATATGAGAGCTTGTTTTATGTCTTTCCCTTCATAAGAGAGTCCAGTTATTGTTTTTCCATTAAACTGCATAAGGACATTTTTTGAAGGCACTTCAATGTTTTAACTGTACTGTGCAGGGGAGAAGAGTTGAGGCAATAGGCTTATAGCTACCTCATCAGGTACAGAAACCGTTCCTTTAAAATGGAGTTAATAAAATGCAAATGTTCTGGATCTTTGTAATTTTTTAACCTAACAAACAAGCTATTTGCATGAGTAGTAGGATATATTGTTTATGCCACTTTCTTCCTCTCCCTTGAAAGTTACGGATTACTCCATCAGCTGCCAGTTGTTATTTGTAATAGCCAGCTGTGTAACTACAAAGGTCCTGCAATGAAAAAATTTTATAATAATGTTGCATTGATACAACAAGATACAGAAAAGGAAAAAAAAAATCTACTAAATTGTCCTCAAAATATTAACTTCTGTAAAATAAATGACCCTTGACTTTCAAGGTAGGACAAATAAAAAACTTTCCCATATATAAAAGAAATTTCTATTTTCGTCATTAGGTCAGTAATTAATTTTACAGGCAAAGTAAAAGTCTCATGCAAATGAACACTCAAGATAAGTCTTAAAATCAATAACGTGTTCAAGGAAACCACAGTGACACATACATGGTGTGACAATTCAGTACAGCCATTTAGTGCTATTTGTGTCAGATCTGTACATTGTATACTTGAAGGCAACATGCCTTCAAATGTACACTCTCTATATAAATAACTACAAAAAAAATTTAAAATGTCTCAAAAATTAGATAAACATCTGAAACTTTCAGTTAATGTAACTCATACTATTTTACCACAACATAATTAATTATACAACACAATTCTTCTCGGAAAGTAACTAGCAAATGGCATTTCTCACTACTCCTGTATTTCAGCTCCTTGTGAGTGACCAGTAGCACAAACACAATAGCAACAATTTCTATTCAGCTGAGAGAAAATTTAGAACTTGATTGCTTTGTACAACTATTTTAGTCTCTGCAATTGCAAGCATCAACTGTTTTTTTTTCCCCCACACAGTATCACTCCTATAATGTTCTTTCCAAGCAAGTGTGGTGACCTTATATATGCACACACAGAACAAAGTCAGTTCCCTTGGCACTTGTCCAGGAAAGGAACTACACATTTCAGAACATTCAGCAGGTGGAAAATGATGTCACGTTCCCTACAAGCATTTGCCAGCATTATGCTGAACCTGTAACACTAAGCAGTTGGCTTAAGTAGTCAGAGATCGCTGTTTTTAACCCAGGCTTAGCCTGTGTAATGAGAAAGATGACAGCCAACACTCTGGAAATATTTTGCTGTCATGCCAGTGACCAAAATTCCAGGACCCATGACGCCTTTAAAGTCCCAGTAATAATATGTAATGCTTCTATTTGCCTCCTGATAGAGTGATATTTAGGAACTCTATTTTCAAAGACTTACTTATTTTTAAATGACTACCAGGATTGCCATCAACAGAAATATCATATAAGTTGGGCAAAAAACAATTACTTGGCTAATTATATGCCAAATAGCATTTCCAGGTTTCTTTAACAGTGGATTAGAAAGACCTTGAGAGGACTAAGGAAGCACCAAAATCAGCTCCAAGACATCTATGGTTTCTTATCCAGAATTCTCTTCTACAAAGTTTAGCTGGATCAGACTCTGTTTCACCATTTTGTATTAACAGATATGACTGCAGGATGATTTTCTAAAAAACAAATGGAGTAGGTACCCATATCTATATTACCATATTCCAAATTATGACTACAACATCAGGTCACAGACACAAAGGATTAGAACGTTTATAATACTGCATCCCATTTAAAGAACTTGCATTCATAAAGAGATTTGTTCCAAGAAGTTTCAGTTTAGCTGACTTGTCATCATAATGCCAAGGCAAAAAAGAGTTCACAATTTCAACCCAGAAGAAATCACTATCAGCTGTTTCTCTCTAACAAATCTAAGTTTCTTAGGTACACATTTCAAGGACAGGCTTTGTTTAAAGAGTTCCATTTATTTGAAGTCTGTTTCCTGCTAACCACCTGACAGACCAAAGGTACTTCTCAGTCTGATCATTTGTTCCCATTTCCCCCTCTTCTTTAACTTAGTCAAAATTTTAAATTTAGTATCTTTAAAATTCATTTTAAAATTGATCCTTTCAGCCTTCTCAGTCTTCTTTTCCTTTTTTTTATGTTCCACAAAGTTTTCCTGTGACACTTCTCAAGTACTGGAATATATGCCACTGAAGTATTTAGTTACATGAAATTAAGGACAGGTATAAGTCTCCGATTAAAGAATGCTAAAATGCAAGCTTCTGAGAGCCTGAACCTTTTAAGTACTTTGTAAAATACACACTGTTTTATAAATTATTGTGCACATAAAGTGGGACAATTTAATATCTAAAAGATGTTTTTATATTCAAACATGGTACATTGTATGAATTAAACATTGTTTAATATACTTTCACTTTTGCAACTGCTCAGTTTTTTTGCTTCCACATATGGGTATTCTATTCCTATCAATTCATTATCTCAGTGATATGTAAAAAAAAAAATTTCAAAAAAGAAAAAATAAAATATAGTGAGCTACAGTTAAAACAGCTACAATGCAATATGCTTAGGTAAACAATGTCAATACTTGACTTTATACAATGTACTCACCTGTTCTCAGTTACTAGGGAAACAATGATCGTAAAGTTGATCATAGTTTGGTTTCACAAGTTTCTAACATTGTAACTTGATTACAGTCCAGGATACAGATCAAACACCTGGAACAATGCAGCTGAGTAAAGAGACATGCTAGGAATAGACTTGCTTCCACTGTGTCTAAATTATTTTTTATTCACAAGTTAAACATAATGACCTCAATATTTCTCTACTTGCCCTTCCCAGTTTTGAAAACAAATGCCAGCGTGGTTTTGGACCTCTCAAAATGAGATTCTTAGAAATCCCCAGAAGTTACAGATTCTTAAGCATCTTTTCCCAGACACATCAGCACACAGTAGGTTTAAAAAAAAACCAAACAAACCAAAACCAGAAAACCCCAAACTCTTTTCCTGTTTAATTATTTCCAAATCTATTCCTGACTTGATGATTCCTAGTAAGTCACTTTTCTACGCTTAATCTCAATCTTACCATATCTACAGCAGATGAGTACTAGTAACATTGACTTGTGAAAGTACATTGACCTAAACATACACCTAAAAGCAGCAGAATACGTGATGAGGTTGGGAACAAATACAAAGAGCCAGATGAACCTCAACTATTCGTTAACTTTTTAAAAACCCAAACACCTCATCTCAGAAGTACTGAGTTTTATGATGAATGAAATCTATTCAGTGTGTTAAGATGTTCAGATGGACAGAAGGTGGAAGAGAGAGAGTGATATAGGCACTTTGTGGAATGCAGGCTGTAAGTGTGGTACACAAAGTGAAATGAAACCTGCTGAGATCTCAAGCCTCTAAACAACCAAGCACCTGTACAGCTTTTGCACTTATGCTGGTTTTGCACTGAATAGTCTGTAATTATCCATATACACTTTGCAGTTTCTGGACTAAGCTCCCACACACTGGTTAGCTGTGTTTGCTACCAGCCAGTTAAAGCACACTTTTACTTTTCAGGAGGAATTGGAAGAGAAGAACATGTACTGCTGTGGATGTGACTGTTCTAGTTTCTTTGTATTGTTTCACGCAAAATTTTATGAGGCTATAGTTATTTTATATTTATACAACATTTGGGTTAATTGATGGTTGCAGTCTTCTTATCCCAATTATTTATTTTAATTATTCACATTGTGTCAAAAACAGCCACCTGCCCTGATGCTAAACTCGCTAGCTTGGATTGTCTGTGAATTCTGAGAACGTTCTCATAGCCCATTGCCTAGAGAAACACTTCATGCATCATCTTCTTCTCAGTGACACGTATTTCCTTCCTTCCCCAAAGAAGCTGTATTTTCTGCTTTCATAAATAGGAAAGGAAAACATTTCAGAAAATACTGTACATTTTTGCCTTCACTGTTAAGATCCCACTTCAGGTCAGAACTTAATTGCGAGACTGGATGAGTGTCACTGAGTGTCAAAATGTTTTTATATCTCAAAAAGTAACATGAGAAATAATGAGAAGTAGTATGAACTGCCTTTGCATTTGATTCTTACAGTATTAGGACACAAAACCAGGTCTCCAGTTCATCATTGTACTGCCCACTATCAATTATCACATAAAAATAATTTGCCTCCTCTCTGAGTTAATCTCCTCTCCCCTCCAAATTTTCATGCCTCTGAGTAATTTTTAGTTTATTCCTGGTCACTGTAGAATATTATAGGACCACCAATGTTCTCCAATATAACATTCTTGATATGAAAGTAAATAAAATGCATGTCTCTATTTCCCCCAACTGACACAGACCTTCGATATGTGGGTCTTCAGGTAGGTTGTGGACCACTGTTGATCCAAGCAAATTACAACAGCTTTCAACTATTCAACTATTCAACTATTTCTGTTTTCTAAGACATAATTCATTCATAAAGGTTTTTAAAGTCCTCATGGTTTTTAATCACTTTTAGGATTCTTCCTCCTTAAAAACCATTACACACTTAATGTAAGTTAGGCAAAAAAATTGTCTGCTATGTCAGGTCTGACATGTTCAACAGCAATATAACAAAGGAAACTAGAATCTCTGGAATGAAATAATGCCTTTCGAGACAGCCTGTCTTACTGTTTATTGTTACAAGGTTTTACATTCCATAATCTACATCAAGCAGCATAAGAGAGAAATGATTAGCTCTTCAAACAATACTGCTCTTTCACAGGGACTTTTTACAAACAAAATTTTTCTCTTATAGTGGTTCCAGAAGAGTTACGGAATACAATACTTCTACCTTGGGCACAATTTATTTCTGTGCTAAAGAAGAAGAGGACACACCATTCAGCCTACGAGAGGTACCACTATGACTATCTGCATGGAACCAAACAAATAAATCCAGAATCCATGCAAAAAATTCTGCTGGTACAAAATACCTGAGGATCACATGCCGGGAAGCTGTAGTAGCCTTTCCAGTGATGTCCACTTCTACTTTTTTTTTGGTTCAGAAACAAGCCAAATTAACGCTGATTTTTGTCTTACAATGAAGTTTCCTGTACGCCAAAACCACTGCTTATATGTCATATCCCCACTAATGCAGGCTGTTCTTTACAAAGTTAACTAAGATAAAATTAAAACTCTGAATATAAAAGATGCAAACGTGTGTCAAAGTAATGTTTTTCTTTTAACAGATGGGTAATGTTTCATGATAAAAAAAAATGTTTACATTGAATGTATTAAGATTAATTATTAATAAGCAAGTATATTTTCATAGGGCTACAGCTTCAGGATTCAGTTGCAAAATGAACAGTTCAGTTTGCCCAGTGGATGAAGTTAAAATACATTTAGTTTAAAGCTAAATTTAGGGAAGCTGTTAACAGTGTGAGTTACTGATGGCTCACTGGCAGCATTAGTTCAGAGCTGTCTATATTACTATTACTATATTACTTATTCTGCACGATAACGACTTCCAATGGACAAAGCTGTATGCGCCTATTATAGAAGGAGGAAAAATATGACATTACAATAGAATTCTTCTAACATAAACCTTTTAGAGAAACATCACTTTAAAACAGTACTCTCTCTGGGCTTTTTTCCATCTGCTTTATCACAGTTGTGGCATAAAGTTCAATAGGACATGAACTCCCACTGACCAAGTCAGCTCCCCAGTGAGTCAAGATGATGAACCAGACTTCCAAAATCTAGCATGCTACCTTTCAGAGGCTTGAAACACAAGTGGCAACAAAAATCTCACTTATTCACATGAAAGGCAAAAATGAAGTGGCAAAGTACTTTCCCTACTATCATATTCTTAATTCACAAGTATATTTGGAATGTAATCTTGCCAACGGTGACTAAAACAGAAGATCCAAAATGATGTTCCACATCTCTACATTCTAACAAAAGAAGATTCATCAGAACACCACCACAAAGGACAATTTATAGCTGGTGATGCACTTTGCACACTAGCTCTGCACGGTTGCAGATGTCAGTCTGAATGCCCACACATACAGCTGCTGGGAACAGGCAGATTTCTATCTCTTGGAGGTATTTCCAAGACACTTGGCAGAAAGCCATGGCCTTGCTCTTCCCTTGCACTGGGCAACAAAACTGGCAGGTGCAGAGGCAGCAGCTTTCTGAGCCAACCCTCCTAACTCTATGTAGCAGAAGTCCAGGAGACAGTGTGTGCTATGGCTCCACTCCTGCTGATGAAGCCACTGTTAAGAGGAACTAATTATCCCGGACTCACCTCAGAGAATTTGTGCTGGGCAAACACCAAAGTTACACAGCACATCCAAATCTGCCAATCAGAAGGCTACCAGAATGGAAAAACGACTGTAGCTGTATGGGCTGCAATGAAATCCAGGGTCACTTCCTGCACAACAGCACTACACAACAGTGGGGCTTTTTTGTGTTAGGAGAAACATCTCCTTGGAAACTGCTAAGGTTTCTCCATCTATTTTCTACCTTATGAATGATGAAGATATTAAATTACTTCAAAGTTGGCACTGATTAATATCCCAATTAACAACCCTGAAATCCCTTACAATACTGTTCCATGTATGTTTCCTAAATATTACTGGAACATGCTAGGAAGAACTAAGATAATACTGACCATGTCCACAATCTGCCAAATGAGCAGCTTTGAGTTTGCTTAGAAAGTGCTGATGAGTAAGCAAGCTTGATAGAACTGCTTAGCAGAATTAAGAATTGCTTAACAGAAAACCAATTTGAGCTCACACTTACCAAATGACATCCTAAAACTAACAGAGAAAAAGGGAAGAAGGTATTTTTAAAATTTTCTAACACGTTAAGACAAACTTGCCTTTATTTTACACAATAATATAACTCTGCAGATAGAGACAACACTGTAACTGCATTCAAATGTTTTTATAAAAAGACTTTTTGGATTCTTGGTCCTGCAAGCTCTGTTTCAAAATGGTAAATAATTCTATTTCTAGCTTAATAATAAATGATTTTTCTCAGCTGAAACCTGGAACCAAACTTCCATCATCAAATGTGCTAAATAAAAGATCATCCAGCTGACTCGCAGAGTGACTCTTTCCTACAGAAACCACATACAAGTCTGATTCACATCCTATATGTATTTGTACATTAGATTTGTACATTTCAAACATTCAGACACTTTCAGATAAGAACACAGTAGTGTTATCACAAAAATCTGAATTCCTCTTAAAATAATTTAGAAATGTTAGCCTTGAGCAATAGATGTGCTCTCGTGTGCAAAGAAGTAAAAACACATACTTGAACCCAAGATTCTCCAGTTCCTGAACTGTTATCTCCAAGAGAGTAAACCTCTAGAGTACATCTCCACATGACACATTTATCTAAAGTGGCTGCACTCATATAATGATGGCTTTTGTTTAGTGATCATGGTCATTTTGAGTTTGTTTAAATACTGCAGCCGAATGCTTATAAACTAATCCCAGAACATTTTGAAATGCTTCAAAGCTTTTAGCGGGGGAACCTCTTGCATGGGCTTTGTAGATGAAGCTGACCACAGTTCACTGGAACCAGACAGCTCAGATAAGTAAGATGAAAGCAGACATTTCCTGAAAATATCTTGAAAGCTTTCCATTAGTCTGTGCCAGGGGTATACACTAAAAACAGAAAGTGCCCATGCTTGTACAGCAACCAATCTTCACATTGCCTTCTCCATTCTTTCTTGAACTACTGTATTTGTATCTATTTATCTGCTTCATTTGCTTTCTTGCAACGTTCTTTGGGGGAAAAAGATGCAACTTCTGCATTCTGGTTTACAGTACCTTATAAAGCAGCTATTACTAGAACAGAAAATTCTGTTTAACATATTAAAAATTGCAACAGGAAGAAATAGGAATCTACCAATGCCAAATTTACTACAAATTACAATAAATAAGAAATTTGATCTATAGATAATTTTTAAGAGTCACCCACTCCATGACAGGCATGAATGCAATTGTTTGAACATAATTCTCTGGCTGTCAAAGTGTACTCTAAGAAGGTCAATTCAGCATTACTGAATGTGCTGGTCATAGGAGTGCCTCAGGCTAGATTTTCAATAAAGGCTGAGACTGGCTGTTCATATTTTATACAATAATTTGATTGAATAAATCCAACTGCTCACTAGGAACATGAAATACTCCACTGCTGCGTCCTCCAACATTTTATACTTTGAGACATACAGTCACAACAGTCACACTGTCCCATTTCAGGCACTTCATTTCAGAGCAATGGATGAGAAACCCAGCTTTCCTTAATAGTCAGTAGACTCAAGGGCACATAAGTACTTTTAACAGCTTCTCAAGGACCAGCAGACTATAGTGAGCCCAGGTTCTAATTTAAGCACCAAAATTCGGCGTTATGACTGTCCATCTTGCTGTATCCTACAAAGAGTTAATATGCACACTTGTGTGAAGAGAGGACAGCACTGTCACACCATAATACAATTATAAAGCACTGATGACACTTGAATTCAATACAGTAGCAATGACAACAGTTATTCTGTCCAGCAGCTTATCACAAAAAGGGTCGGGGCACTCTGAGACTGCACTGTGGAGTTAAGTACACCAAGTCCCCAGCACGCTCTAGCCATACCTGAGAAGGAAGTGGTGAGCCACAACCCTGATGCACAAAATGGGGTGCAAGCAAAGTCCAACAGTTGCTACTTGAAACAAAACAACCCTGCCCCCTTCCATACAAAACAAAAAATACTTGAAGTCTTCATAAGTTTTTTTGAGGTATACCTTGAAAGCCATGTTCACTCTGCCTTCTGTAATCTCTGTTCCCTGCGCCCTGGGGTACTTGTGATATGGTTTGCCACCCACCTGGAAAGAGGAAGTATTATCCTCTTCCAGGGTGTAGTTTATGCTGTTTAGTATTGGGAGTAAAATGGTCGTCCTATGTTTGAAACCAGGAAAAGACCTGTGAATAAATACTGTCAAAACAGGACTGGAGCTTATAAAGACCCACTCTGACCCAGGCCCCAAACAACTCCATGATATAAATGACATTACATGTGCTACCATGTGCGTAATCTCTCAGTACAGCTAAAGCAGAAGACTTAACAGGGCGCTCTTCTTTTTATGAGAAATATTAGTAATATATGACAGGTTCCTTGGCAGACTGCAGGAGGAGAGAAAAGGCCACAACATGACGATCTGTATGTGAGGGGCTGCCCAGGTCCTCAGTAGCCTTCCCCTAAAGGGGAAAGTGGCTTCCACTAAATATTGAAGTTTTATTAGAATTCCCAAATAATTACGTGTTCTGCTTTAATCTTTCTGGAAATGATGCAACACGTGTCATCTTGTTAGAGGAATCTTATCACTCGTTCTAACCCACCTACATTCTTCTACATCCTCTCCTAAGAGGCACCTGAGAGAAGTTGTTCAAAATCTCAAGATCATGAGCTTGCAAGAACCTTACAATAAGGGGAAGTCAACAGAGGTTTTATTAATTATTTCACTAAAATAATATTAGAAATAAAGTCTACTGTACTTTATCATCAAATATAATTCATTTGTTTAGGGGTAGACCCTTAGAAAGCAAAAGTAAAAAGAGACTTGGTTCTCTGCTTACACTGATTGTTACCAAGACTGCCTACTACTTGTATAACATTTTAAAGCATCTGTAAAACAATCATTAGTTATGTAAACATTTAGAGCTCATCATATGCAGAGACCAGCAACATACTTTAACTTCTGATCAAAAAGTGTCACCATTTCCTTAACTATACGGAAACTACTTGAAAAATTCATAAGATCTGTTTCACAAATTAACAATTCAACCATAAGAATATATAGTAAAAATGACAAAAGATTTGTTCTTATAGTTGATAAAAAATTTATGCCGAGGCATTCAAGTAAAGTTACTTTCTGTGTTCTGATTTAATGAATCATTTGAGCGGTATCTGGCTGGGTGACACAGATGTAAGGCTCGTTGAAGCCTGCTCTAATGCCTGCTGGTACAGTCTTCCTTGGGACAGTAAAGCCAGAACAATGTGTCAGACTGAAGTAATATCAAGGAAAGTAAGTGCAGTGGTGGGGATGCTCTGAGGCTGGCCCACAATACTTCTTGACCTGTGAATGTCTGTAAACACTTCTCTGTCCTACAGGCTCCAGTGACCCAGGAAGCCCAAAAGAAGCAGCAGCAGCAGCGCAGTAATAAACAGGCTCTGGAATAAAGATTTTTGCAATCTTGTAATTTAAGCTCAAGACATACAAAGATTGCTTGATGATTTAACCCTACTGAAAGGCAGTGTCCGACACCGGTGGTGTGAAACCACCAGTGATTTCTTAAAAGGTGAACTAATATTAAATATTTAATACAAATTTGTGTTTGTTTAACACACTGCAAAGTTTGTGTCTTTAACCTCAGAAATGTACCTGAATTTGCAAAATACAAATTAAGGAACTCGATGCATATGAATACTGCTTTTACAGATCATGCATTTGTGTAGAAGTTTACTCGAAGACACTATAATAAAATCAGGCTTCCCATCAGGAAAATCCTTGTAAAGGATTTAATTCTACAGTAAGTAAAACAAAGCCAACAAGGAACTGTGGCCTTGTAATATCATAATCTTGAACAATCAAGCTAATCCTCACAAAAATAAAATACTGGCTCCCAGTATTCCTTGGGAGTTGCTAAAAAGGCTTTCCCCTCTAAAAGAAGTTGGCTAAAATGTTTAAACAAACGTATTTAGAAGCACACCATATCTTTTTGGAAATAATTTGACTTTACTCATAGAAGTGAAACCTTTTAAGAAATTAGAAGTAAAATGAAAAACCAAAAGCTTGACAGTTATGCCAAATCCAAATAATACAATACACGTCATTTTGTCCTAACGTCAGAGAAGGGAAGAATGTCTCTCAGCAGCAAATGGAAGAGGGTGAATTACACTCCTTCATCCCACCAGCCCTCCTTAAAACCCCCTAAGGCTTAACTTTTCTTTTTTTTAATGTAACATTCAGTTATTGTTAAAAAGTTATTGCCCATTCTTAACATTTGTTGCAAATTGGACAATCCTGTTTTGTCAAGAGAATTTAGTTCATTTTCATGAGGAAAATATTTCTCCTGATTCCACAGTAATTTCAACAAATCTTAGCTTCTTTTATCTGCAGATTAAATCTTGTTTCAATAGGCTAGTTAAGACAGTTGCATATAAGAATATTTGACATTAAAAGGTACTTACACAGACAACAAAACAATAGCGATTAGAGTCCATTCAGGCATTTTGTGAATAATATTTCTGTTTGTTAACCTGAAAAATAATTAAAAAAAAATCATTACATTTCAGAGTAAAAGTAAACAGATTTTAACAGCTGAATTTTAAGTCTACCATTAATACACTGAGTTATAATGAAGCAATTACAGCTGTATCTGAGCAATGCACCAACTTTCAGGCTTCTTTCATCCTGTAATGGAGGAATTGCAAAATTCCCAATATGTCTCTTCTTTCTATATGAAAGTGGGATGGGAAAGACTGAAAAGAAGCTAATTCTTTGAATATGCTCACAAATAGTCCTGGCTGCTGTGAGTCCCACTGGGAAATTCTCTGCAACTGCACGTGTGTTTCTGAAAAGACAGACCTTCTTACACTTGGTTTCCCTCTTGTTGGCTTCGGATCCAGATTTGCTGCGAGAGCTAATGTGGAAACAGACTGAATTTTATAAGATACCAGCACCAATCCTCTGATGATTCTTGTTTTTAAAATGGAAACCCAGAATTCTAACTTATGCAATGGGAGTCAGAGGAAATATAAGAGCCATATAAATATAAATGAGGTGTGAATCAAGAACCTCATGGGTGTGCAACCAAAGTGCTGCTGCACTGAAACCAGCTGACCCCCTTGGCTGAACTGCCTAATAAAACAGATCTGCTCTAAGTTAAGTGCTAACCTGTCCTACAACAATTCATGTGCGAATTGCTATGGCCGAATTTAGGCACGACCCAAGACATGCAATTTCATGGAAAAGTCACAGTTAAAAACACAGCAGTGGCTGGGCAGGCACCCAAAAGAGCCAGCTGAATTAATTTTATTCGACAGATGGCACCATCCAACAGAAATAATGAAGGGCAAGTGCCTCCCAGTGTTTGCTTCCTTCTTGCTCTCAGTTTCCCTTCTGTGAAGCCTTGCACAAATTCAGACCCAGAATGAAGATACCCTGTTATTCATACTCACTCCTACAGGCACTGGTGAAGGGAAAAGCTTGTTTAAAGTTAACTGTTTGGCAACAAATACAAATCCAGGGTTTTCTTCCCCAGTAAGACTACTTTTAAAAAAAACCTTTTAATCACTTTGGGCAAGTATATAGTTACCAAAAAAGAAAAAGGCAAAAAATTTACAAATTGAGAAAATAGAACTATTTGTACTTGTTATTGTTGAAATTCAAATTCTGTTAACTAATTCCCCAAAATTATGTTCAAAGTGGTCATAAAAAATGCAGTTATGAATAAGACCTTTTATGTTTGCATTTATCTATTTCAGAAACCTATTAAAAATTAATAAAATAAATTAGTAAATATCAAAACAATATTATCCTATTTTTCTCCTCAAATCTCCAAATCTTCAAACCAAACTAAGATTTTGAAGCAATGATTCCTCAAGTAGTGTCTCAACAGCCTGAGTTTTATTAAATTATGAAAGGCAAAACAATGTTTTGCCCTACATATGCAGGAATTGTCACATCTAACTAGAACCAACAGTTCTGGCAAATACAGATTATATTTGCTATTAAAAGATTAATGTTTAGCAATTACTATTGGAAATAGCTAATTGATCTGGCAACAAAGCTTGTACCTGGTAAAGTGTTAAGTGTTACATTTTTCTGGCTATAGAGCAAGGGCCAAAACAAAGGCTTAACATCTTGACTCAACACTCATGACAGTGATAAACAGTACCAAGAACTGTCTGATGGAATCATCTTGACAGGCAATTCATATGTAACATTCCAGTTAATCTGCTATGATGAGACACAATGAAAGAGACAGCTCCAGGCCACTTGGGAAAACTCTGTCAAATAGAGAAAGTAGCTTTATTTCAATGCTCTACAAGGAGTTATTATTGATTAGAGCACAGGAAGGTGTCATTCTTGTACACAAACTGAGAGATGCAGTTATTTGTGTCAATTAACTCTTATTCAATGTTAGTATTGATTGGCAAGGTCTGAACACTAGTCATTGCCATCAATATGCTATTTATGAAGGAGGTAGTGAAAAGACACAGACAACCAGCAGGATACAGCAATATGGATCTGCTGCTGTCCTACTGTCACTGGACTGGATGAACAGTCAGGCTTCCACAATCAGTAACCTTTCAGTACAATACTTGTCCTAAAACACTTGTGCAGCTGGAAAAAAAGGTCACATTTCAGGCAGATCAGAGTAAAGTTAGCAACCTACAGGTGTGAAGCCTTAAATAACAAGGAGCAGTGGAAGGGCAGTCACTTTCAAAAACAAGTTGTGTGTCAACACCAAGGCCTCTGAAGAGCAAAGCTTTCAGAAAACAGGGAACTGCAGGGCCTCTGTAAGAATGGTTCATTAAATCTTTGTCTTGCCTCTAGCCAAAACTGTTACTTCAGAACAATCCATGAAAGAGAGGTCTCTAGATTTCTGTAATAAGCATATGATGTGGAAATCGTAAAACTGTACAAAACTTTTTGTATGTGATTTGAGTTTTGCAGTGGAGTATTTTCTGTTATAGAGTTTGGCTAAATTCTCCCTCGCTTACCTAAAGAAAGAAAACAACACGCAACTTTCCAAAATGGAACGTCTCTAATTTCTTGGCCTCTGCAGAGCAGCAGACGTAAGCCAGGAAAGTCTGATATCCCAAATAGCTGTGTGGGTCGCTTAGTTGTTAGTTTGTGGGTCTTGTGGTTCACTCCAGCAAGACACACTGCAGCCAGACCTGAGTGCTCCCACCCCCCAGCAGGACCCACGCAGTTTTCATACTCTATGAAGGAGCTCAGACTGAGCAGATGGATCCAAGTAGCAGAAGCTTAGAGGATACAGGATAAAGGACTCAAGAGTAAGATGCATAAAAATTCCATCCCAAATGTCCTCCCAATAACTGACTAGTACCCAGCCTGCAAAGGAAGGGGATTCTAATAGGGAAGTTGTAGTAATACAGGGGAGTCCAAAGTGAAAGTTACCAGTAAACAAAACCAGTAAACCCAGAAATGACAACATGACAAAATGACAAATGACAACACAGTTGGTTTTACTTCTTTTTCTTTAGTTGTCTTCCCATTTAATTACCATCAACTGCAAATGATAGCCTGATTTGTAAACAGTGCCTGCTGTGGCAGCAGATTTAAGCACTGCCTAAGTGCCCTGTGAAAGAACTTGGAGAGAGACCACAACAAACTTGAAGTTATAGAAAAGAAACTCAGCAATGCTGGAGCTGACACCTTTTCCTCAGCTGGATTACATTTCCTGGAATTTCAAAGGAACAATTTGACTAAAGGAACACTGCAATGGGGATTAGAAGATGGACACCAACATTATTATGCAAAATATGTATTTCCCTAAAACCCATAAAATACAGATGAAAATCTATTTTCAATATCAAATATTATGCCTTAAAAAACAACCACACATACACAAACATAATAATTTCCCCTCAGTTTATATATAAGTAGCTAATTTTCTCTTGATCTTTTAACAAAGTCCCCTTACACACTCTGGAGAGTTATTTTACATCTCAGTTTTTGTAACAAAAGCTTACAGGCACTGAGGGACTTTGTTTGGGAAGAGCTCTAACCATTCTAAAATGTCTCTTGAGATCTCTCTAGTGTGTTTCTTAGCAGTGGTGATTGAATAAAATGCTGCCCAAAGGAGGCTGAACTGCAAGTGTTCCTTTAAAAACCAATGGAGCTGAAAATTGTTGTTGCTTAGTTCACCACATGCTCTTTTACCCTTCTTCAGCTAAGCTCTACTACAGCCATGTGTTTTCTCTACTACCCTCTTTGGCAAGTTCTTCAGCCTGAAATATTTCCAGTACAAAAAGCAGGAAAAAGCATGAACATTTATCAGTGCTCCTATGTAGTCATTAAGTATGTGAACAACATTAACAAAGAAATTTCTAAACCCTGTAAATACAAATGCCATTTAAAATTTATCCCAAGTCTCTCTGCCAAAGCATTAAATCCAAAGCTTGAGAGAGCACTAATATTAAATAAATTTAAACCTACATACAGAACTGGAGATTCAAATCTATGCCTTCATCTTAGCGAGCTCTTGTGTATCAATAGACCTTTCCATATCAGTAATGCAAGAAGGAGAAAGGTTTTCATTGCTTCCCTATTTCCTGTTTTTGTTATTTCACTTTTAGTGATAAAACTCCATTTTTTGGAGATATATATATTATATAACTTGCCTTCAACCACCCCTCACCCCAAATCCTGAAATTCTAAGCAAATGATATGGAATCTTCACACGAAGAGAGCCCCAAGACCTTGCTTCTATTACCTTCAACTTACTTCCTAACAAAAAAAAGAGATAAAAATAAACTCACAAAGCGTTATCTAAGGGATCAGAAATAGATCAGGGGAGAATTTTAAAATATGCTAAATTATTGCTACATGAGCTAAGTATTGAGATCAAAGCCCAAATAAATTAATTTGGTTCCACTCTTTAAATATATATATATATATGTTTCATATATATACGTTTTAGAAGTCTATTTTGGCTTCAAGTCTTATTTTTATAAACCACTTCTAAAATTTTATATTCAGGGCACACTGTCTTTGAATAGCAAAAATTATTTAAAATAGAAGTTCTGCTTTTGAGAACCTCCAGGCCTTCTTACATAATCAATCATACAAAAGTAGACTGAAAGAGACCAAATGCAGTTTTTCCAGTTTTATCAACCCATAAGCTAAAGTGACTATTAAGAATTTAAACTGCAGAGCAACAAAACTGTTTTAAGACACCAAGATCTTATTCAAATAACAGGTATCTATACAGTATATATATGTTGCTTCAATATAACCAAAAATATCTTCCCTGGTTTCAATGTTGCTGTTAAAACAAAAGGTTAATCAGGACTTAAAAGACTCCAATCACAGAATCAAGTTCAAACACTAATAATCCTTTTAAATAAAAGAGATCATGATCAGAGTCATCAGAAGGGAAGAGAGAATTTTCCACAGTAAGAAATCCTGCATATAGACATCTGTGTTTTAGTGGCATCCTTCCAGCCCAGATCCCTTGTGGCAAATGCTGCATGAATGAGTTCTGGAAAATTCACATGTAAACCTCACGCAGGTTGAGGATGTGGGAACGACGTTTCAAGAGTGACAATGTACACACAGTTAGCAATTGCTGATGTTCTTTTCCTGACAACACTTGAGGATGCAGGACATGATCTAGGTCCAAGTTATGAGAGTTGTGTTCCAAAGGAAACCTAAAAACATTCAGAGAAGTTACCACCATTCTGTTTTCCCTCCTTTATCTCACTGTTTCCAAATACTGAGTTTAGTCCTACTGACTGAAGCAGAAGCTTCCTCTGTGACGGTAAAAGTGCCCACTAAATCTACTTCCCTTTAAAATCAGGAACAGAACAGGTCAAACTGGACCTTCTTCCCGACTCTAGAAGTTACTGGTAACAATTATTAATCACATTAAAACCATTTAGCCAAGCTGCAGGGAGCCAGAGCAAAAGAAAGCGACAGATCTCAGAAACTCATGCCTAATAGGAGGTGACAAGGTAGCAGAACCTTTAAAAGACTCACCATCATCCTCCAGAGACCACTGGCCTAGTTTTTAAAAATCTACAAATACTCCTGGTGACCTAGTCACTGTCAGGAGCAGGGAAAGGGTTGACTTCTTAGTCCACAGGGAATGGGACATTACCTACATGAACACACAGCTAGAAAAGGGCAAATCTGCAAATTGTTCATTGGCATGTTTAATTAATCAATTAAGAAGAATCTCTAAATAAGGACCAATACTCACTGGAAAGTTTTGACAAGATTTTTCAGCTCTGCGTAAACATCACCCGGAGCGATCTGAAGAGGGCCCAAAACTGCAGGTAATCTAGGAGGCAAAAGACACCAGTCAATATGCATTTTCTTCTCTTTCTTATTTCTTC
Source organism: Neopelma chrysocephalum (assembly GCF_003984885.1). NCBI lineage: Eukaryota > Metazoa > Chordata > Aves > Passeriformes > Pipridae > Neopelma > Neopelma chrysocephalum. The sequence goes on along the minus strand of NW_020897760.1, from coordinate 5,834,398 downwards.
TCAAGTAGGACTTCTGCCAAAGCTTATCAAAGTTAGTAAAAAGAAAAAGAGTGACTTTTGTGCAGCAGATCAGGCCTGTAGTTTTCATTGCAACTTCTTCTGAGCGGTGTTTGGGCCACCACCTTCACTTCACAATAGCTTGTTTTAAAAAATAAGCTCCAGTTCAGAGTGAACGTGAAGGAGAAATTAAATACAGTTCTACCTACATTTTCTTACTCATTTCACATTTCAGTTCTGACAAGATATTCTTACAATTATGAGGATTGGAACTACAGGCCTTATAAATTTTTCAAAGGTTTATATTTACTTGGTTCAAAAATAACAATACAAAAGGAAACTACATGTCTGAGGCTTGCACACAGAATATACCTGCTAACCTCAGACTTGCACAGATGCAACAGAAATATCACTCCACTGTGACCTCGATAGTTGAAACCAAGATGATAGTAATCAGAAAATTTCAAAAGAGAGAAAAATACAGGTTTCCTCCTTACCTGACTGTACATAAAAACTGATAGAGTACACACACTGCACATAATGTTTAACTAGTTGCCAGTATTCCCAAATGATGGAAATAATGTGCATTGTTTTTCACATTTAGGATTAAACTTTCGCCTTTATTCACTTGTTTAATAGCTAATATCCTGTTGCATTTGAGTTTCCATTCATATGCACACAGTGCATCAATATCACAGGAAGAATCAAGATTTCTGTTCTGTACATCACTGCATGTTTTACAAAAACTGAGCACAGGACTCTCATGATGCTGGGGATATTCCCTGCTTTATCACAATGAAAACTGTGACAGGATCACTGCATCACCTCAGAAACGTAAAACAATTGACACAGGCCAGACACTCGCAGGATGGTTTGATTCCATGATTGTTGCCTATCCACACACGTTGCAGGCAGAGAAAAACGGAAAGGATTTTTTTATTTTATTTTGGGGGGCAAGTTTTGGTTGTGGAGGTTTTTAGTTTAAAAAAAACCAATCCTTTGGCAAAACCTAGTTTGGCTGGTTAACACAAACTACAGGAAAAGTAAATACCACTAACAAAAATACCAGAATCATGACCTCCAAAGACTCATTTATCTGCATTGCCTTGACAATATTTTCAAAGTCCTCTCAACTTTGACAATTTAGTAATTCTAACAGCTACAACAGAAATGCCTTAATTTATTTTCTGGGACTCCAAAGCTCTTTTATGTGTATGAAGAAGGTCTGATGCCTGGGAACTTTTAAGATTCAACTCTGAGGGCCTTTAATGCTTGTAGCTAGGGGCATACTGATATCAGCCATCCAAACATGGACTAGAAACTCGTTTAGTAGCACCTTTGCTTAAAGGATTATGAGGTTTGAAAACATTGCTTCCTTCTCTGTAGATTTTTTTTGCCAGTAACAGTATGCTTAATGTACAAGACAAATATTTGCACTCCTCCCAATCAACTTCAAGTTTTTCAGTTTAAAACTGAGCAGCTGGTACATGCAGACCACGCAAACTGACATCTGCAACTGTACCACAGGTGATGGTCACAGAAATAAATAAGTGCTTTTGGACAATATTAGGTTTAAGTTATGACTAAGGCCACCTAGAAAAAGCCAGGCCCATCCTTGGACAGCGTGTTTGTTACTTAAAATGATGATGAAGGAGCACCAACTTCAGATTGACATTTAACAAAGTAAAGGATACTTACGCTTTTCTCAGTTTTTCAAGGACGATTCGCTTTCTAATCTGCATTTGTGCATTGGAATCAACAAGTGGGAAGGTGAGATCTTCGTGTTGATCATCCTGTGTTAGACAAAACACCTTAGCAGCTATAACCTAGTATTTAATTAAAGTCAATGCATCAAAACAGCCACAGATTATCAATAAATGTTTAAACATAAGATTACTCTTATCTCTGAATAGAAAAAAACCCCAAACTGTAATTTTTTAATGGACAGAAGCTTGCATAATCTGACCCAACATACAGTGTGCAGCCAGCATACTTTTCTCCTTCCCTGCGTGAGACACCCACTTAGGATGGCAGAAACAAAGCAATAATTTTTCGAAGGCCTATTCAGGCTTTACACAGCCTCCAAACTATTCCACTGCACACTTACTTTGTCTGTGCTTGGATGTTCCTCTTTCTGTGCATGTGTCGCTGCCTCTTCAGCCAAGATGCACCTCCCTTTATAGAACTCTTTCACTCGGAGTTCTAGGAACTCCGTTTCTTCTTTTAACTTTTCGTAACTAGGCACAGGCTTAACTACTCCACCTGGGCCTGTGAAAGGTAAAGAATAATTCAAGCTGGTTTCGGACCCTCTTACAGCAACAGTGTTAAGATCATCAGCTGTATCTAAGTCATCCTCATCAAGTTCTTCAGTCTCCTGGCTGGCAGGTGCTATGCACTCTGATGAGCACAAAGTAGTATAGTCTGGGCCATAGAGAAATTTTAAAGTTTCCTCAGTTCTCCATTCCGTAAGTGTGTGTCTAAGCACTTCCAGTAAACTGCCTTTGGAATTAACTGGATTCCTCAGTTCATGTTTTCTATATTCTGTTGAGTTAGCTAGTGTTCTTCTAAGATGTTCTGCCCCTCTTTTGCTAACACCTAGAAAAACTATTTGTGATCCACAGGTATTTTCACAGATTTGTGAAGCAATTGATTTCCCTAGAGTAGTATTTTCTGAAGGTGGTGCAGTTATTTCATTACGAACAGAGCAAGCATGCTCTTCTTCCTGAGTATCTAATTTACAATGAGAGAGCTGTTCAGTGGCTTCTACCACATCTGAATCTTCAGTTTGAGGGCTGGGGTAGACTTTCTGAGCATGCTTTTTTTTGAGGATGCTTTTTCTGGGCAATTGCCGTGTAAAATTGGCTGAACTTGACTGATTTCCTGGTAGGACAGATGAAATAAATTCTTGCTCATTATCACTGCTGCTGTCACTGGCTGCGTCATGAGAACCAGCTTCACATTGCTCTGAAGGTATCCTAGGATTTTCAATGTCAGATGCTTTAATTACTTCATCACGTAGTTTCACCTCTTCTCCAGACCGTCCACTGTAACAGAAAACACAAGCCATCAATGAAATAAGAAATGGGTGTTACCTGCAGTAGCTTTTCATTCTCACGTAAGAATGATAAACAAAGCATTTTTCCCCTTATAGAAGAAGAATGATTTTTTGCTTTAAGAATCATAGCTGCTCTTCTAAAAGTCTTCCTGAACTCAGAGTTGTACTGTTCTACAATCAAGATGACAAGTATAGAGACTATTTAAAGAAGTGAGTTCTCAGCTGATTATTGTCAGTTAGAAAAGTAAATAAAATATTATTAAGGACAGTAAAATAATATCAGACTTAGCATGATGAATACTGCAATTTTAAAATGAAGACAGGTATGTTAAAATAAATAGGAATATAGTGCCCTAAAATCAGAGGGACAGCAGAGCTGTTTGACCATATCCAAGTTTGCCACCTAATGGCCACGGATTGCAAAAGAAAACAAACAAACAGTCACAATACACAGGGAGGTACAGAGAGATGACAGAGTGGTGTGATTTCATTTTGGCTGATACAGACATTTTAGATTAGGAAGTATAGAAGCTTTCATCACATGTAATTGGCACAATTTTCTTTATAAAGAATAGATAGCATAAAATATGCAAAATACAAACAGTGTCTTTGTTTCAGATTTCAACGGGCTCAATTGAGACACACAATCCAAGAGCAGCTGTACACTAAATCATACAGATCAAATATGCTGGGTTAGAATCACAAAGGAAAAAAAACATTGTGTAGGTTCTAATAAAGTCTTTTCTATAATACAGGAAATCAAAGATTCCCGTTTGACCTGATACGATACTAAAATTTCTAAGTATAGGTGCATATAAAAAAAAAATAAAATTGATCAGTGTACCTCTGTCCCTCCTTCAGCAGCTCTATGTCTGGTGGTCTGCAAAAAGAAGACACAGAATGAAAACTTTCCTGCTAAATCAATTCTCTTGAAATACACATAAATACAAAAATAGTTGAGCTTGGAAGGGATGCTTGAGGATCCTGTGGTCCAACACCCACTGTTTAAAGCAAGGTTATGAAAGCAGGTTTCTGCACATGTGCTTACAGAGAGGGACTTGTGTGCCTGCAGCACCAGGATGTTACAGTGAACAACATATAACACAACCAGCAAGTCACACCAATGTTAGTCAGAAAGGACCTCTGGAAGGCTCTAGTCTGACCTCCTGCTTGTAATGCAACTGTCACCAGCAGCAGTTTTGATCAGCCACAAATTCATGAAGTTTAAATCTTGAAAACCTCCAATGACGGAGATTTTAAAACACTGCTGGGTATCCTATTTCCTATGACTGTGAAAACGAGCTCACACCTATAAATTCAGCTAGTTCCTTTTGCTGAAAACCAGGAGACTATGAAAAGTAGTGTCTTGGAGAATGAAAGTTGAATAAATTCAGCAGAACATTCTCTATGCAAGTCCTTATCGTTCAACAGTGACACCCATTGGCTCCACTCATTATTGCAAGCCTGTGTTTCCTAAGCTAGAAACAGGCTGCATTACACTGTTCCAAAATGTGTATTGCAGGAACAACATGAAATGGGCAATCTGAAATTTAGATAGGATAAAGAAACTCTTCATGGTGTAGTCTGCTTTCAGATGCAAGCATTTGCAGTCTAAGCTGAAGACCAATGCCAAGTGCTGTGCTAAGGGTGATCAAAACATGGTCATGTCTACTAAGCAGATGGGAGTAGTACTGAGCCATGTCAATTATTATAATCCATACAGCAACAACACTTAAAAGGAACACTGTGCTAAGCTTACACCTTAACATCAGTTACCTCTGCTTCAGTCAAATAATTTTGATGCACTTCAGCTGATTAATTAGCATTGCAGCTTGCACAGAGAAGTGATATTCTCAAAAAGAGCAACGAATGTATAAGATTATACTTACTTTTCTTCTTCTCTCATCCATACTGGACTTTTAGAAATTTGAGCTTCAAAATATTTAGATGCTCTATAGCAGAAGTTGCTGCAAAAGCACTGGAAATGAAAGAAAGCAAAAAAATATGGCTAAAGCCAACTTCAATACTCATAGAAAGGTACAAAAGTAATTGTTTTTTATGCCTGTATTAAGTACCAATTCATGTTTCTTTTCAAGACTATGAGCAGGTTTTTAATTTACCTGAAAACCCAAACATATCAAATAGGTCTATCCCATTCCCCAAAAGCCAGTTTTAGCTTCTTTTTTCCCATTTTTCTGCTTTTTGTAGTTTCATTACATACTGAGAAGCAAACCAGTGTTGACTCCTACATAAAAATTATTAAAAAAACCCCAACAAACTGTTCAAAGAACAAGCCATAACCCATCACAGTCATACAGTTTAAAAGACATGCGATAAAATTCAGGTGTTTAATAATTAAAATTTTGGTCAGCAACAGAACTTGTTTTTTTGCAATACTTGGAACAACACCTAAAATTTTGCAGCATCTTTGAAAAATTGACTTGCACACTTGCATCACAAGGGAAGAAGACAAAGCATCCCACTTCTTCTCGGAGTCCTGCCTGGTTGCCTAAAAAAGCAATTCCTAGAATTTCACGTATCTTGAAGTTGTAAATAGAGGAAAGGAATGGATACCAGTGACACTGAAGAAACTCGTTCTGTAACTGGAAACATTTATCTTACAATTTACTGTCTAAGCATCTGTAGGTGACTGCATATCCTGCGAACTGGCAAAGATGACTTTTATACAACCACGTGTCACATATGTCTTTCACAGATCAGCTGTACCACATTCAAACTGCTATCCAAGTAAAATTTTCCACGTTATGTTTAAATATAGAAAATATGTGGGTTTGTTTTACCAAAGACAGTATCTAGAAACTGAAATGCACAAAAACCTCCTAACTGTTCATGAAAATTATTTTTGTAAGAACCAAACATATTGGCTCTAAATCAAAGCCACTATATTAATGCTGTTACAAAATGCATTTCTGACGTTGTATCTACTACATACATTGTAGAAACAGACTTGTTACCATACCTTTCTTTCAGTGATATCATAAACTCTGTTAGTTTTTGTTGAAATCTTGTACTTCTGCTTTGGCACCTAAAACAGAATGTTTTCACCAGCAAGACTGTTACTTCCATGGTGACCATACAGAGAGCTTCATTCTTAAGTGTAATATGTTCTAACTGAATTGCATACTACAACCACCTTTTCTCTCAATTCTGATGTTGTACCTTCTCACCTGTAAGAATGGCAATTTATCCTTAATCATATACATCTCACTATCAGTAGAAGACAACTTCAGATCTACAAGAAAGTCAGTGCTGAACATAAAACAATGGAGCTGCCATGGCAGACACTTTCCTCACGTGTAAGTGCTGAGCAATGACAGACAGGTCCTTCCTTAATTCGTATTTATTTGTATGCACATGAGACTGTACTGTCAGAGACCCCCACCACTACCCAGACAAACCCAGAGAGGAACTTCTATAAAATGTAATACAATTTCAAAGTGAACTTCCGTGTGAACATATGAAGTCCAAACCAGCAAATTTTTTTGTACTCAAGTAGATTTTTTTTTTTAGATAATCATGTGTACCACAGGTATCTAACTGAACTGAGTTCTGCTAAAAGAAGTCTGACTATGATTTTGACACAGTTGACATACATTTTTACAGCAGATGTATATGTATTCACATAATAATATCCCTGCATTGTATTACTTTTTCACTTCAATCCTTCTCACAGACACTTGTGGTTATACTGACGAAAGAACAAGATTAGAAAATTTTCTCATGCACAAAGGAAGGCCATGAAGCCATAACTCATTGATCTTTATCACTGTCAAAGTAGATGCTAACTGATTTACCATATAGTAACTGATGTCTTTTAATCAAATTTTACCTCTCACTTCAGAAGGATTATACTGAAACGGAGTGATATGGTGCCTGGCCCATTACTTGGCAGTATTTTAATCTTTGTTTAATAGTCTTTAAAAAGAAAATGCAAGAGAATCAAAATTGTGAACAGACTCTTACGATAACAGCATTAATGAAAAGGAACTTACATTTTCCAGTTTATTTTGACACAGAGGATAACCACACAGTTTGATGATAGACCGTTCATCAACAATGTCTTTATAGTGAGATGGAGTAATACATTTTCCCTAAAATTACAAGAAAATAGTTCAACAACAGATACTGGAAAATATGTCATTTTTTGTACTCAAAACATCTCATAAGCAAGTAAGTATTTTAAATTTTATAAGTTATCTAGTAAGTTTAATAAACAACATTTAAAACCTACACAATAAAAATGCTAAAAGGGTAAACAGAAAGAAGACAGAGATGGGCACTTCATTTTACAAATACAAGAGCTTCATAATTTTGCCTCTAGTGTAGCACCCATTTCCATAATTTTCCTCTATTTATATTTACCAGTTTATTTACAACCTTAACAGGAATAATCATCACACCATTTCAGCAAAACTGTGCTGCCAGATAAACTGTGGTGTATTTATAGAAACTTTGCCTAAATTCACAGATGATGTTACGTAGACCTAAATATTTATACCTCACCCACCAGTCCAGAACCACAGAGGTATATAAAAAGGCTATGATAACAGAGTGAGGACTCATAAATGTATACAGTCCTGCAAAACTGGGGCATGTTTTCACTGCAGAACCCTTGAAAACAAGGCAATCATCATCAGAGCTCACGAGAGAGGCAATCGATGGTTTGTCTATTTTAAACTGCAGTAAATTGTTCCAAGAACTTTGGAAAAAAAAAGCAGCACACTAAGACACAAAACAGTACAAAAACTTGCAACACCTACAGAATTTAGAAGGAACTCTTCAGTAATGTTCTCCTCCAGGAGCTGTTCAACAATAGACAACGCTTTTTTCTCAAATTCAATCTTCTTTCTCATAGCAGCTTCCAGAGCTGCTTTCCTAGAACAGAACAGACACTGAATGACACAGAGGGTAGATTTTCATAAACAAATTTCCAATCATATCTTTATCTTTTTTCTGAAAAACACTAGCTTACTCTTTTCTGCATCACACCATGTTGGCCAAACAAAGCAACAAGTAATTGGACTAGTAATTCTGTTATAACCACAAAGGAGTTTCCAACCTCGGTTTATTTCCACTCTGGTCAGGAAAAGTATTGACTCTAATTGCATTGCAATACACCCCTCAAGGTGGCCCAACTCTTCTTGCAAGAGAGAAACCAAGAAGAATGGAAAGAAAAAAGGACTGGAACATGATTGCGTGTGAGGTTACAAAGTAAAAGAAGGAATAAATCAAACAAATGCTACTACAGTAGATTTCCTGAATGCTTTTTAATGTGAATAAGTATAAATGGCAGGTATGCAAAGAAGTTAAGATGGCAAAAAGCAAGTATTACTAAGGAAATACAATTGTGAAGGTTGGATTCATAGACTTTTAGTATATTATACAATGCACATATGTGCATGCTGTTAGAAGTTACAGAGCATCACTCCAAACAAGCCTGCATGATGATGCTGCTAATCTCCTGAAGGTAGTCATGGTACTCTGAGAAAGACAAAAGACATGCAAGGCAGAGAATGCCATTTCAAAGTGAGGTAAAATGACACAAATGTCGCTTTTTGTTAGTCAGAAACTATACCTTTGAGCAACATCTTCATTCTTTGGAGCAGTTGAATGCTTATTTCCTAGAAATCAAATATAAAAATGTAGAAATATAGAAATTAGTGTACTTTCTTCCTTTAACACTGGAAAATACAGGAACCTGAAAAATATTAAAATCTCTAAACTGTAAGCATAATCAAGACAATTGCTGAGAAACTTGCTTTTGATGGCCGTGACTTCAGTAAGCTGGTAAGTATTCAGCAACTAGTTAGCCACAAGCGTGAGGATAGACAGGCCCAACTCTTCCCTTACTTCCCATTCATTCATCATGTTCTGCGTACCCAAAAAGCTACGAGGAGAATAATTCTGACAGTAACTTTGTGCAAACCGCACCCGCCCCGGCTCTCCAGCCCAGCGTTACCCCTGCACCCCGCTGTCCTCTCGGCTGCCCCACCGCTGGGTTTTGCTCCGAGCCGGGTGCGGCGCCAGCACCTCAGACAGAGCCGCTCCTGCCCCCGCCGCCCTCGCTGCCCCCCGGCCTGCGCCCTGACCGGGCGGTGACACGGGGACTTCGGCAGCCGCTCCCCTGACACAAGGGCAGCAGGGAGGTGAGACATCGGGGTGTTATGCTTCGAACAGGAGGACGCAGCGCTCTAACCCGCTGCACGACCGCTGTCGCGGGCTGGGGCGAGCCGTCCCCGCACAGCCCGAGGGGACGGCGAGTCCCAGACCCGCCTCGCCCGTCCCACCGCCCATCGCGCCACGCACCCGGCCCGGCCCGGCCCGGCCCGACCGAGCCGTCCCGCCGCTCCCCTCGGCACAGCGAGTTGGGCGAGCCCGCCGCTGTGCCAGCCTGAGGGCACAGGGAGAGCCCAAGGCGCCAGGCGGGGGGGCAGGCGCGCGGAGCCCACCTGCGCGCCGCCGGCGGGGCCGGCCCGTCCCGGCCGCCATCATCGCCATCGCCTCCGCCCCGCCCGCCGACCTCTCACCCGGGGCGGAGCCGGGCTGGGAGAGGCGGTGGCGTGGAGCTCAGGGGTCTGGCCGGTTCGGGCTGAGGTGAGGGTTGCTCCATGGTTTTTAGTTCAGCCGCGTGTTACGAGCTGAGCCCCTGTGTTGTACCGCCCAGGGAAGGGGCTGCGATGTATGTTTATCAGGAGGCGGTTTGGTGAGTATTAATAGAACGTTTCACATGATCCAGATTCTGCCCACTTGCCGCTGAAACCTCCGAAAAGATTTAGTTAGAAACCGGATTAAGTATTAAGGCCGGAGACCATCTGCGAGCTGGGCCGGTAAATCCCTGGAGCAGCACGGTGGGTGCTCGGAGCACGTTCCAAGGCTGTAAGTACCTTGTGAAGTTACTCGGGGGTGAAAATGCAACAGTATTCGCGTTAGAAAGAACATTTAAATTGTTCTGGAAGGATTAGTAACATTCTGTGAAACGAAGAGCTCAAATAGTACAGCATGTAGTAGTAAAGTATGACCAAGTCAAAATGACAGGCTAGATACAATGGATAGGTTTCAACGACATAAAATGTTAAATCAGGCTGTCGAGAATAGAAAGGTAGTTGTTTATTCTTGGAATAATTAAGGTCACACATAGATGCTTTTTGAGCTTTCATTAATTGCCCCCTTCGTGTAATCAATCATCCAGATAGATTATTATCCAGGTGGTGTCTGATGTAGCTTAGGTCAAACATAAGAGGAAAGGTTGAGGACCTTCTATGGAGATGTCTGTGTTTTGATGAATAGATAGCTAATTAACCAGGTGTAGGGCTAATTGACACTCATAGTGATCATATAACCAGGTTTAGGCCCATGGCATTACTTGAAACTATAAAGATTGTGACTGCTGCTATGATATATCACATGGGATAACCAAGCTTGATTTTATTTTTAATTTGTGGTCTTAGCTATGTAAAACTTTGTATGTACTTAATATTACTCAAATGTTTAACTTAATTGCTTTTAGTTTTGAATTATAGTACCTAGAGGTAAAAGGCCACTGAACTACCCCAACGTAAACACTAGAAAGAAATAAATGATACTGCATTTGTAATCGTGATTGGACTGTTGGTATAAACTGGCATGATGCTTGCATCAGCTGTGCATATCCCAGATGCAGGGTTAAAGTGTTCCAGTCAGGGCTGAGCAGGAGCTTCTCTGTTCAGACCTTGTTCACAGGAAGTGTAGTGTGTCATGAGCATCCACACTTGGCGTGCAGACTCTCTCTGTATTAGCTGCAGTTTTCAATGTGTGTGCCTAAAGTAGTAGCTAAAGCCTCCAAACTTCTTAAATGACCCAGATAATAGTTGAAAAATTACTTCCCTGTACACAGAATGCAGGTTGTTTCCTGACTGTGATACTATCTCCTGCAAATATGGGGAGTAGAATAATATGGTGTACACTTCCTAAAAATGCATTTTTCCGTGTTTTTTAATCGTGGAGTCTTCTTAATATCTGTCTAGGTTGTTCTCATTCCTCTCTTGACTTTTTTTTTTATAATGTAATTATTTTTCAGCATCTGTTTGAAATTCATGTGATATAATACTGCACTCTTTAGTTTATAATAGTTTTTGATGCCAGAAGAACACAGTCAAACTATAATGGCAGTTGACGAACTTCAAGCCATAATACAAAGATGCGTAAGTAGTTTTCTTTCCTTAAAAGTAACAAATGTAAGCAGTGTGCATCTCTCTTCATATATTATAAGTAAAACCAAAATGACCTCAAAGCAAAGACAGTTGTTAGCAGAGTTTCTCATTGGGCAGCTGAGTTCAGCCTCCATATTTCATTGACTTCTCTGTGATGCTTATCCCAAGATGCTTGATAACGTCTGCTTCTTGAAGAAAGAAGTGTTCCTATACCCAGGAACAAAAGCAGGTTACTGTAGAAAATATATCTTCCAAACAGTATGCTGTAGTCTACACTTAAAAAGTGCTGTTGAAATACTGCTTTGTCTTCTGTAGTAACTCTTGGTAGCTTTTTTAACATGTGAAAAATGTACATAAGTTATAACATTTAATTTTTAAATGAATGCATGTATTTTCTTATTTGACTTTTATAAGCATGGAGTTAAATGTCAATATTTTCTTTCTAGCAAATTCTGGAAGAAGCTGATTTCAAAGGAGAAGATTTTAATCTGTTTCTGGTGGCAGGTCAGAAATGTTTAGAAGATGGCTATGCAGCTCAGTTATTAGAAGTAATTCAAAATGAGAAAAATAAGGTGAGTTTAAGTTTACAGTCTATTAGTTGTGCATTAACACAATTAAATGCATAAAACTGCTTATTAAGAAGGGAAAGCTACTTCCACTGTTAAGCAAGGCTGTACTTATGAATAGCTAATAAGTTGCTCTGTGTTAAATTAGAGAACCCAAATCATGGTAATCTTAACAAAACCATTTTTCAGTAAGTGACGCAAAGAGAAAAGGAAGGGCAAAAGCATAAATAGGAGAAGCTGACAGTGTCCCTCTTTTGCAGGACAGGGATTTCAGATGATGTGCTGGATCTGCCTGCCATGGAGTTGACTTTCTTCTTGGCAGCCTGTATAGGGCTGTGTTTTAGATTTGTGACCAAAACAGTGTTGATAACACACCAGTGTTTCAGCTATTGCTGACCAGTGCATGTACAGCATCACGGCCTTCTCTGTTTCTGACTCTGCCCCATCAGTAAACAGGGAAGTTGGGAGGGGACACAGCTGGGAGAGCTGACCCAAGCTGATGAGATATTCCATACCATGTAACATCGTGCTCAGCAATAAGATTCTTGCCTCCATCCCACTGAGGGGTGAGAGTGAGCCAGCAGCTGGTGGGTGCTTAGTTGCTCTCTGGGACCAGCCCACCACAGATTGATATAATAATACTGGCCAAAATTGTAAGTTAATTGTAAAATAGTTGTTAAATTTTCACTGACAGTGACAGCTATGGTGTTGGTTACAACCAGGAGATTGATCTGTTGTCTCTTTTGTTCTTTATATATACAATCTTTATGGGTTTAGAAGACATACGGTTTTGGTTTATTCTCTGAAAATCTGGTCTTTAGGTTATCATCAAGAATATGGGTTGGAATCTCATCTCTCCTCTTGTTAGATGTATTTTCATGTATAAACAAGAAGATGATAAGCGAGAACACTGCCTGAGGATACTAGATCAGTTGGCACAGGTATGGTTTTGAAATATAATACAATAATAGTAGGAAAGAGAGAGGTCGTAATTTCCTCCCCGGTTTCCAAAGAAAACAAGGCATGAATATTTCTGGGTTCTTCTTATTTCCCATAACGTTTAAACTCATGGGCCAGTTTCATCTGAAGCAGACACAGGCTTAGTGTTCTCAGAGATAATTAACGTCTTACACATCTGAAATTAGTAACTGGGTAAAACAGTGACAAAGCATTACCCAGAAGAAGGCAGCAGATAGCACTCAAAATTTTTGATAGCCAACTGCTGCAGTCAGAGCAGCCACAGCAAAACTGCCACTTACCTACTAGAGATACAGTATTGTTGTCCCTGAAATGTGAGATATTTCACCCAGTGTGCAAAGCCAAAAGACACAGAAGATGGAGGGATTTGATTTAGTTACACTTCTGCACAGAAAGAAGGCTGGATCATTAATCCACAAAGCTAGCACACCAAAGGCCAAATATACAAATGTATTTATACAATTCTGTTCAAACAATATTTGCATAATGGATCTACATCAGTACTTGGATAAGCTGCTCTTGGCAGCTTATTCTCTCACCTCGATTTAAAGGTACAGTGTATTCAGAGTTCATGGTGCATGTTCAGTGGGTAGGGCTCTCTGCTTGGAGGTGGGCAGCCTCAGCTTCAGAGGTGTGGTTTTCACATCATAATGAGTTAAACTCATCTAAAGGACACGATTTTAGCTGAGTTAGCTAACTTGAGTTCCTCTCTTGCAGCTGTGCAATCCAAAGGAACTGTTTTTGGGTTTACTTGAGCAAATTGAGCAGACCTCTGGAGATCAAGTGTGTCAGACTGTCATGTTATTGCTTCAGCCTTTGCAGACAGGTAAGACTCAGCTTATCGTACAATTTCTGAATTAGATTATTTTCTCATTTATTTATCAACTTAGTTTAGCTTTTGCTGGAATGGTTTCAGAATATACCTGTTCTGACAAGCTTTACAGTCTTATGTTCTACAAAATAACACAAGGTATAACTTTCATGCTTATATTGGCCTGCTAGAAAAAGATTTTAGATGGCATTAATACCATCAGTTGAAAAAGCAATATTCAGCTATTTCTTATCAGTTACAAGAATGTGGTGTAAAGCACTCATACTGTTGTTACAGAAATAGAGAATTAAATGGATTTATGAAATTCTTCATTATTTAACTTTTATACAGTTTCATATTTTTATAATACAAACCTTTCATTTCAGTTGAAGTATGCTGAAATACTTGATTGGTGAGGGGGAAGCATTATTCTGGCTTACATATGAAAATTAAAAAGATTGGGTTTGGACACCCTCTACATAGGCAGCAAGTGGTAGTTTCTGTTTTGATATGTGAGATGAAACCGAGTGTTGTGTATAAAGCTGAATTCTGACTGTAGCAATCTCTGAGAATTTAACAAGAGGCATACGTGATTTTTTGGATAGCCAATCTGCAGTTAGCATGCACTGAGTCCAGTTAAAATGGAGAGCCTCAGGTGCTGCTTCCTCAGTCTGGGAGTGCCTCTGTTGGTTCTGCCATGGGGTGAAGACCAGTTCTAAGCAGAAGAGCTGGGCACTTTGTTTTTCTGTGTCTCTGGTTTTGCCAAGCACAAAAGCAGGCAAGTAATAAATGCCTTTTCTAGGTCAGATAAATGGAGTATTATTTCAGTTAGCCCAGTTCTAGAAAGGCAGATTTTTTTTCAGTCCTCATCAGGGTGCTATGGAGAAAGGAAGAACATTGAAATGTGTGATGGCTTTAACATTTGTTATTTGCAAATACATGGTCATGTTAACTACAGCACATTAAACTTGCTGATGATGTTTTGTCTTGCTGGAGTTGCTCATGTGAGTGCCTTCCTTGAAACTAAATGCTTTCTTATGTAGTCACACTGTTTCTCTTCATGTTTTCCTCTACTAAGTAAGTAATAACTTTCTGTCTCAAAATGTTCTTTTTCCCTTTTTTTTTTTCCTTTCCCCCAGTGCTTTTGAAACTTCAGAACAAGAAGGCCTACTCAGTGGGTTTGTCGTTGGCCATGATCATGAATCAGCTTACTCCCTTACCTGTACCTTACACAAAACAACAAATACAAGAAGATAAACTTGGTCTTTGTCAATGTTGTAATGCAGTGGTGGACTTTGCTAAACCCTTTGTGAATGAAGTTGTTAAAAATATGGAAAAGTCATCAGAATACGATGACATGGAGCTGAAAGAAGAATTATTAAAATTGTGAGCATTTTATGTCAGTGTGATATATTCCTATTACTTTACAAAATGGTCGATAGGCATTTATTACATGAGCGGTAAATAAATCACCTTTTATAATGCTGTCAACTTACACTAACATGGTATTTTGAAAAAGAAGCCCTAAATATGCCTTGTTTATTTATGAAGTGAGAGAAGAAAGGTAAAAACAATTTTTTTTTAGTACAGGGAAATGGAAGAACTATTAGTTGCTGTGCTGTGAAGCTGATTTGGTATTCCTCTGCTTCTCAGATTTTCAACAGTGAGGATAATCTGGAGGTGAAGTCTAAGGAACACTTCTACAGGAGATGTTGGGTTTTTTTAATTCTCCTTGGAATACCAGGAATAGAGCATCTTATGAGTATAGACTTTATTCTTGCTCATTAATGACACTACAATACTCTATTTTTGACCATATTGCTGATTTAGTTTCACTTCTTTTTATTTCAGCTGTATGAAAAGCCTGAAATACCCATTATTGACAGCTCAGCTTGAACAACTTGAAGGCATTGAAGAACATCCTTTTCGGCATTTTGCAACTGAAATTATAGTAAGTGCAGTCAAAATTAATTACAGTGTTAGCAAAACCAGTGGTCTAGTTCAGAATTACCTGTAGTTTGTTCTAGAGCTCATTTTGCTTCCTTTATTGGTTAGTGGGGTGACTTACTGGTCCTTTAAGATAATGCAGGTAAATAAAGTTCTAGAACTGTTCCAGGTACTGTCTGTGGAAATTGCAAATCTTCATACACAGTTTTGCTCCTTGATGAACAAGTTTGCACTGCTCTCTGAATCAACAGCTGCAACCTTGCTCTAACTGCTTCTTTTTCTTGATGATGTATGAATTTATTAGTATATCTAAAGGATCATCTTTGCTGCAGTATTGCAACAAGGTAAAACCTATATTACCTTTAATCCAAGTGTTGCACAGAGTGAAATCTCTGATGTGCCTGGTGCAATGCCAGCTGACTATCAAAGAATCTAAATTGATGCTTGACTGAGCTGGAAATTCAGTGAGCACGTGTCCCTTCCATGCTATCAATGCAGTTACTCTGGTTTTGAATGTTTTACATAGCAGCTGTATTTTATTAGAGTAAGATTAATGTAAAGGTAATTTTATTCCAATTTGCAGCAAACCCAAGCCTTATAAGGAGATAATCAGGTGCAGTCCATGCATATGTTGGAACACAGATTATGTGAATGTTTTCAGAAGTAGGACTAGATGCGATTAATAAAGTTACTGCGCATAGAGCTGCACTTTGTTCACATTTTGAATATGGTAAAGAATATTTCCTTTCTTGCACATATCCAAATTAGTGGCTTCACCCCGGCTGGCAGGTGAGCCTCCACTCAGTCACTCACTTATGGCCCCCAGCAGAATGGGGAAGAGAATCTGAAGGGCAAAAGCAAGAAAAACTCATGGGTTGAGAAAAAGACAGCTTAATGAGGCTGGGTCATGGTGTTATTTGGAAAGGAATGGCACACTAAAATTTGATGAGCTTCAAAAGGAAGGCCTAGAGCTAGCTGGGATGAGGAAAGCACACATAAATATGTATGCAAATGTGCATGCACACAGAGGAGGTCTGGAAGTTGCCTTGTGATGCAACTATGTTTTTTCTCCAATTTGTATTTAAAAATCTAAGCATTTTTTTCACAGAATTCTATATTCAGATGTTAAGATTGTGAAGTGAAGCACACAAAGTAGTTGGCAAAACTTTTGGTTGTTTTTCAACAAAAATTGGGTTTTCCCTCATGATCACATCCACTTTTTTCCCACAGCATGCCTCAGCATGGGAATGGAAACTGCTGTGTGGATCAGTCAGGTTGTGCAATGAGAGAGAATCTTGTTTCTGAAACCTGTACTTCATTTATTGCAGGACTTTCAGGATGTGCAGGAAGGAGGCAGGGATTACCAGAAGATGATCTCATGGTTAAGATAGTTGAAGGGTACTCTGAAAAACTGGCTTTTTTTCCTGCCTTTTCTCTTGGGCACAGTCTGAAACCATGTGTTTAATACTAATTATGAATTAACATTTTCTTTGTTTTCTTAAGAAATTTACTTCTGGTGTTTATGGGATTGGGTAGTGGGATCTGAAACTAAGGTCAGTAAGTCATGCTTTGGCCTCCTGTGTAATCCTAGTTTTCCAAAACTGTTTTGGCAACCCCGCAATAGTGAGCTGACCTTTATCTCACTATTTCTTCGTAATATGTACAATAGGACTTTGCTATGTTAGTAACATTCTTCTAGTGGTGGTTATTTTTCCTGCAGGGTTCTTTTCGTGTGCATATGTGTATATATCGTAAATATCACATTTATTTTAATTTATACTGTACAAGAGAATGTACTGTAAATACAGTTAAAGCTTTGAAACTTACTTGGTATACAGGTATTTTAAAGGCAACTATAGGCAATCTATCATTCTTTTTCAGAACATTTTGTGGAATATAAGAGAATTGATACCATTAGTGTTTTTACATCATAAAGGCAAAAGTCCAGCCTGGGAGAATCAGGAGTTTGCAGACATAGAGCGAAAGAATTCTGCAGATTCTTTGGCATGTCTGTCATATCTGATGTTTGTTCAGCATTTTGGTATCGAATGCTTTCCAGTGGTTTTTAGGTAAGAACTATTCTTTCTCATTTATTGTAAGTCTGTACTTCGAAGATTCTTTCTGAGCAGAAGAGAACTTTATTTGTGAATAGTTATGAATGAAAACTGTATTTCACTGGTATTAGTTTTATGTCAACCTTTATGCATTTATATTTTATGTAGCTTATATTATTCATATAAAGAACATAGTCCTGCAGATTACTCTATTACAGTTTAATTTCAGATGAGCTGTCCTTTTAAAGAAACTGTCAAAGATTAGTCATGTGGTGAAAATTAATGCGTATTAAATGTTCAATTACATATTTATAGACGGTTTTCATGTAAGAGTTACTACCAGTGATTTGACTTACAATTTTTTGTCTATTTCAAAATTATAGAAAGATATTTTAATTTTTAAAGAATACTAATGCTGTCAAATATATTAATTATGTGCAAACATATATGGCTTATGCAGTTTAATGTAACCTAATTTTTCTCTTTTAGCCCATCATACCTTCTGCTATGCAATATGACACATATTGAAGTGCTACTGAAAAGGTAGAATTTGTGGGATTTGCAGGTCTAGCTAATGGGTGTGATCTTTTATAGTAATTCATAGAATCAAATTTCAAATATGCCATATAAGTTCAGTAGAGGTTTTTAAACCTGAGCATTAAAATGGCAAGTTCCACTACAAGATGGCTTCTTCTACTAAGAAGTAGAAGATTTCTAAAATATTTACATATTGTTTTTATCATGTATTGTGATAGCATTTTTAGAAACTTTATTTGGAAAATGCAAAATTAAGGTAGTTTAAACACATGCAGAATAATTAATGTATATTTACTTGCACTTCTGTAACAATTATTGTAATACTAAAGGTGACTATTGTGATATTATTTATTTGAATGCATTCTGACATGATACACAATCTGATTAAAGGTCAGGCTTTCTAAAGGAAACTGAACTTTTCTATATATTGTGATTATTTCACCTTCTATAAGCAGCAGGTTACCAGATAGCTTCTAGCAGTGCTAAAGAAGGGAAGTTTCCCCTTATGAATACTTACTATTTCATTTTCTTTCTTAATCAGCGTGTCAATACCTGTATTGAGCATTTATAAATATTGAGGGGAAAGAAGTCATTTTGACCTGAAGAGCAGAGTCCAATGTTGAACTTTAACATAAGCAAGTTTATTCTAAAAATCTTTGAGAAGAGTAATGAAGATACTATATTTAGAAAATAGAATAAAAATTGTTGAGAGACAGGTTTTTGTTGACCTCTGTTCTAATATTTCTTCTGAAATATCAACAGTGTCTTTTTAAATAAAACTTAAATTTGACTTTTTTTTCTAGAACAGAAGAATCTATGTTGTCTAAAGGACTTGTAAGTTGTTTTTTTAAATTCAATTTTCAATGTTAGAATGTTTATTTTTTTCAATTTAAGGAATGGTAAAACTCTTGTTTCCCCTTCTAAGAGAGGTGCAAATGATAGTTCAGATAATAGTTCCAGAAATATTTTGAGGCTTAATTAGGTATTCTTCAGTGTTACAAATACTTATATTTTTTGGACTTTACACTCCTGCATAAATGCTTAAATTATCGCTATTATAACTGCAGCTCCTAGAAACTTTCAATATCAGAATGAGTACTTACAGCTGTTTTAGCCATGAAATGTTAAGCATATAGATTAATGTCTTCTATATGTGCATACTATTGCCATATTTTTTTCCACCTGCAGGATCTGTTTGAGAGCAGTTTATTGAGAATGGAAGATAACAGCCTTCTCCATGACTATTTAGAATTCAGAGATTTTATTAATGTACCTCAGGTAATAAGAAGCAATGTACAGAAGTCCTCAGAGTTTGGTTACAAATAATACCTAGCTGTCCTCTAGGTGTTGGAGAGAGCACATGCTACTGAACCTTTGTACATCTGTGTTGTTAAATGGAAACCTTCAGTGTTTTGCTACATAGAATTGATTGTCTTTTCTGCCTGCTGCAGCATGAAGCTTCAGTGACAATTAAAATATACTTAGTGTATGTTATGTACAGGTCACTGAAGCAGGTGGGCACAGATCTTAGTTGAAAGAGGGTACTTGCTCGTTTTTGCCTCTTCTTGCCCATCTGCTGCTTGACTACGTTCTGATTTGGACCCAACAGTACAAGGATTGTATTCTTGTATATCAGCCCTGGGGTTTCGACCACTGAAGCTTGTGTGAATGTCTCTGATGAGAATCTTCCCATAATCAAGTGTGCAGTGGTTTGTGGGTTTTTTTGGGTTTTGTTTGTTTGTTTGTTTTTTTGTGGGGGATTTTTTTTTTTTAAACTTTTTAATGTCTTGAGTAGATTTTAGTTAGTGTTAATGTAATAATCTGTATATAAGTAGAAATTATGTTTTCTTTGTCCCATTGCAGGATTTGGTGAAAATTATGACCCTTTGTCCTATGGAGCATCTGGTATGTAAAGTTACCTACAGAATGGGTTAAGTGCTGAATTTATTGAATGAGAATCCATCTGATAACATCTCTGTTTTCTTTAGAGAAAGAAGAGTTTAAGTATTTTGCAGTTGTTCATAGACAAGTTTGACACTGAGGGAAAATATACATTATTCAGGTACGCATCCAAGTTACTGTAGATTGTGTAATATCAGCCTTAGTGCAGTTTAATTATATAGATACAGTGATTTCTGACAGTTTCCATCTAGAAGTCACATTCATTTTACTTGTTAATTTTTTGATAAATAATAAATTTCAATTGCCTCACATAAAATCACCTGTCTTATGTAAGCCAGTGTTTAAAGGTTACATAGTCATCCAGTATTTCTGTGGTAAAACTCCCACTTAGTAAATAAGCCCATAATGTCATCTAAGTGTTGAGCTAACTACATAGGAAGCTTTGAAGAGATAATATCTTTGTTTTGTTTGTTTGAAGGTGTTTACTGAAGACAAGCAACCATGCTGGTGTGGAAGGATACATTATTAAAAATATAAAAGATCAGATTCACTTATCGTTAACGGTGAGGCTGTAACCACTAAAAAACAAATTGCCATCTCAAAATTCTATCAGTATTATGTTGAGAAAATGTCCACAGCTTAAACTTTGAGTGATGCATTAAAAAAATCCACTTTGAAAAGAAACATAAGATTGGGAAATTATATTAAAAATATCGCCTTGGCTTTTTATATGTGTATTTCCATTCTAATTTTATAGTTATATTTTTAATTGCACAATCTTATTGTATTTTTCTAAGAAGTTATTATTACCTTTTCTGTGCTTGAAAGTACATGTTTCTTTCTTAAGTGGAACTACTCAGTATTTTGTTTTATCCCCACAGTTCCTAATTTTTTGAATATAATTCAAATCCTACAGTTCAGGGAGAATTATTAATTTTTTCTTGGTTTTTCTGATGACAGTCAGCATTTTATTATGAGTGCTTTGCAAGCGATAAACTCATCAGAAGGGGTGGAGCTAGATCAAAGCCTTTTAAAAATCTCATTTTATAATCGTTTATACTGGGAAGTTGGGAAAATTAATTAAAACTAAATTATTAACTCTTTTTTTTTTTTTTACTGCTTAGGGCCTTCTCCAACTAAATTTAATTCTCTAGTATACTGCCTTTTGTCAAATAGGACAATTTAGTAAATTTATGCATCTTTTATGCTGGCAAAATTATGTCAGATGACAGTTAATTACTATATATTAGACCATACTCTGTCCTGTATATTGAATCAGCATTATCACATGATGAAAGCTGTTCCAAAAGGGGCTTGCACTAAAATTGAATATGTGAAAGTGCATTCTGAAATTTCACATTTAAAAAAACCCAGTGACACTGCTTTTATGAAGAACAGTCTCTGATAAAGATAATTAATTGTTGCATACCTCAATATAAAAAAAAAGGGTGCCTTCTAAAATTTGCTATGTTTATGTAAAGAAATATTAACTGTATTGATGATGGAACACTAAAGAGGTGGAGAATTTTTTCTGAGAAAATAAGAAAGAACAGCTTGGCATGCAGAGACAAATTGGGGAGGATTATGAAAGGCTACTTTGTGTACTTCAGTGACAAGGTAGTAACTAGAAAATACTGCTTCCAGTGTTCGATTATTCTGTTCCTTTTCTTTTTTTTTTAGCCAAATTACTGTTAAATTATGTAAGATTTAAATTTTGCACTCAGCTAAACTTTTTATATTGTTTTTTCAGAAGGAATATGATAACGTGTGGTTTACAGGACATCACCTGATCTCCCTTCTAGATTTAGTACTTTCACTTCCAGAGGGTGCTGAGACAGATCTTCTGCAAAACTCAGACAGGTGAGTTGTAATGACAGTTAGAGGCTTTTCTCTTTTTTTTCATCATTTAAAAAGACTTTAAACTGCCTTTCTACAATGACATATGCTGTCATGTAACTAATGAGGTGACAACATTAATGTATTTTAAATTTTTAGAACTAGAATCGGAAATGATAATTTATTTCCATGAACTTTGCATAGAAGAATGTCACAATGCTATTACATTGATTTTTAACAATAAAAAAGAATTTCCTCCTCCACTCCTTGAGGATATAAGACTTCAGATGTGAAATTACACTAATTAGCAAAGCATTATTTCTTGAGCAATATCTGATTTGTCAGCTTTCTGCAGAAGCAGTTAGAGGAATAAAAGCAACGTGGTATGTTGTCTTATACAAGGCAAGACCAATTATCAGATGCAACTTATAGGCTGTTTTACAGATTGCTGCTGGGAATCCAGTACCTCATGAGTAGGAATACAGATCCACCTGAACAGTAAATAATTGGAATTAAGAAATAAAAAAATAACTGAAATATCTCTGAAAATCTCCTGTATAGGACAAATCTTATATGATGAGCAATGGTTGGGCTTGTAAATCAGTAAGGTGAAAGAGTCCAGATGGACATATACTTGATGAAAAAATGCAGAAGTATTATCTCTAATTGTACTTCTTTTCTGGAAAAGGCAATAAATAATTTCTGCTAAAAGTATGGAAAAACAAAAGCAAAAAGCATATTTGAGAAAGCACTCAAAGGTAAAAATTCAGTATGGTAGTAAAGAAAACTGTCACACTAGTTTCAAATCAACTTTGGATCACTAGTGATGCACAGTATAAATTCTGTGATAAGATTCTGTCTCTTCAGGGGACTCTTTCCCTCACAATCAGGAGCTTTCTCCAATCTGATGACAGTTTTTACTTGCGAAGTGTGAACCGTTGTATGGACATCACTGCACACTGGTGCTCTAGACTAAGCTATATTGCTCAACAGACAAGTGTTTTGTACAAATGGATACTTTCAGGATATCTGGCTAATGAACAGTTTAGGTTATTGTCCCTGTAATATAAATCTGTGCTCTAGATCATAAACAGTATGTTTTTAATTCACAGGATTATGGCATCACTAAATTTGCTGAGATACTTAGTCATTAAGGATTGTGAAAGTGATAATCAAGTAAGTACTAAGTGATTTGAAAATGATTGATTAGCTGAGACCTGAGAGATGGATTCACGTGAACACTGTTATCCTTGATTCAGAAAACATGGTCTTTGCATTTTTCTTTGCAATGGTTAGTTGGCCAGAAGTGATGCTTTTAATTAAAAGAACTAGGAAATATGTGATGTGTTATTTTATTCTGATGAAATTTGTTTGCATTCATATTGTGAGTGTAAACAAGCTTAATCCTTTTACTCTGCCTCATAAACTGTGGTCTGTGTCCATAACGTTAGAGTGTGTCACCACAAAATCACATACCCATCAAGCATTCCCATGAGAAAAAATTTGTTACTCTTGCTTATTGCTGGTATCCCTCAAAAGCTCCAAGTCTGAATAATAAAAATAATAATGATGATGATGATAATAATAATATAAACCCTGGCAGTTCAAGAGATCCATTTTGTTCATCTTCAGGAAAAATACTTTTTGTGCAATATGCTAAAAGTTGTTAGGATTTCTGAGAAAACATTAAAAAAATCAAATTTAACTAGTTTTTAGCTGTGCAAAACAATATTCTGTATTTACAGCAACTGTGCAGGTGCATGATAGGTACATATTAAAAGTTTCTCAAGGTATTAGCATCAAAAAAATTCTTGTCTGTAAGATATATCTGCTGAAGTTACAAAAGGAATGGCCAGACCCATCCAATTTTCTGCTACATTGCTTTACTGGAAACAGCCTAGAACACTTTATGCACAAAGGTAACCTGCCAGCCTAAACTGCCCACCACTGCAGTTTACCCATGTTTTTATTATAGCTCTGCCTCTTTACCTTCATTTCCTGTGTGTGAATGTTTGAATGGAGATATTTCAGAAATACTCTGCAATATATTTAAAAAATTGAAACTGTCCTTACGTATTTTACCCATTTAATACTGTGCTACCTCAGTTTAAAGCAGCAGCTTTAGTTGTAATCCCTGCCTCTTTCTTCTCTGTTTTATTTGTGTTTTCTGTCTGAAACAGTTAGGGAGATGTGTTACACTTTGCACTTCTCTACCAGTATTTGTTCCTCAGCTGCTGTGTAGCTGATCAGTGCAGCATTTCAGGATGGATCTATGGCTTTGTGTACAGTCAGTCCTGTCCACCTGCAGTTGATGCAAATGTGTTCCTGGATGCTTGAGGGAGAACTTGTTGGAATTTCACAAGTGGGTCGATAGCAGATGGTTCAGAAGTGCTCTGATTTTGATTGTGTCACTATAGCACTGAAGAGCTGATGGACTTGTGTTTAGTTTTCTGACTACCTTCCACTACCAAATAGTTACTTATTCAAAGAGGAAATGCAACTTCTGTTGACTCTTTCAAATCATGTTTCAACAATCCTCTATTTGTTGCAATTTAGGAGCGTTTTATCCACTATGTTGTGGAGTGACCAAGTATCACCTATCTCCTTAGTATTAAATGTTTTGATTTTTGCATTAAAATACTTATTTAAATTAGTGACAGTTTAAAGAAAAATTGCTTTTCAGTTTTTAAGTGCAATAAAGTCTTTTTTGACTTGAATAGGCAATATCATGGTCATATGAGTATTCTAACCAGTAGATAAGTATCCTAAGATGTTTTGTTGCTCTCTCTCAACTCCTTGATTTTCTTTATGTTTGGACTAATGGATTTCAGCATGTCATGTTCTGTTTTCTAACATACAGAAAAAAGTTCTGATCTACTTTTAGACTACTTTGAGATCTGGGTATATAAGTTTTATAAGTGCCTAATAATGGTGCATTTCTAATTTACTATTTATATTATTAGTTAATCTTGATAGACTATATCTATTTCTCATATTTAAGGAGTGATTACTATTTAAGTAATTATTATGGTCCACTCAGTTTCATATAAATACATAGCTTTGTGAGAAAGGTGAGAATTCTTCTTTTATTCTTAATAAAAACTTACAGGTAGTAGCACTGAACTGCTCTAGCAGTGCTGTCTAGTACCTGGCAAAAAGAATGTCCCTACAGTTTGAGAAGAAAATAGCATCACATCTGAGGGTTTCCTGACAAAAAAGCCCTGTCAGTTCTTCTTGACTTCCTCCCTGTCTCTGTTCATATAGTGCAAGTGGGGCAGAAAGAAAATGCCTCCTTTCATGTCAGTTCAGATTTTTTTATTGCTGTGTAACAAGTATTTCATTAATCAAGTTTAAAAATGTTTCCGGAAAGCTATTTCCTTTTTTTAGCCACATTCTGGTGGAAGTAATTACTGTTTTGCTTACTTGACCAGTTGACTTTGTGTCATTTAGTATTAAAATTTGATGAATTTTCCACTGTCATCAGTAGACTCACTGTGTTTAACACTGAGAATTCTTATTTTTATCGTCCTTACTCTGCCCTTTGTGGATACTGCCTGAAGAAAGGAGTTGTATAAGTGGCTCTATATCTAAGGACACAAAGCCTGCTGTGTGTTTGTTTCCTTCTACAGCAGTTTTGTAACTACAAGCTTGTAAGGTGCCCAGGCAGAGGAGTTTTCCTCTTGTGCTATATAACCCTGATCAACCTTGTTTTTGACCACCTTTTCCTTGTATCTCTTGCTTCATGAAGGCCATTATTGTGAACTGTTCTTTCCATCCATGCCAAACTGGGGAGAAGTTCATAGTCACTTTGGCTACTGTGCCTAAGGACGGGGTAGTAGCATATCTAGTAACATTCCTACAAAGCTTTTTAAATGCAATATAGACATTTGGGGAGCATATTCATCAGAACTTTCATTTGGCATTGCAATACAGTGGAACATTAATTTAAATATTTGTTCCATTTTGCTGCCTAATTATCTGAGAGGAACCTACAACTGCTGTTTACTTGCTGTAGAGATTCCAGCCCGAGAAAGTGGCTAAGTATCCCCTCCAGCATATCAAGATCCCTTCAGCTTTGCTTACAAACTCAAGCTTTAAATGTGCATTTCCATTGCTGTAGTTATCAGCCTACATACTAAGTTCCCCCCCCCTTTTTTTTAACTGTTTCATCCTCCAATCAACAAATAACATCATGGAGAGGGAGAGTTTACATATCCATCACGATGCTATTCATGGTTATAAAGACTAGCTGAAAAACTTGTACTGAAAAACCAAGTATTGCAATGCTTCATTAAAACTGATTTGTAACCTCCTCTGTTCTGTTTGAATAGACTGGTGTATGGACCACACTCACCAAGATCGAGCAGAATTTTTTAAAACCACTGCGTGTAGGACTCAATATGTCGAAAGCACATTATGAAGCAGAAATAAAAAATAAGAAAGAAAACAGAAAAGGTTAGTTGTTGGTGTTTTTCCTTAGTTTTGTTCGTATCTAGAAACTTTGATAATCCTTTGGAAACAAAGAATTGTTGAGTGCTGTATAGATCATGTTTTATTTAACTGTTGATGCTATTCCAAACCTCAGATACTAATTTAGGAGTTGCTATATTTGATATTAAAATTTTTCATAATTGGTCAGAAAATCTGAACTTGTTTATCTGTCATCACGTTTGTAAATCTTATGGAAACCTAACAGAACCGTCACATGAAGACCTTCAAAACTTGTTCTGCATTTGTACTTTTGATTTCAATGTTCCACAGGAGCAACTAAGTCTCTCTGAATACATGGCCCTTAGGTTTCATACCAGGTGTGGGGAGGTTAACAAGAGAAGAAATAAGTGACACAGTGCTCTCTAAAGCCTGAAGCATTACAATCTGGATTTTTTTTTGTTTTTTTTTTTTTTTTTAATCTGACACACAGAATCAGGTTCTGCTCTGGGTTAAGCAGACACATTGCACGGGGCACAAGAGCTGAAGCTGCTTTAGGCGATCTCTCTGTATGTCAGATCCTCTGTTCCTTGTGGTCTCCAGTATAATTAAGACAGCCTAAGGAATTTGCATCTGCTACTAAAAATGTCAGTACAGCTTTTTGCCCCTAGTTTTACCCTATTCTGTAGTAAATTTCTCTAGCTTTTGACAAAGTATAAAGAGATTTGAGTTCGGGAGAGGACATCTAACTTGTGACCTTAAATGGTTTACCTTTCTTCCCCAGTGTATAATCTTTGTAAGAATTATATTTTATTTTAAATATATGGTCTGAATGTAGGAGGTTTTCCCCTTAGTTTTCAGACCTGTCCTTATAGTTTAGTCTGCTGCAAGTAATCTGTCTGAAACAGAGAAGCTTGCAGCCTTTTCTTAATAAGTATTTCATGTCTGGATTCATTAAATCAAACTTAAGAACCTCCTACTGCCTCCTTGGATGTGGAAATTTTAAAAATATATTAAAAACTGACCATATAAAATTTATTTTTCCTTTCCAAGAGAATTTGAGCTGTATAAATTGTTTTGAGTTGCAGATGTTACCTGTTTAGTAATGTAGGTGTTTGTGTTATAGAAAGTGTAGAGAGACCATCCAGCTCAAACTGCCTTCCTCTGAAGGTTCAGCACATTCCATTCTGTTTGGTCAATCCCTAGGTTTGTGTTCTTAACAATTACTGCCTCAAAATTCTAATATATCGAATATTCTTTTCATTCTAAGAGTCATGTTGGTTATTTTCTTCCACAGAGGCCCACAGTTCTAACACAGTTTGTTCTGTAACTGTTAGTGGGGAAAAGATGCCTGCCATGACTACTGGAATGCAGCTTCAGGTTAGTTTGCATTTCCTTCGGAGCTATTCAGAAGTATTGCCATCTTCTTTTCAATGTGAAGACAAGAGTAGATGTACGGTGAGTTAAAAAAAATCTAATAAAAGTAACACTGATCTTTTTTGTCATTTCAGGTTTTACACTCGGCGCTCTTCACATTTGATTTAATAGAAAGTGTTCTAGCTCGAGTAGAAGAACTCATTGAAGTGAAAATAAAAGCTGTAATGGATGAAAATAGTTAGGTCAGCTGAAGTATTTGAATGAACATACTCCTTACAAGTTCATTTCGACTGGGAGACTTTAGTTGCAAAGGAGGCTACCAGCCTTTAAAAAGGAGCAATTTAGAGTGGCCTCCAGAAGAATTGCAAATGCTGCTCTTCATAAGTCTTGTTGCATGTGATTCACAAATATGGTCTATTTACTCCTCTTCAGAATTCGATGCTTTCTCTTAAGTTTAGAAGCTAAACAAGGTGGGGATATGCTCTTCTGTTGTGGCAAGGAGGTATGGTTGGGCATTTATTTTTCTTTAAATGTTCAGAATTTGTTAGCTAGAGTCACTGACTGGTATTGTGAATTACAAACATTTTTATAAAGTGACTGAAGAACCATTAATTAAAAAGCACTGTTAAAACATAAGGTATTTTTATTAGCATGTTTTTATGTTGACAGACTAGCTTCTATATTTGCAAACAGACTGTAAGGTATTGCTAAGTAACAGTATAGAATATACTATCTATAGATAGTAAAACACTGTGGCAAAGGAAGCCAGATTTAAAGGAAAACACATCAACTTTGAGCCAAGTAAGATGTTAAAACTTAGTAACATAACAGATAATGCTTGTGTTTAAAAAACACTGTAAGATTTCATACATATACCTGTGTATGCTGGGAAAACCTGTATTTTGGAATTGTTCTGATCATCCTTATTTTTAATGATAAAGTTTTCCTTAAGACATAGTAAATATTTTGGGAAATTATTTATAAACACGAGTCTGTAAGTTCAGAATCAAGTTAAATAAAGATGACCTTTCTGTAGTGCATCTAAATCACTTTTTCCCCATGCTTGGAATGCACATTTGGTATCAAGTATGCTATTTTTCACTGTATAGTTATTTAATATGAATTTTCATTCCAAATGCATATATTGTATATAATCTTTTGAAACGTAACTATATTTTTAAGAACATTCTATATTTTGTTTAAAATGTAGCCACTCTATTTATGAATAAAAACCCCAAACACTAAATTAATTACAGTGCAATTGGTACTCCTGGAGCATCTTCCAAACTGGACTTTTTTCTATTATTTGGGCTTTTGTCATTTCCATTTTGTAACGAGTATCATCTGCTTGTGGCTTGGAAGTCATCTTAGAGAAAAGAAAAATATTATGAGTAGGACACAGTAACTCCTAGGTAATAGAATATTGAACATCTTATATTTCCAATAGTACAAATGCAAAGTTATTCAGCAGTGAAATTTGAATCATGTTCTGAAGTAGGTATTCAGGAATAATGTACACAGAGGTGACAGTATTTCAACTTGGCCATATCTGTTAACCTGGAGCAAAAAGAAGTTGATTTTTAGGCCCTGTAGCAGTTAGGGATTCTCTGGCAAATGATGAGCTCATTAAACTGGCTTTGCATCAGTAAGAAAGAATGTAATGGCAACCAGCAGACTGGTGATAGGTGCTGTCACTGCTTCTTACAGGGCTCTCCTGTTGAAGTTTGGTGCAAATGTTCCGAACAAGCAGAAAAGCAAATTCAAGTTTATAGGTTCAGCAGTAATCTTAAAAGCTTTTAGGTAAATGCTGTATTAAGAGACTGGGCATCACTATATTCCATAAAAAGTACAATGTTCAACACTGTAATATGTATTTAACTTTTGCCATACATTGAGATGAAGCTTACACACTTTTAAAATGATGCATACTCTGAATAGGTTAATGCTTATTATTTTGAGATGCCCATTTCAGGAAAGTATAGAAGGTAAATTAGTTTTTGATTCCTTCCTAACAAGTCATTCAAACTGCTCCTTCTAGTTTTGGTACATGGGATACTGCTAGTACTGATACAGTTCATATCTAAAGTTAGAGTTTTCATGGAAAAATGGTCTTTAAAGAGTTTCAGTAAATAGATTTAATTAATAATATGTTGCTGATACTGGATATGTTGTAGATCCAGAGATGCATGACAGTAAGCTGTAGCAGTAATATACTAGCGTGTGCAACACTAAAAATTCACAAGTAACTACTTGTAACTAATTTTTAAGGTAGCATTTTTACTTTAAGTTGAAGTTATTACATATTTAAATCTTATGCTGGTTCTGCACTAGTAAATGAAGACATTCTAACTTAACAGTGGTAAGTAAGAGCCAAATGAGCTCTTAAATATCTAATGTGTCTTTGCAGATGCTATTAAGAGCTTTTAAGTTACCATTAACAATAGTTTAAAGACTCAGCTAAAACTTAAGATCCTAAACATTCAATCCTACCTCAGTGTATTAATGGATTGTGGTCAGTTTAACCCAAAGTTACCTTAAGGAAAACCAAACGTTTTATAGTTCTTAGATTTTCCTGATTAATATACTAATATTTTTAAGTATATGCAATGGGACTTACCTTAGCCATAGTTAGCATTAATTTAACAGTTTCAGCAGGATTATGAACTGGTATTACACGTAAATTACTGCCCAGGAATCTGCACATCAAAATAAATTAAAGTTAAGGTTACTTTTAGAATGTGTATTTAATTAGTTATGCTATAAAACTCAAAGTGCATTCCCACATGTTGTAAACAACTTTTTACTGTGCAATTTTACTTACATAGAGACTGTTTTTATTCTTAAAAGCAAGTGGAGAATTCATGCTGTTTGTTTAGCCATCTGTCCCATTTCTGTACCACTTATTTAGGTGGGATTTGGAAAGGCTCATTTCTTTATCTAGGGCTCTTGGACAATCAATCAGCACTTCTTAAGCGTGTTTACACTCAGAGAGAACTAAACCCTCTTCTGGGATATTGCTGAAGACTATTCTCAGTGGCAGTAAAAAATATCTGGGTTATTTTTGTGGCTTTGAAAAAACACAGGAAAGTATCTAAAACACTGTGCTAAAAATACTTCAGGATTTGAGCTAAATCTTTGTAGTGTACTATAAATAAAACAACCTGTATTCCAGACGTGGTTAAGATAATGGGATAATTTACTTTCATGTAAAGGTTTTTTTTCACTCAAATACTTTGACCTAAAATTCATTCTTTTTCTATAAATAGTGTTATTCATATGTATTCGTTCTTGAGAATGCAATCTGAAGATTTTAAATAGTAGCATCAGTTGTCATTCAGTGCAGTCATGGAGAGATCAAAGCTTAGGGAAGCAGAGAGCCTCTCCTTCAGACTGGTACCTGAAGTGTGTTGTAACAATGACAAAACGTCAGCATTGCTGCTGTTTTTTGTTGTAGAGCTAAAACGGGAGAAGGTCTTAACAACAAAGAATGAGGAATTTTAAATAAGCAAAAATGTAATCCAAATAAAGTGCCCAGCTGCTCAGTTGCATACTCCCCTGTGACCTCCCCTTGTGCCTACCACCTGCTCTTCCCTGCAATCTGTCTGATGACTTGGACTCACGTTAAGACCTCATGCTGGTTAGGTATCTCATCTGAACTTGTCTGCCCTTCTAATTAGCAAAACTGTTCTAGACACTGTCCTTCCCTAAGAGTAGGCACTCAGGTCCTGGTTGAGTTTTGCTAAAATCTGATGCAGGAACTGTGATTTGATTTACATTCAGGGATGTGAGAAATAAATTGATGCAATTTTATTAATACTAGAATGGGCTAAACAAAGTGCAACAAAGAAACAGCTACATGTATTTAGCTAGATCCATGAAAATCTGTTTTTATAAACAGTTCTGCTTCTAATTACAGCAGGTCTAAATTTAGTTTTATTAATTTGATTGACAGACAGAATACTGGCCATTTGAACACACGTCTGGTCTTTCCTTCAGGGTGTTAAAAACCTAACATACACACCTACTGAGGTTATTAGTGGACTGCTCATTTAAGCTACTGCTTTTCTCCCGCTTCCCCCACGCTATACACAACCTTACAGAGAGTGTTCATGTTGTTGAAGAAGAATCCTATAATTTTCTTGTTAATAATAAAAAACAATCCTTCCCCAATTGCAGCAAAACCATAGATAAGCAGAAAGAAACAGTAATAGAAGACAACCTGAAAAGTACTAAGGTGTTCTGTTTTTTAACAAATCCAACAGGTGACTTGTAGTTTGAAAGAACGTGGCACAAGTTTCAACCCCACCAATGCAGAAGCTCAGTCAGTGCTTTACATACAACAGAAGAATTCCAAGATACCAGGTAGTAAAAAAGCAAATGCATTTAAAATATAATTGTGCCTTGTCAACATGAATTTGATATTGCTTGCAATGATAAAACTATTTTTATTTCAATAAAATTACTGACTTGCCAAATGGAATACAGTTCCAAAACATTGCGTTTTAGTGATCAACAGATGCACAAATTCTGTTGTACGTAACCAAAATCTAGATTGAGAAATTAGCCTTGCCATCAGCTGAATAACAGGTTCTTGCTGAATGGTGGCAGAACTTTTAAGACCTCTCATGAAAATTTATGGCATTTTCACAAGCGGGTAATAGATTTCTTACATTTCATCCCATACACTCTGCTATTCATCAACATTGGGCAGTATGCCCGGGATTTAATGAAACTGGTGTTCCTTTCAAGGAGGTAAAGATCAAAGACTTCATTACAATAGTCACTTCTTGAGGCCAAGAGTGACAGTCAGCTGCATTTAGGGCTACTGTACCTACCAGAAAATAGTCCTGACTACAAGCATGGAGCACCATCTGATCACCGTTGTCAGCAGGTATGCACAGAAATATGCAAGTTTTCAGGCTTCATTAGAAATCACAGACAAAAGCTTTAAACAAACCAGTTTTAATGTCCAGTTTCATACTTTTGGTATAAAATAACACTATTTCAATTGTTCTAGCTCTGTATAATAGACACTGTTCCAAGTAAACAGATTTTAAAAGCTGGTAAATAATCTGCACTTTACAATAAGCCTTTTCTAATTAAGTAAACTTGCCTGTTCTGTTTTGAAAATGACCATGAAAATATGGTGACACAGCTAAGAAAATAGCTTCATTTTCCAGTTCAAGAGAAAATTTTTATTATATTACATAGCCCTAAAGTGATTGAAGGGAATCTTACTTGTTATGTTTTGAGGTACATCCTCTTTTGTTACCTATGATATGTCAGATTGTCTCACTTTATATTCATCTTGCCATAGATCAGCATCCCCAGGTCCCTTTCCGTGGTGCTGCTTTCCAGCATCTCATCCCCCAGTCCGTCCATCCAGAGTTGCCCCATCCCAGGTGCAGAATCCGGCACTTCCCCTTGTTGAACTTCCTATGGTTCGTGATTACCCAGTTCTCTCATTTGTTGAGGTCTCTCTGCAGGGCCTCCCTGCCTTCGAGGGAGTCAGCAGATCCTCCTGGTTTTGTGTCATCTGCAAACTTGCTTAGTGTCCCTTCCAGTCCTGCCTCCAAGTCATTTATGAAGGTGTTGAAGAACACAGGGCCCAAGATGGAGCCCTGTGGAGCCCCACTAGTGACAAGTCATCAGTCTGATGTTCCCCCCTTCACTATTACCCTCTGTGCCTCAACCTGTGAGTCAATTGCTCACCCACCACATGATGTGTTTATTCAGCTGTATGCTGGACATTCTGTCCAGAAGGATCCTGTGAGACAGTATTGAAAGCTTTACTGAAATCCAAAAAGATTATATCAATATTCAAGTGGAACTTCCTGTGCATCAGTTTTTGCCAATTGCCTCTTGTCCTATTAATTCCTAAAATAATATTCCCAAATCTAAGAGTGCTGCTTCATTTCTTCCTAGCAATAAGAAGTTTGGTTTGATGTTGAAATCTTACCTTTTCTGAATCCTGAACATGATATTCCATTCTTCTGGTCCATGAAGAGCAGCTGACAAAACCAGAAAACTGTTCCGATGAATGCCTATGAACTTCTGAATTCTTTCAGAAAACTGTTCTTCCCCTGTCCTAAGCAAATCTTGAGTGTCTGACAGTACAAATGCAACACCTATTGAGGAAAATCATGTAAATGTACCTGTCATGGCAATAATGGGATTAAGTTCTTACCACAAATCAGGAAGCAGAATTCTTAATTTAACCATTAGTTTAAAAGGCAATGGAACAAAACACATGAATGAATTTACACATCTTTGACAGTGAAATGCAGTCATGAGATTTGGCCACTGATGACTAGTAATTGTAAGATAAAACTACAAATAACTCAGATGTTATTTTTCTACCATAACATTAAAAAAACCCCAATTATTCAATCTACTCAAAGTAGACATATCTGAATGCCTTTGAAAGCACATGCTTCAGGAACAAGCAACTGCTATAAAGGAGTTAATTTAGGGCAAATGCAAAGGCTGACTGAAGAGCTCAGCAAGTCTTGTATTTAAATTAAAGAAACAGTTTTAAAATCTTAAAAGTTAGCTAAACTGTCTACCATGAAAAATGAAATTATAGCCCTTTCAACTAAGTTATTCTGAAAGGGAAAGTTAAGAAGACTGAAGTCTAGGAGGCTTAACAACTGAGCATACAAGAGATTAGGCCAATGTGTGCTAGTCCCTATAGTTCAGGAAAACTTCAGATAAAGGATCTCATCTAGGTGTCTAAATCATCTTCTGCTCTAAAAAGGAAAATAGATATTTCATGTTTACATTTTCAGTGATTTCCTAATCAAAGCCACTCAAACAAGCCTTTCCCCGCCTCCTCTGCTACCACCAGGTCTGCAAATATCAACTTGGAAGTTGACAGCCAAAGGTCTTGGTTCACTCATTTATAGCCGTGCATACTCAAGATCTTGATGGCAGCTTACACGTTAGTGGCATTCAGCAGGTTTGCTCAGTTATAAAAAGAATTTACTGAACAGTTCACCAAATCTCATGTAGCTGTTCTACAAAACATCCAAAAAAAGTAAAAAACAATGAAAATGTTTTGTTCCCAAAGTTCTCTGTTTCATCTGATTTACATTCAATCATAGCACAGCTCCTTTCACTACTGCACAACATTCCAACAAGGCAGATTTTATTCAGTTTGGCACAGCCCACGACAGTGCCTGATCTTGTACCTCACTGCAGTTCATGATTTAAAAGCATAAACTTTAAAGCACTGTACCAGAAAGAGGGAAAATCACAGATCCAGTTTCCACTGATTCTGAATATCGAACTCGGTGTTGTTGTCTCTGTAGAATTGTAGAAATTTCATGATCCTAAATAAATTTTAAAAGCTTATTTTAAAAATATGTTTTCAGCCCAGAAGTTAAAAATATCCTTAAAGCATTGTCTGAACCATTATAGATAAACCTTCAGCATTGTTGTTTAAAAATAAATTTTATGGTGAATGGAATAAAAACTAAGTACTAAAATGTTGAACATTTTCAATTAATGAATCTTTGAAGTATTTGATTGGAAGTTACAAACACTGAATGACAACTCTCTACGCGCACATTCAGTTTGTCTCAGGAAAACTCCTGCGTAATGCATAAAGAAACTCAAACATTTTACAGTCTATTTTTGTAAGAAATGCTAAAGGAGGATTTGCAGAAGTGAGGAACATACAGTAGTGTGTTTTTATGACTCCAGTTAATTAGACTGCATTGTTTTCACAGATGTCACCATCTCAGTTGGAAAATAGTTCAGAAATTCTGTATGGGACATGATTTTCTTTAAAGCTTTTTGACAGAATGCAATCCACTCAGGAAAACTAATAATCATAATCATCTACAGAATGGAAATGATGTATTTTTCAGCTTGCAAAAAGCGTTTCTACAATATGTTCTACAAAAGCTGCTAGAACACACATATTTTAAAGGTTAAATCACTGAATCCTTTTTAGCTAATAACATGTTCTTTAACCTGCCTATTTTAAATATAGCCAACCTGCCTATATAGGAAAATGTCATGATTTAGTGGCAGAGTACAAAATAAAATCTGTATAGCAAGTGAACCCTGAAGGAGACAGTAACCAGAAATGTCATGCTTTCAACTGGTCTGGAAAGGGAACACTCAGTGGCAACTGCTTATAACTACAATTTTGGAAAAAATACACAAATACAAATAACAGCTATAAGAAAATGACAGCTGTCCTGGAAAAAGAAAAAGCTTATAACCAAAACTGATATAGAAAAGCCATCTTAGATTTGTGTTCAGCTTTGTGTAGGAAAAGCCCTTATTAACAGCAGTAGTTTTGAATAGAGCTGAAGGTCTTATTAACAGCAATAGGTTATGTTGGTATAGCTGATGAAATCACTGCCACCCAATACCTCTTACCATATTATGGATTAAGTTGCTCTTGAAGCAGTTCCCAAACAGTCACAGTTTACAGGCTGTAAATTCCAAGACACACGGGCAAATAAGAATAGGCTTTAAACTGAGGTGATTCAGGAATTATTTCAACATGGTTCACCCATTTACCCAGCAGAGATGGGGTGATAACCTTGTCAGCCAAGCTAGCATGAGATATTCTTGCCTGTGAATCAAAGCCCTCTTGCCTTGTCAGCTGGCATGAAATTGGCCTCAGCTGCAGAAACTAATTACCAGCTCATTGACATACCCTTTTCACTTTACTTGGGAACACAGTCAAGGCTTCTGATGTTAATGGATATAAATATATATCAATATCTGTAGGACTCACTAGTTTAAACTGAATTACGTGCTTACTGAGTAATCGTCTGCCCCAATGTTGATACTGTGTAATAGAAAATAAAGTGTTTAGGGAGAAATTCAGAAAATTGAGAAACATTTCTGATGAAATTATTTACAGCACTAACTGAAAGTGGCATCAGGGTAGTGCAAAAATGATGAGCCAGGAGAACAATCCTAAAGCACTGTAACTCAGAATAGCAGGTGGCAAGAATACTAAGCAGATACAGAAGCAGCTAGGAGAAAATACAGACACACACAAAAAGAACCAGAACTCTAGTAGAAGCAGCTTCAGACTAATAATATCCCTGTTTTATCCTGAAAAAACTGTATTCATTGACATTGAATAAAATATTTCCACGTATAGAATATAGGACATGATTTTTGCATCATTTTGTAGTGAGTCAGATGCTGGTCTTGACAAGTGGTACCGTACCTGCAGAGCTGTGCTCATAATGACTGTTGTTATCCATCTCGTCTGCTCCTGCCCACAACTTTCCGTCATTTTTTTCAATGGTCTACTGGCTCTGCAGTGAGATCCCCGGTGACACCTTCTGAAAAGCTTGGGAAAAGAGAGACGACAACTATTTCCTGCCAATTAACGACGTGTTTAAAGCACATATACACATTAAAGAGCTGATTAAAAACCAGGGCACTACTCAATTTCCCAGAACGTAACAGGTGCCTATTACCAGTGAACTAATTTAAGATGGCAATTAAATACCTAAATGGCTTTAAAGAATCTGCATATGAGCAGGCTTCCTCTATAAGGCATAACACCGTTCTGAAAATATTCCTGTCTATGCAGCTTGGCAGGCGTTTCCGTCTCCGCAAGGCTCATGTGGAGCAGCTGGGGACATGGGAGCTCCCGGCAGGAGCGGGAAGCAGCCCTGGCGCTGGGCCTGGCCGGTTCCCGGGGTACCTTTGTGCCAGCTGGTTCCCAATGTAAGCTCCAACCGGGCCTCTCCCCGACCTAAAACCCTGGTTCGGCGCTGAACTGGAGCTGGCGGTGGCGCGGCCGGGAGGGCGGGACAGCGGGAGCCCGGTGACGGGAATGGGCAGGTGTCCCGCGCTCCCGCCTCAGCCCTCAGGAGGAGCCGCGGCCGCTCCTCGGGAGCCCGCGCAGCCCCGGAGCCAGCGCTGCCTCCCTTGCCCGGGGCGCCAGGGATGGCGGGCACAGCTCTGGCCCCGCGGCAGGGGCGCGTAACTCACACACGGGCCAGGAGCCGCGCCGGAGGTGAGGTGAGGAGGCGCCGCAGCTGCCTCTCCTCCGCCGCTGCTCCGTGGCGGTGTACCGGGACTGGCTCCTGCTGACCGCCCTGCTGACCGTCCTGGAAGTGCCCCCATACAGACGTCCAGACACTTGGTGTTGGCCTGAGCGCCTGCTGTCGTACAAGGGTAGGTTGTGTGACATTTTCAGCACCACTTTCAGTGAAAAAGAAATACCGAGGGTGTTGGAGCTTCTTTTTTCATCATGTAAGAGAAAACAACACTTCACGTAGTAAAGAAGAGCCGGAGTGCAGTCATAAAAAGCACTGAAAAAGCATTGATTTCCAGCTCTGCTCTTCACCCAGGCATGAGTCTAGCTTCAAATACTATACTGAAACTAGCATTTTACTGAAAATCTGGGATTTTAGTAAAAGCTTTTCCTTTTAAACCACTTTAGAGTGTTTTAAAATAGAAGTGACCTCATATATTAAAAATTATACATTTAAATAGCAAATTGTCTGCCTTGCATAAAAATAATTAAACATCTTAGTGATTTAAAAATCACTCTTCTCCTTTTTGTTCTAGACAAGAAGTGGATTCACATCTGACTTCCCTCTCCCGTTGGTGCAATGCATCAAAGTTATGGTTACCCTGCTCTGGAAGGATATGGCAATGTCATGCTACTTTTCGTAGTAAGTCAAATATTTCTAATACTGAATTTTAAAATTTCTGTGGAGCATAAACGTGACAGTCAGCAAATTAAAGGAAAACAACAGATGTATTTGGTATCCCAACTGCTGCGTTCTGGAGAGCTGTGACAGGACCAACCAACTGTGAAAGTATGTCCTGTAACACAGTGGAACCATGTGCTCTGACTGCATACCAAAATCAGAGTTAAGAACATCAGGAATTATTTTAAAGTACAATTATAAGGCAGTTTTATGATGAGGGTTGATGATACTGCTGACATCTGTCAATGTGAATTTTGAATTAATGCATATTATGCATGAATTTGTGTTTCAGTACTAGAAAAATCCTATGGGTAAAGAGTAGTTGTTGTAGTGGTTATACTTGATTTATGACACTATAGTATATTTGAATTCATATTTTAGATTATGTCTGATATGTACATGCATTAATTGAATTACAACAATTCATGGAGAAAAAAATAGTAGGGAATAGAATGGAATGAAAAATTACTTCCCATGTAAATATCTTTAATGGGTGAGTAGATTTCTGTTTCTTCTGTGTAATGCTGTTAGAAATGTACAGTATATACAAGGGTACATTATTACATTAAAAAAATTGTAATTATAAAGAAATATAAACAGTGGATTTAGGCTCCTGGGATACCTGCAAATGCCTTTTTCCCCTATAGCCACTTATTATGCATGGAGTTAGATGCCCTCAGCCTCAAAATACCACTTGAGAGGCATCAAAGTACAATGATGGATAAACATGGGACAACGAGGAAAACCCCAACCTTAACACAAAATGCTTCCTGTCAATATTTTGACTTCAGTTGTTACATATCTACTTGTGTAAATTGTGTATCTTAATTACAGTTGGCAAAAATTTATACCAGAAACGTATCTTTCTCCTTGTCACATTTGACAGTAGTTCACATTTGAAATAAAAATAAGACTCTGAGACAGAAAATTCTGAGCACAATGAACCCCACAGTGTCCTGTGTAAGAGCCACCCTGGCCTAAGGCTTGTCTGGTTCAAGTCTTGTGCAATGGGGCATGCTGGAACCCCTGGACTAGGAACTACTCAAGGGACAATTCTGGTAGAGGTTTGTTCTGCAATACCATTCAAGTCCAAATCTCACTACATGAATTTCCTTTCTCTTTTTTTGAGCCTAATGTCAGAAGGCTAAAAAAAGAGAGCTTGGGCTCAAAGAAAATAATTTATTCTGGAGTGTGTATTCTTCAGAGCATTCTCCACAGAAGTTTTCCTTCCCAAAAGTGACTTTTGAGGGATCCTGTGTTATCTGATGAGCTAAATTTATTTTGATACTTATGCTTGTCTCTGCTGTGATAGTTTCTGACATTTTGGTAGTCTTAGCTTTAAACCTCAGAAGCATTCCTTTCCCACATACCTACATGGTACATTTCACATACGGGTGACGGTGCAGGAGAGAGAAAGAATAGGGCTGAGTCTGGCAGCATATCAAATAATTCCTGGAAGCAGAGCAGAGAACCCCATTTAGGCAGGAATAGAAAGATCTTGGGATTACAACTCCCCTATGATGAAGATAATGGTGTAAGCATTTGGATGAATAACTAATTTATGACAAGGTAAAATCTATCATCTAATCAGTGATTCTCTGCACTGTCCGGAGCCATATCCTGTGTGTTCTACATCAGCACCATTTTTTGATTTTGTAGGGCAGTTACACAGGTATCTTCCTCTCTATGCATTTTATATGAGAATTGATTGTTGATCTTCACACACATCACCCATCCTTTTCTCTGATTACACAATTGAAGAAAAATTAATTTTTTTCTTTTTGAGGAGAAAGAGGAAGAGTGAAGGTTCACTAAACACATAGAAAAGTAACTTTTTTTTTTTTTGCAATTTACAGAGCACAAATAAAAATTGATATCAGCAGTCCACAAGTGGAATGAAGTACAATGACTCAGCATTTAACTTACACATAGGTTTATTATTTTCTGTCATACAGAAATCAACTAAGAACCTTCAGTATGTAGCATGGGGAAGAAAGGTTTGGGGATTATGCAACCATACAGATATTCTGGAAACAGAAGACCGTGACAAGGAGTCATTTGGAAATACGATTACTTAGGCCCCAGCTAATTATCTAAATCTGAAAAGCAAGCAGTTGGAAAACATGCAAGCATTCAGTTTGAGAGCTTAAAACCCTCCCCTCCTTCCACAAGAGCGAGTGGTCAAAATATTCTTGGACCATAAAGTCATGGACTATAGCTAGTGACTCAAACTTTCCTCCAGATGCATCCCGTTATACATATATTGGATTAATCTTGATTACTAAAACATGATAATCCAGAACATAGAGATTGAAGTTTTCTTCTCTACAGATACAGGAGGGCATTTTGTTACGAGTAGGAAGTTTGATTTAAAGGTGAGTCTCATGTTTGTGGACATTAAAATTACCTCAGTCTATGAAGGTCACAAAAATTTTTATACTACTTACACTAGATCTGGCATGTACCTATGGTTTGTCCTATTTATACTGATCTTAAGCACACTGATGTAACTCCACTGAGAGGCAGGATGCCATTCCACACTCAGAAGAGTGTTATTTAAAAAAAAAAGTGAAGAACTAAAATAATTTCATTAAAAACAAGTGTAAGAAAACCACAAAAATTCCTAAATAAGGATTGCATGAATGAGGATGCTGTAGGTTTAAGTAAATTGGTGAGATCAATCTCAAAAGTGGGTTATAGAGCTAAGTTACATGAGCCAAAGTTTTTACTCAGGTAAGTAGTCTTTCTGTTCAGACACTTAAATACACTGATTTTTAGAGATGTGGATCTGATACCACTCACACTAACTGCAGTGGGAGCTTAGAACAAGTAGCCACTTTCACTGGTGTGCAAAAGTATAAAATCTGATGGACTACCTGGGTCACTGGGCTGAGCCCCAAATTTGTGCATGTGAGCCTCTGTTCAGGTTCACCAGAATATCACTCTAATGCAGTTAACAGTCATCATCCTATTCTGACCATCAATGTCCTTGTTAAATACATCTATTTACTGAGTTATAAGCAGCCCCTCCAAATACTGAGGTTTGAGTTACTGAAGACATGATCAGTATTCATATTTTACTGTGCAATAGCAAAAGAAATTTTGTTCTATGTAACATGAAAAGTTATGATTTCTCAGGACTTTGATTTCTCTAACTGAATAGTCT
Source organism: Neopelma chrysocephalum (assembly GCF_003984885.1). Classification (NCBI taxonomy): domain Eukaryota; kingdom Metazoa; phylum Chordata; class Aves; order Passeriformes; family Pipridae; genus Neopelma; species Neopelma chrysocephalum. The sequence goes on along the minus strand of NW_020897760.1, from coordinate 5,792,831 downwards.
TCTGAGCTGGCAACTTCAGCAATAAATCAAGGAGAACAGGGAAGCAACTTAATGGAATTCCGTTATTAATTATTTCATACTTTAACTGCATCCAGATGGCTCATCAGGATTAGAAGCTCATTAAGCTGAGTACTGTATAAAAGCCCAAGCATGCCCAGTGCCTGCCCCCAGTGCCAGCTCCATTACCCTTTCTGAAAAGCCAATGTTAAATGGAAAGCCAATCTGCAAATGGCATGTGGATTTGCTCCTGTGTTTGCAGAACAGTGGCCTAATGGACCGTACAGTACAGACTGCAAAGTATAACAGGAAGATCAAATGCAATAAATAAACAGGAGTGCATGCAGGCATTGTATAGCTCCTTCAGTTATTATATTAGTTACCAAATGTAAAACAATCAAAGAAATTATCAAACTGGGTATTTTTCCCCAGTCGATATCCTGTTACAAGTTTAGTTTCCTTAAACACAAATAGTAGTTGTCAATAGGAAGAAGCTTGGTTTTAAATTAGCTAAAGAAGAGCTTTGAGCTGTAATTTTTCCAAAATTGAACACATTGAAGCTTATTTTTCAAAAAATATCATATATAGCTTGTGTTCAAGAGAGAGATATGAAAATCAGTATGGATTTTCTGCAAGAGATGAAAGCTTCTAATTATACTGGATTTCATATCTAAAAGCTCATTTCCAGGGAATCATCTGTTGTAACAAAGCTGCAATAATTCTCATCCTGTCTTTTGTCCTCAGTTCCTGTGTAGTCCTGGCATGAAAGCCATCTATCAATGTACAAATGTTAAATCACTTCAGTCATGAAATATTAACAGAATGCATACAGTTATTACTAATAAATTGAAGTCTTTCTAGCTGTAATTTGTCACACCTACAATTGTACAATGTTATTAGTAGAGTAAAACTAGAAAACTATGAAATAGATATACTGGAAAAATAGCATTTCTAGTACATGCATTAATATAGGCAAGGCTTGAACCTGCTTCAGCTGAGGTCAACAGTCTTTTCTTTGACATTAGTGAAAGCAAAATAATGAATTCTTAAATGTCTTGGTTCTGAGCAACTGATGTACAACATAAGAGCAGTTCTTAATTCCTTCATGCAAAGGTTTAGATCTTCTGGAGCAAACTAGAATGAACATGCTACTAATTATTTTCCAGATGGCAATAATATATACTGAAAGTTTTAAAACTGTAATATATACTGAAAGTTTTAATCTGTACCTAGAACAGCTTTGTGGGTTTTTTGTTTGCTTTTACATATTCCCTGAAAGAAACTCATAAGACAATGCTAGGGAACACATCCTATGGACAGTTTTTGAGAGAAACATGCGAAGTTCTCTTGCCCTAATTCTTCCAAAATAATAATAAAATTTGCAATCTCAAAAATTCAGTATAATTTTGAAATAATTTGAAACCTTAAAAAGTGTGGGATAAGATTATTAAACATGTACAGTTCAGTCACATATCATCCAGAATTAAAAAATATTGCAAGCAAGCCATATTTCTTGTACTTAATTGCTAATATTTTTCAGCAATAGTTGAAGTAGTTTCAATATTATTGGAGTATTTTAATCTCAAATAACTGTTTCACATGAGCATTGTGTTTGTCCCTGCTGACTTTATTATGGTTTTATATGCTATGAACCTTGATGAGGCCCTGGCAACCTGATCTAACTTTGAAGTTACCCCTGCTTTTAGCAGCAGGTCAGACTAGAGACCTTTGGAGGTCTGTTCAAGCCTGCATTTTCCCATAGTTCTATACTTTTCTGTAATTCTATGATTCTAGAAGTTTTCCTAAGGGAAAAAATGATGAATATATGGAGTGTCCTTTCCACTACCCGTACACCACAAAAGCCAGTGTCTGGGTTTTATGCACTGATGTGATCACTTGTAGCAGCCCAGACTGCCTGCTGATCTCATTTCATGCTTACTTATCTCTCCTGATCTTCACTGTATGTCTGTCTCCACATTTCTTTTGCTGCGCTATATAAACATGGTATAATCTCATGCATTGAAAAAGCAACCTAGAATATATTATTAACTGATCTGCTTTTCTAACTGTTGTCTCTCTCTTAATAGTTAGGCTCAGTTTCCTTCCTGCAATTCTGTCATGCTCTACCAAACTGGCATCTGCTTGCCTTTTACTCTGCGAGCCAATATCTCATTTTGACCACAGTCCTTAAGAACACTTTCTTAACCAGCCTCAAAACTGGTATTTTATACATCTGCCTTGTGGGCCTTGTCTAGTGAAGCCAATGGTGCAGTTTTCCTTAAATCCTGTCATCCTCATTTGACTCCTGTTTCCATCTTTATTTCCTTCGCTTACCTAATGGTTCTTTTTTTTTGAGCAGATTATTTGGAAGAACCTCCACTTTCCTTAGTTTCTTGTAGGTTTCCAACTGTTTGGGCTTCCATTTGCTTCCATTTTCCCTCTGCAATACTTCTTTTGGTGATTTATTCCACAAATACAATTTTAGCTAGTATCTGTATGTAAAAACCCTGCAGAGCTGCTTCTCCAGTCCAGACTAAACTCTGATTTTCCAAGTAAAAAAAAACCCCATAATTATGACTACAGGACCAGTTTTTGGAGGTATAGTCTTTTTTAAACTTAATACCTCCACAGATGTAAAACATCCTTCCTTATTTTTCACTTTCACAACATCATTCAAGATAAGCAAAATCAGGGTCATTATCTTAAACACTGATTTCTGAGTTCTTTCCTCTAAATTTCACTGATAGTTTACTAAATTTGGTGTTACTACCTGCAGGATACAGACACCCTTCCCATTCACGTAACAATCTCAGACAAGCTGTGGGTATCACTTGTTAACTGCAACATTGTCTGCTCAGGCTTTGACGAAGCAATTTCATTGCTCTTATCCAAAATATTACTACAAAGGTAAATCCTTAAACAATATTTTGACTATGCCATGTCTTTAGTTTCTTCACTGACACCCTTTCACTGTTTCATCAGATGTACCTACCTTGTCTCTACTTTAGAGGTCCTCCAGGACCTCTTAATCACTATTCATTTGAAGCCTGTGACACTAGCTTTGGTTGTTTCTCTATGAAGTTTTCAAACAAACCTTTATCCATTCTCTCATGCTTTGGAAACGAGGCCAATACAGTGACAAAATCACTGTCAGGAGGCATGAGCAGGACTGAAGAACTCAGGTGACTGATACTATTAAATACATAGCCACCCACACCTGGCCTAAAGCTTGAACATCCTCCTGAATGAGGTCAGGGTCAAGCAGGAAGAGAGTTTAGCTAGCACACAAGGCTGGTCAGGAATATAGCTTCTTCCAGCTCCCTCATTATCCAGCCTCCAAATCTCACCCTCCAACTTCCCCTTCTCATAATGCATACAGGAGAAAAAAAATGACTGTTTAAACTGATGATGTGCTGAGACCATTGCTAATCAGCTAGATAAATATTGACACGCTCATTTTACTTTTCCATCCATGTGCATTTTTTCTGGTCTTTTGTCTTAACTTGGATTATAAGCACTCTGTGGGAAGTCTTTGTTTCCGTTCTGGGTTTGTACAATGTCTAGCCAGTGGGACGTTGGTCTGATTAAGCTTCACAGGCACTCTGGTAATGCAAATTAAAAACAATACCACTTTCTATTCCTGCTGCTTCTACAGACACACTTTGGCTGTGGGAAGCTGAATTCTATGGCTGCATATGTAACAACTGAACAATACCATATCCTAATCAGTGGTCTGCTGCAAAACTATTAAAGGAATTGCAGCAACATCATTGTGGACTTGAAGACAGAAGCTAATTTCATTTTGATACAATTGGAAAAGTAAATGCAAAGAAAAAATAAAGAAACCTCTCTATGTGTTGTAATTCATAAAACAAACATGAAACTTTGTGTGTTGCTTCAGTGCTGCTCTATCAATTCAGTAAGAGTTAAAAATATGGGCAAAGCAAAAAATAGACAAAAGGAACCCTTCTTTCACTTTCTGTCACTTCTCCTTTCCATCGCTTCATCTTGTTTAACATGTGAATGCCCACTATCAGAATATCATCAGGATTTGAAAGTTGATCAAGCTTTTTGGTAAACAAGTTTTACTTTAGTGTTTTACACAGAAATTGCAAACACTATTCTTCAGCCTTCTGTAAGAGCTTCTCTCAAGTTTCATCTTTTACGTTGGCTAATACTATAGTTCTTTCTTTTATTCAAAAGACTATCCCCTACTGATAAACCTTGTAAACTTTGAAGGTGAAAAACAGGTTTTCTTGATGATTTGCACTTCTAAAGGTTCTCCTAAATTCCTCAATATGAAAACTGGGTTAAATACAGTGTATTACATTTATAATATTTTGAATTATAATATTTCAAACTACTGATGCTGCTGCTAAAAGAGTAGGTTAGGAAGATTTTTATTATGAGACTGAACATCTTCCTTCCCTGAGTTAGAGTCCTCCATTGACATAGAGAAAGGAAGGCTTTCCTTTTTTTCCCCCTACCTTGACATTAAGGAATGAGATAAAATTCTTCCTCTGTTTGTTCTGAGGAGAATAAAACATCATTTTTACTTTTGTACCAGAAGTTCAACAAAGTGGCTTTCTAGATAATAAAGAGCTTTGAGGCAAAATAGTTTATGTCAAATCCAAAGGTTAGACAGGTCATAACTTCTTCATTCATATGCTAGGACAACTTCATATTTCCACAGAACTGAGAGTTTGACTATGAACAGTAAGAAATGAAGTTTGTCAAAAAAATTAAGGTGCACTGTTGGAATTGTGCAAAAGCTTGCAAAACTGACCATATTACCGGTGGTTACAACCAGCTTAAGTTGTGTACTTATCTTAAATAGTTTCCACAAAAGAAGGATGTTAGTAACCATTTACTGCCATATGGCACCTATTTCAGAAGGCACTTCTGTTAATGACTAAGAGGAGGTAGAATACTTCCTGTTTAGACTTCAAGCTGTGTGAAAGACAAGCCCTACTGTTTCCATAATGCAGGTATTTTAGAGAGCCCAGCCTTTGCAGGGGAAAAAACCTGTATGTTTCAGGAGTTCTGACTTGGTAAGAATTACAAAGAGTTTCTCACTCCTTCCTCCTTGTCAAATCACAAAAGACAAGAATCGGTCCTATCCATACCCAAATAGCCAAAAGCACCAGAATGAGCTATGTATCCTATTTCACTCTGAGTCAGAAGAAAGGTTATGTTGACATTTAGTCTCAATATATAAAAGCGACACTAGAGATATTAATGAAGATGCAAGAATCCTATTAGTGCTCCAAAAACGTAGCATCTGTAAAAACAAACACAACCGAATTCCTGAGAATCTTGCTATGCCCCAGCATCAGGAGGGTGCAAGTGTTATGAATTGAAGCCAGAAGGTAATTCTAGTCAGTCAGACTTCTGGTGTAACATTGACCACGACTTCAGCATCAGATATATTCGTGGAAACATCAGACATGCTGTTTCTTAGAACAGGAGCAGCATTCTACCAACTCCTTTGAATTCATGCACTATGCCATTTAAAATATTTACTTAAACATGCATTTCCAAGAAAGGAACAGTGCTCTTCCTATAGCACAGACCCTCTGAAGTCTTATATTTAAAGGAAACACAATTTAAAAAATTTATTGGAAACTTCTAAACAAAACAAACCAAAATACAAAAATTTAATATGGAAGAAATAGATGAAACAAGCTGCTCATATTAATAAGGCCCAAGGCAGATTCAGATTGAAACATTTTCTTTGAACATAAGACTGTGTTTCCATCATTTAAAGTAGTGTTGGCACACATCACCTTTTGACACAACCATTCTGAATCTTTATTGTTGTAAAATGGAGTGACCATATAGAGAGGGGGGAAAAAAAGGAGGGGAATAGCTCTACTAATTGTGCATTCATCTTTAAATTTTTGCTGAATGAGAACATTAAATGTCAAAAAAGAAGATAAAAGGGAAGGTGGAAACCAAGATTTTTCTTTCATGTCATCTAATTTTTCTAACAATTCTAGAAAATACATGCTCAAAGTTCATTTTTAGAAAAGACATACATTTAAGTCTTGAAAAATTACCGTACCTGTGATTAAATCTAGATTATAAATTAACATATTTACCTCATTATATAAGAAAGATTGCCTCAGTATCAAGAATTGCTCGTTCTTGACTGATGCAGTATTATTATTGTATGGAAACAACTCATCAAAAATAGATTTGGGGAATGGGCTGGAGTTCAGTTGCAAACAGTTGGTCACCTTAATGATGGGTTTCCAGTTCAAGAATTGTCCATTCCCCTTGAGGGGATGAACAGTCTTCAGATGAAAAGCTTGCCACTGTAATGCTTGCTGAAGAATCTTCCAGTGGAGACATGAGCTCAGTCCACCTACTGAATGTGTCAACTTGTGATGTACCCTGAGGATTTGAACCATCTCGTGCCAGAAACAGTGTCTGATTGATAAGACATTGTGCTAAGTTAAGGTCTTCAGGAACAGAGTTTTTGAAATCTATATTTGAGTCCTGCTCAGATAACAATTGCCTGAGAAGAGTCCAGTCCTGTTCTGCAAACTGCTGATCTTCAAAATCCACATCTAGAATTGCTGTTTCTGAATCCATCCTCTGCTCAATTGCTTCTCCAACATCCATCTCATATATTGGAGAAAGGGTTTTTGGAGGCCGATGTTCATACATGCAGGTTTGTGCCATTGTGTCATAATCATCTATGTCTCCTGAAATAATTCACAATACTGTACAATGTAAAAATTGTAGATGATCCTCCCCTCAGGGCTGTGTAGAGCAAAATTTAATTCATTCAGGAAGGACAATCCAATAAGATTAAAAAAAGGGGGGATGGAGGGTTATACAAAATTGACAAAATTTGAGGCATTTATTTCCTATATAAAAAACAAAGTATGATTTATAAATTAAGTTAAAGTAGCAATCACCACTGGTAATTAACAATAACCTCCATAATTAAGTTTCTGATACAGAAAATGACAATGTAAATATACACTTAATGCACATGAAATTTCTCATTTACTACATAAATTAAATTTAGACCAGGAGGTGCATAGAGGGAATTAATAGAGAATGATTACTGAATGGCGACTTAAGCTATGTCAGCTTAGGAGAGAATTAAAACCAAAATTGTTTATCCACAGGCTTATTTCTACACTGCACATGCAAGGGCAGCTGCAGGCAAGGGCAAGCAAACTTAAAAAAAAATAGTACAACTTGTAATGTCTTCTTGTTCTGGCTGAACATAGATCATCATCAGTGTTTCATTGCTCTTGAATATACAATAGTTGTAATCAACACTATTGTATATTTTTGATGGGATAAACAGACTGAATTATTGATATAAAGAAGACAAAACACAAAACTAGACAAGTATTCATCTAGCTACATGAAACAAGTTAGAACTTTCTGTATATAAGCATCAGTTCTAAGTATAATCTCTCTTTTAGGAAATAATCTTTTATTGGTAAAATTTAGAATTTTAGACATCTCACAAGCTCTAAAGCAGAGTTCAAACCTGCTCCCACTGGTGTATATGGCAAATATTCAGTTATATTCAGTGGGAGAAGGATCCAAATTGGTATATAATATATAAATAAATAAATTACAACAATAATGCATATAGCTGTTCAGGTAAACAGTTCAGTGCGATTTAGTTAAGGTTATTACTTTAGTTATTGCACATCCCATTCAGACATACTATATGTTGTCAAGCAGACAAAACAAATACTAAAATTCCATCAAAAGCTGATGCTGTCAATGTTAGATTGGATCAAAAATAACTGAAGTACAGACAACTGCATCCAATCTTTCTTTTAGCATTACATAAAATCTCTTTTCTTGTAGTCAAGTTTCTCATTGAACAGCAGGGTATTGACGGATATTTCAAACAGACAAGCATTCTCTAACCCAAGTGAAATACTTAAAAATATTTAAATTTAATATAGTTTCAGCCAAAATTACTTCAGTTCAGGATTCAATCCCAGACAAATTGCCAAAGCTTTCCCTATTAATTTGTTTTTGAATGACTGAATGTTTCTATTTCTGTACATTACCTGGAAGTAAATCAGTATTAGCGCATTCAGTAGTTGCTGGTTGACTGTCTTTCACTTGACCTTCCTGAGTCAGTATCTGATTCTTACTGACTTCTACAGGTTTTGCAGAGCTGTTCTTTTGCGCATCAGAATTAGTTTCTCTCTGCTGAAGATCCAGATGACATGGTCTTTCTTGAGATTTTGCATCATTGTCTAAGTACTTATTGCACTGCTGAAATTCAATAGCAACCTCATTCTTCATATTTACTTCCTGTTTTTCTCCCGGACATGGACTAGCTGCTGAATAGATTTTTTCTGGGCAATTTTGTTCAGTCATTGAAGCACCCTCATCCTCCTTCCCTGGGATTTCAGTACCATGAAGATGTAAGAGAGAACTTCCGCTTTTATCTGACTTATTGTCTCTATCCTTACGCTGTTTGCCATCCAGGAATCCTTCTTCAGTTTCCACTGAGTATCTTGAATAAAAGGTCTTTCCTTGCTGCTCTTGAGAAACACTGTCAAATACTTCTGGAGTAAGAGAATCTATTGAGTGCTGACGTGAAGTATGAGTTTCCACTTTATCATCAGATCCCAATTCTTCACATTCATCTACTGAAAGTAAAACAGATCGTTTGAAATTTTTAGTTTTAGAAAACTCATGACTTACAGTATCATTTTCTGTTGCATCTTCAAAAGCTAAATTATCAATTCCTTGGAACTGTTGAGTGGGCACATTTGATGGAGGGAAGTTTTGTGCAACATTCTCTGCTTCAGATCTGTCATCTTCTGTTTCATCGGCAGAAGAAGAAACTTGGTCTGGTTCCTGAGTAAACTGTGCGTTACCAAAAGTAGAACTTTTGCTTTCTCTAGTATTGGTCCGTGAACTCTCCTGATGGGACCAAATTTCAGGTCTTTTTCTTGGTATTTCATCATCACTCGTTGAATTAACACGGAAGAGATCAGAACCCTCTTTTTTCATTTTCACTTCTATTCTTAGACTGCTATCATAAATTTTTAATTCCTCAGGTGTACTTGTGTCACTGCTGCTTCTTCCAAGAAAATCATGACATAACATAGTGCTACATTTAGAAATCCCTCTTTCATTGGATCCCTCATCATCCTGAGAGCCTCCAGCATCATAATCTTCTGATCTTGGTTTTATATCATCAGAGGATGTGGTTGCACTGCCAGTATCTGATTCCGGGCTCTCTTTTGGATCTACGGCACCAGTATTCCAGTGGTCAACGAAGGGAGTTTCTGCATTTTCCTGGTTTTCTGGCATTTCTGTAGGGTCTATAAGCTCTGTGTAACTAGGTGAATATTTTTCTGTTATTTGTTCTGTGGAACATTCTGAAACATCATCTAAATCTGCTGTAACTGATTTATATTCAGTCAAGGCTGATGTATCACACAGTTCATCAGCTGTAAGAAATCCCTCCATATGGATCTGAGGAGATGATGTCTCATCTTCTTTATTGGTTATTCTGGAAAAGCTTGACAAAGCATTTTCATCATAGTTAAGACCTGTTTCAGAGTTTAATTTATCACTTTGCTCACTACAGACTTTTGTCGTTTTTGAATCTTTCACCAGTTCTCCTGGAACACTAGCCTTTTGATTGGTTTCCTTGGAAAAGTCTGAATATCCATCACTGGCAGATTGTGCATGACAGTGAAATTCAGCTGTATTATCAATCTTTGTATCTTCAATCTTTTTAATTCCAGACTGATCTTCACAGATTTGTCTCGTTTCCCTGTCATTTTGCACTGAAACATGAAGTTTAGAAATAGTTTCTTCTGTAATTAGAGGAGAAGAAGACTCAGATTGTATTTTGTATTGCACATTTTCAGTAGAATCTGATAATTTTTGTTTATTAGGTTGACAGGACTCCAGCAGTTTATCATCACTGTTGCTTTCCACCATAGGTTTAAAAGATTCATTATTGTCATGAAGCTGACCTGCCACAGCATCAGCTGTGTTTTTCTCAAGTTTCTGTCCTGAATCTCTGTGCTCAGAAGTGTGCACATTCTTCTGGACAACAGGAGATTCACTCCTTGAATGTTTTTGGGCAGAGGACTGAGATTTTAATACAGCTGATTTCTGTTTTGGGTCTTTACTATTTGTAATCTCAGCATGCTTTGATGGAGCCAGGGTTTTAGGTGTTATTTTTGCAGTGGCTTTTGTTACAGGTGTTTGTGACTGCTTAACACTCTTCTTCTTGGCTGAAGGATGTTTTTCTGGTAATGTTGTCTGAACCAGATGTTGTAACACATTTTTTTCTTCATTATGTTTTGGAGACATTCCTGATTTCAGTGAATTTGTTGATTCCCCCTGAGGTCCTAACAAACAGTAAAAAAGACTATAAAGATTGTATATGCCAGTCACAGTATATTGACCAATTTTATGTTAGTGTTTATGTTGAGAAACAAGTTACTCAACTTTTCATGTAACTAAGGGATTTAGGGCTTATTAAAGAATGAAGAATTGAGATCTTAAACAAACAGTAGACAAAAATACCATCTTGCATTTACATGCTGTCTTTAAAGCAATTCATAGACTATACATATAGGAATTACTTCAGCCTGTAACTGAGGTAGTCATCACTGGAGTAGAAAGCAGCAGCTCTCTAATAATGCATAGAAACACTGCACAGCAGTTTAGCACAGGAAGTGATGAGCACTGTATTCAATTTATATTGTAGAGGAAATGAAAGGAGGCAGAAAATAATTACATTAGTCATAATGTGATTAGAATACCAGAATTAATGTCCCTGCTCGGTCAGAAAACACTGCAAGATCTTTAATGACCACAAATTGACAGAACCTGTGTTTCCTATATCATAATGCATTAAAGATAATATAACTTGAATACTGGAGCTCCATCCTTAACACTTTGTGGTCTGTGATGTCATTTCCTACTCTTGCTATCAGCAGCTGTTGACACCGAGCGTTTGTGGGTCAGTGTGAGTAGTGCTACTGCTGTGGGGGAACACCAAAATAGGGAGCCAGAAAGGAGTCTGCAGTCCATATCTCTGATGCTTATTATAAATGCTCAACCTACAGCATTTCTGTTGGACTCAGTCATGGTTCCAAATGCAGAAGTGCAGGGGATCAGCAAATAGAAGACTCTGCAATGCAGATTAAACAAGCAAGAGAAAACACCAATCGGCAGTGAAGACCGTCTTTTAAATATTTTGAAGTTGACACATTAATTTGCATTTTACAGTTTAGGATTGTCACCAAAATTGAAATATGGAAAAATCCCAGAATTCTTCAGAAGATTTTTCCAAATACTTGTGCTAAAAACCAGACAAAACCCAAAGGTTTACATAACAGTGGCAGATCATTTAATTGCTGTATGAAACTTTACCTTGGCTCTTGGGAGAATTGGTAGGTGTGTTCTGAGCCTTTTGTTGTGCTGCAGAACTGGTACTGACATTCCCTTTTTTCTTTAGTACTGTTTGTACATTTTGCTCATTGCATCCTTTTCCTGTTGATTTTTTTGTCAGACTGCAAGGAAATTATTATATCCATTATTTCCAAGCTTAGATCTAGTAATGTTTAATTATATTTAAACAAGCAATATATGTGTTTTAATGTGCACACACATATAGACATCGAAAATGAGACCTTAAAGGTAAACTTTTTGGAAATAAAACTTATATGTGCATCTATATTTTTAATGTATATACAAACATATATAAAATGACCCATTTCACAATTTCATGGCGTTTCAGCTGTCTCCCTGTCCACTTTAACCTATTCCAGAAACAATAAGTTTACAACACCTTGTGTAGTCATTAACTGTTCCAATATGCAGAATTCTGAATGACCTATAACAATTTTAAAATTATTTGCATGAAACAGTCCAACACAAAAGCCAAACCAATTTTATCTTTACAGCAATGTTTCCAGTAGCTAACTCAAACTGTTTTGCAAATAACATCCTACAGACAACCATTCTCAGATTAAAAAGAACACGTTGATTGATGTGACAGTAAGTTTAATAGTTCACCTGAAACATCTCTCCCCAAGCTCATACACACATATATAAAGCAGCATATTGATCTGTAACATACCTGCTTGTTGTGACATTAGCCTCAAGCTCAATCTTTTTTTTTTTGGTGGTGACTCCATTTGATATCTTCACAGATGCCTTTGTTTTCACTATTGTAAAGTAAATTCAAAGTTAATTACAGGGGGAAATGCACTGGATGTAAGTACTGAAAAAATCTAATACATGAAGGTCAGTTACTGAAAACAGCACAGATGCTAAACTTGTAAAATGTTTACCATTTTATATGGCTATCAATTGACCATAAAGTCAGTTAATATTAATTTACAGCGAAAGAAAGTAACTCCCATCAATCTATAGTAGATTTTCTTAAAGCTTCCCAGACTGGTTTTCAGTGTATGACCAGCCTGAGGCAAATTAGAACAAGACTTTAAAAAAAAATCATAAAAAATTACCAGTCTGTTTTTTCCCTTCCTCTACCAACTTGTCCTCTTTGGGTTCCTCTGTCTGTTCATTGACAGTCTTGCTATCCACATTCGAGTTTGCTGACTTGCTGGAAGTTGCTGCTACAGTCACTAAGGAGGGAGATTCCTTCCCTGGGGTTCTTTTCAATGGTTTTGTTTTGATCTGCACACTTGAGGTTACTGTCAGCACTTTAGGTCTGGCACCTGCAATTTTTCCTTCATGATTCTTTAGTCCTTTGCCACTTCCAGAATTTTTTTGTCCAGTTGCAGGTGATGTCTTTTCTCCATCTTGCTTGGTAAGCATGCTTTCAGCCTTCACATTTCCATTGTTTTCTGTTTTTGTCTTTATAACAGCTCTAGCCTTTGGCGAGGCAGCTTTTTCCCCAGGTTTTGAATCCTTAGTAATCTTGGAAACCAATTTTTTGCCATCTTTTCCCTTTACATCCTCATGCTTTGAAGCCTTATTAACACTGTTTCTATTGGTGCTGGATGTATGTCCAGATGCTCCTAATCCATCAGATTTCATTTTATCCTGATTGGTGGAAGAATCTCCCCAGCAATCTTTCTTGCCGTATTCTGTCCAGGAACTATTCCTTATACCAACAGATTGAGTAGTAGTTTTATTTAGCTAGGATTAAAAAAAAAAAAAAAAAGGCATCAGAAAAAAACCCGAACCAAAACAGAAGACATGAAGACGTGTAAAACCAAACTGTCCATACTCTTACACTTCTGAAAAACATCTACTTTTAAATTAAAACATAAATCTAAAGCAACAACATTCAACATAGAAATAAATTTAAAAATATATATTTTTTAGCTTAGTTTGCTGGCTTTCAAGAATATAAAAGTAGCACAAATCACTCTTGTGAAGTACTGCTCTATATAAAGAGGAGAGAACGATCTAAGTAGAGTTTCACTTTTACTTTGGACAAATTATTCTGTAATAGATATATTACTAGAGGCTGCTGAAGTAAGAAATTTTTTTTGAGTTGTATGTGCATACTTTCCAAAGAGGAACAAAGCTATGCATTACTACAAACATAACCCCAAAAATGATTGTAAAATACATGTGATGTTTTTAACCATTACCCAGAGTGTATCCACAGAGAAGGGACAATGTTTATTCTCTCAGGTAGAGATGCACTGAAATATGGAGAATTAAGTGTAGGAAATGGAATCTTTGTAATACCAGTGCCATTGGAATGTATCCAAGACTGCCAAATCATGTGAAACCCATACTGTTTTTCTACCAAATGATAATGTAGTTTTGATTGTGAGTCTCAACAGAAGAGTTGTTAAGGGCACTAAAAAATATTTTTCGGGGCAGGGAGTGTAACAGACTTGGTGCTGTGGTGGCTTCTAGTAATAATAGCAAAGATTCATTTGCTCAGTAGCAAACCATTTGCTCTGGGAAACAGATGAGTTTCATTATGTAGCAAGAGAGGAATATGAGATTCTGAACACAAATTCCTCCTTTTATTTGAGCTTATCTGTTCGAAAATGTAGCAGAGCACAGTCTGAATCCTAAGATGTTTGCAGTAATGAACATTACTGATTCTGCAGAAAAAACAGTTCACAAGAAAATTTTTCAAAATTTTTCAAAATAATTTTTCAAAAACAAGTTCCATTAAGCAATATGGAAAATTAGTATTCATTTAAAACAAGTACTGAAAATAGTTTTGTTTGCAATTATCCAAGTGTTTTTAACGTTCGGATATAAATGTTTACCTGAGAACTAGTGAATACAGGTTTTTTGCCAAGTCTTCGGTCATCACCCTTGTCAAATGCAGCTGTAAAAGGAAGAAGCATTTTCTTTACTATTTAGCAGGAAAGAAGGCAGACAGAAAACAATCCAGCCTACTCAGTCAACTTCATCTGAAATGAGTTCTTTGGGTCCTGTAATTATTCTAGGAAGGCTAATTTTGGTGACATGGCAAATGTTAAGTGGAAATACATGGTTTTATGTTAGGAACAAAAAATGTGGGATCTGTAATGAGGTCACATGGCCATAAGCAAGTTGTTTAACTCTTCTGTTTCCCCGTGTCCATAGTAGGACTTTTGTTTATCCAAGCTTAATTCATTTGAAGCTGGCAGTGCACTGAGACCTTTGAAAGTGTACAGAATTTACCAAAAAGATGCTTCAAATTTAGAGTACTAATGACTTTGCAGTGATGTATTGTTATTTATAGAATATTTATTTATACTATGTTAAGAAGAGATTAATTACATTAAAGTAAATTATATTAGTTTTGAAAAGTGGTAAAGCCAAAATACCTAAATGTACACAGTAAGATCATAGTGCCTCTTTAGACAGCATGCAGCGTAATGGCATGAGAGTTATCCCTGTGATTGTCATGTGGAATTTTCAGGCAGTGAATGCCTTTTTTTTATCTGATGTACTCTGGGAGGAAAGCAGTTTTCAATAAAGCCTTTGAATCAATTGCACTTGTAGAATACAAAAAGGATATTTATAGACACTGTACAGAGCCAGAATCGATAGGTTTCATTTATGCTTGTATTCATATTTCAGCTGAAAAAAAGGTTTTGCAAAAAATGGATATAAAAATTTAAGTATTCATTATGTTCTGACATCCTACGTGGATACATTTTTTGTATGTATAACACAAGTAAAAATTCTGCTGAATTCTTACTGAAGATACTAAAAATAATTTTTATATAGGTCTGTAAAAATCACACAAAAGGTATGCTGAAAATGGCACCCCAGGGATCTAATCCTTTTTCTAGCAATGACTCTGCACATTAATACATACCAATATATTAAGACAAAATCCATATAAACTTGTGCCTAAGAAAACACAAGACATATTGTAAATGAAAAACCCCACATTATCATCTGCCTTCTTTTGGCATTTTCTCTCCTCTATTATAGCCTTCTAATTCTATATAGGCTAAATTTCTAGAAGATAAACCACCACCAGAAATCTTTAAAATGAAAGTTGATTTAAGTTATCCTAGACATATTCGACCTAAAGATTAGTATTTCTCTACCAGTATTGTATGATCATTTTGTCTGTAATTAAAACCAGATAATTTATGTAAACATTTCAGCCTGTTCACATATAAAACGTATGCTACCTCGGAGTTATAATTTAATCTAAAAGAAAACAAACAATTTCTGGCAAGATGGAGTTTGAACAACTAAGACACACCTTGATTTTCAATATTTTTATTGTAATGAAAATACTAGTGCAAAGCAGCCTAAACATTATTCACAATAGGGACATGATCATCTTAAAAGTAAAACACCCCAAATCATAAACAACCCACCCTTGTTTCTAAAGCCAGCTCCTCAGCTTCTGAAGGATTTCATAATCCAGACAGAAATCATAAACCTGTTTTACACAGTAGCAGTGAGATATTATTTGACTATATCCCTAAATCATGTTTAGAAAGACTGTTACTGCATCTTTCTCTCAGCATGTAATTGTAGAATAAAATTTTCATCTACTATTAAGCATAAACAATTTTATAACTATCATATCCTAGCTACTAATGTCTTTAACAAAAAGGACATCAAAATGTTTATTTCACCTTTGAATCAAAAGTGATTTCAGAGAAGTATTCAACACATTTCTTTTTTATAACACTGTACTGTCAAAGCTAATATTCATCCATAACCTGAACTCCATCATCAGCTCTGCACCCTCAGAAATACTTGTGTACTTCAAAACAAAGGACAAAAACTCCTTTTTGTTGGAAGTGCCGTCTGTTAAAATGTTGAGAGCACACCATGCAGCTCCTTAGGGGCTCTCTGCAGCAGCACACACAGGATCACAATGCCAACAACCGAGAAGTCCAGCTATCTGTATTTGCTCAGAGCACCAGATAAGCATTATGCAAGAGACAAGCAATATTTATACATCATGGGGAAAACGATAAAGGACACAAACTGAAATCACAGAACACATAATCTGCTTTGTGCAAATTTAATTCATCCACAGAGCTTATCTCCTTAAAAATGAGGCAGATAAGGTTTTTAATCCTACTGCAGTGTTTTCAGTAATTCAGAGTAGCTGTAAATAAGAATAGAATCCATCTACATGGGTTTGGTTTCTACCACATATCCTCCTAAAATGAAAAGGAGGGAAGACTTTTCACAGAAAATGACTGATTCCCATATTTGAAACTAACTAAGCATGCCATCATGCTTCTATTCTAAAACACCACTTCAAAACACAGAGCAGCACAAATTTTGCTTTACTTTGTATCATCTGCATTTTATCTACTAAACAGATTGCTAAAAAATTCTAATGCCGTTTGATGCCAAACATACCTGCTTGTATTTTCTGTTGATGGTCTGGCCTCACCAGCTTCCAGCCTTCTGTGTGACGAACAGCATAAAAAGACTGAACCAGGAAGACCCAGAGCTTATCACGCAGCGCCTGGATCTTGCACGTAAAACCCTGTGTTCAAGTAACAAATCAGCAGCTGGCGAGGGGCATATTGTCATAGCAACCAGTCATTATTCCTTTCAGAATCTACTTACTCTCTAAGCTAGATCAATGATGTCATCACATATATTTTATAATGGTCTGGTAGATGGAGATGCTGTTTTTGAAGGATTATTGCCTACCACAGTAATTTTTCAGTACTTTAAAACCTACAAACTGCAGCACTAGTAAACAGTACGTTGCTCTTTTTTTCTTTTTTTTTTTCTTTTTTTTTTTTTTTAAATGAACACCATAATAGCTCTTCACTGTCAGTTGTGTCACAACAAGGTCAAATACTCTAGGGAAAAAGAATGTATTTGATTAAATTTTCATTGCTTTGACCAAGGAGATCTACAATAGCACCAGATTGCATTAATTAATTTTTCATTTATTTTTCATTCTTTGTCATACTATTTATGAATTATTCCCAGAATTAGTTATCCACAGCTTAAATATCATTATTTAGATTGTGTGGATATACCCGGTTTGTTACACACATGGAGACTGACATCTCCACCCAATCCAAAAAACACACGCTGGATTAAGAGGCAGTCCTTGCTTTAGAGGACAGTCTTGAACAAAAGCAAATGTAGCTGTGACTTTCACAAAAAGGAGGGGAAATACATAGGGAGAAAGAGAATAAGCTCTCCCCCCTGTAAGTTTTAGATAATGCAACATTTTGATTGGCTTTTTCTCATCAAATTTAAAGTGATAGTAAAGATCAATAGGGCAGTGCTGCCCACAGGACTTATATTTTCAGTAATACACAGGAACTTTTTTATTGCCATGGATGGGGTAAAATATGACAACATTTTCTGTACTTCCAACAGGACCTTGGATTTATGCAGATGCTTTTCTGGGTGACCCCAGTTGCAGGACTGAGCCACCTGAGCTCACACCACATCATCTGATTTGAACCGTTACATGAAACAATATCAGAACAGTTTTTCTACAAACACTGCACATTGAAAAACCTACCATCTCCTTCACATTTGCAGAGTCCAGCAATGTATCCACAGCTACAAGAAGAAAGCAGCTATTTTCATTATTAATGCTTTTTTCAATTGCATTAAAAATTAGTTCTAGAAGGTCAGGTTTGCTGCTCATTGCCTGTGCCTGAGGAAACAACAAAAGGCAGCCGTTTAAAACAAAAGAGCGTACTTTGTATGCAAAAGCATTACTGAGCAGAGAAGATCTGCTATCAAGCTGTGCAGGAGGTATTCCAAAGCTGAGCATCTTCCTTTGTATCCATTCCATAACCCCCCTCCTCTCCAGGCCTCTGCAAATCATTCTGAGGCCTACTGCTTACAGAAATTTTAGGAACAAGCACACGCTGATGAATTTACAGCCCCATGCAACTCTGGATTCAAAGACAAAATGTTTTAACATCTCCCTATTTATTTTTTTATTCCTCTATACACATTAAAAAACATCTTTCACAGGAGAAAGGAACTGGCTAGATGACTAGCTATGCTGTCACCAGAACCTGCAGTATTGCCACATTCCTGCAACTCACAACACAAATCAGTCGAAGTTTGAATATACTGGTCAAGCTCATACTCTCTCTTGTTTTTCTAGGGGCCTGAAAGCTTTTTCAAAGCTGGTATCTATACTTACCTCTTTCCAACACAGAAACCGTCCCACTAAATCAACTGGAACATTTGCTTAACTGAGGTACATAACCTGAACGCAGTGTCAGCCCTGCATATCAAAATATTTATGTGCTTTAAAACAACACTGAAAAAACCTACCTCCTGCCCCCCCCCAAAAACTTAGCACTGCCTAAGGAGTTTTTTCAAATTTTCCATAGAACTACACTTCGAAGTAAAAGTTGAAGCTATTTTGATAATTAGCAGTCTGAACTTCCCAAAATGTAATACAATTCAATTTATTTGGAAGCGTACAATAACTTGAGGGCACTTTTACCTGCAACAAAACAGAGAAGCCTTCGCTTTGTACTACGTGTAGGAAGTTTGTGACAATAAATGTCACGCATTCTTCATGCAGCCTGGATGCCAAGGCCACAGCTGCCTCTGTCCACTTCACTTGGGGGAGGCTGTTGATCAGCCGGTCACTCTCCATCAAAAGGAAAGCAGCATTCTTGTGGTTCTTTAAATAAAAACAGAAATTAAGCTGTTGCCAAGTAATTGCTCAAAGAATTGCTGATCGTAAAACAGCTTCTGTTCAGTCACTGAACTTTTACACAAGGATCCAATCGTGTAGTAATTTCTCTTCTTTAAATAAATTTTATTATATATATTTTTATTATACCTGCCTTTGAAACTAAAGCAGAAAAAGAAAAATCCACTGGTTCTGTTTTGCCTGAAGCTGAGTAGTAAAGTTTTCAGTAGGCTTTATTGTATTTTTTCAACCGTATCATTACATAATGCAGTCCTGAAGAAAATAAGGCAAAGATTAAGTGGAGAAACTATTCTGAACAGAGAAAAACATTTTAGGTCGCTGAGAGATGTAATACATTTTGAAATAAAATAGCATAGTCAGTGTTTTAGGTAAGCGAGGATGGTCCAGCTTTCAGGATACACAAAAAACATTTTCACAGTTATGAATCCTTTTGATTTCCAGATGGACTTTTAACTGAACTTACCCTCTTTGTTGTCTACAGTTTCTCTAAGAAAAGTAAATGTTATGTTTCTAAATACACTTAAAACAAGTAAAGAGTTTTGCTAATATTTATTACCCTGGTCTGTGCTTTTGGTTCTTTCATGCATTGCATCTGCACAGTACCTGAGGGCAACTTCTACTGCCTAACACATCACTTGAAAAGAACTTGCAATTTATGGTTATCCACATTAGAATGGACTGAAAGCTCTATTCAACATGACCTAGCAGGACATTGATAAATTATGCAGTAAGATCAGTAACACTAGAAAAAGCAGCAATTCAGATATATATTTGACACAAAATCCCCTACTGTAAATTCAGATCGCAATCATGTTTGTCCTATGCAACTTCAAAAGCAGGGAGGACCTTCTCTGTGCAGATTATAGTTAAAATAAAAAATCTGACCATCCATTGTTCAATTAATAATTTTTGTTTTACTCATCTCTGGGCAAAACCAGTTTGCTTCTATGCATCTCAGGTAAATTAAGGATTATGTACATGCTTATGGTTTGATTTTGCTCCCACTGGACTCAATTACAAGCTTTTTGAATTGTCTAGAATTCAACCCCTGCTCACAAGGCAATAAGCATTTGCGCCCATTAGACACTTCCAGTGAAATATAAAATGCCTTCATTGACATCTAATTAAATCAGTACTTTGTAGGAGTGGCTCTAACTGAATTTTACTTCTCTTGTTATGTTTTTTCCCTAACCATTCTAAAGTGGAGTCCACTTTACTTATCTAAAAAACCAGTAATTTTCTTGCATGGAGTTGAGAAATCAGGGTTAGGTACTTGAAGAGTGCTTTAAACTGTACCCCCAGTTTAATGTTTCTGTGCTCATCCATTGTGGCTTCCCAGGGATTTTCTGATCAGCAATCTCCTTCTCTTTGCACCTTTTCTTCTCTAAAGGGCTGCCCCTCATTAACTAGGTTTTACAGTTCCAATATTGGTAAATGGAAGGATCAGCAGAGTTATACTCATTAACTGGGTGTAACTGTTAAAAAGTTTTACAGCAGAGAACTCCAGCAGCAGAAAAAAAGAGGATTGTAACAGTAGCCCCTGCAAAATTAATGTCAGACCTTTTCTTCTTCCTCCCTCAAGCAGCCTTAAGCATTTTTGCAGATTGTGAAAAACTCCCCTGGGAATTCCACAGGTTTTTGGAATTTGTGTCTTAAGCTCTCGGAGTTGAATGAACACTCAGCAGAACTGGTCTCTGGGCAGAAGAGGCTTATGCTTTATTGTTTAATTTTGCAATTTTAAAAGCTTTCAAAACTTCAGTCCATAAAACACCAGTGAATCTTGCAACACAAATTTTAAACCAATCATATGGGAGCCAAATCACACTAGTCCAGACTGGAAAAACCCTCCAGAGAAGCTGGGCATACACCTGGAGCACTACCAAGTACCACAGTGCTATGAATGTTCTGCAAGTGCTGGCAGCTTAAAGGTAGCACATGTATTTCAACCCAAATTGTAACCACTGCATCTTTATGTACTGGAATAGGCACAGAGGGGAAGGAAGGCCGAAATATTTATCTTTAGACTGTTGTGATAATGTTGCATAAGGGCCCCGAGAAGAGCCTGGAGCTGTGTCTACATTCACTCTTCACTACAGGACACACTTGAGGTAGTTTGGAGATGGGTAGTGGTGTAATTATGAACACCTGTAGATCTATACCTGAAAACATTAGTTAAAACTTCTCAAATATTTATGCAACATATGACGCACAAAGCTATGTGTATATTCTACGAACAAATCAGTATACTGATCTGATATAACGGCAGAGCACCTAGTATCTTAAGAGATACTAGGTGTACTATTGGGATATTATAGCTACTATCTTTGTTGTCAGAACTATGCATTCTGGCAGAAGGACTGTTCAGGCTTTATAGCTGTGGATATTCTTAAGCTTCTCTGGGTACAGCCACATAGCTCTGAAGTCTCTTTGGCTTTCAGGCTTTCACCTGAATATGCAGTAGCAGCCACCAGGGATCTTAAAGATCATCTAGTCCCAACCACCCTGCCAAGAGCAGTGACCAAGTTTCTCAGAGCCCCACCCAGCCTGGCCTTGAACACTTCCATAATGCTGCATTAGGATGTCATGGCTGTGTTTCAAAAACTTATTTTCTGTTATTACGCTGGACGTGGATATAACGATCACTAGGCCGTGTGCCATGAAGCATAACAATGATGTTTCACATCAAAATCGGGTTTCAAATTGTTATTTTAATGGAAACTTTTACATAGTGTAAACATACTACACATTTAAAACACTACATTTGTTATCTCTTAAATTACATTGTACAGCTAAATAAGGAAAAATTTACATAGCTCTATTTTTATACAAAGCACACTACTTACCAAAGAGTTAATCAACATAACAAGACAGTTGTTCTGAAGTTCAGTAGGTAAATTGGCAAAGCTTCTCTCTGACAAACATTTTGCAAAATGTTTTCCTACCCATCTGTTGAAAAAGAGAGCCACTCTTAGGTAAGGAAGATGAAAAATGTTTTATCTTCACTTGTTAGCATAAGTGATACCTCTTAAGTATTATGAAGAAAAAGTATTTCAAATGTGAACATCTTATATGCCAAAATAAATCCTATCTCGCAAAATAAGATAAACAGAAACCAGAGAATGAAAAACAAACAATATTTTATTTTATTTTATTTTACTTACTTCATGCAAGCAGCATACAGGTTTTCCACTCCCAATGAATGAGCAATAGCCATGCATTCTAGTACAGGTTGCTGTTTTCCAGGAACAGGCTAGAATTGTTAGAAAATTACCACAATTATCGTACATTCTGATTTACAGAAACCATACAGAAGTACAAAATCTTCAGTTCAAACAGAAGTACTGTTAGCTACCATGGTATTTAGGTTTGTTTGTCTTTATGCAGAATATGTAAGTCATCTGCGTCCACATGTCAGTAAAGTTGGATTCAGCCTCATGAGCCTAATGCATGAAAATGCTCAACTCTAAATAGAGGTGTTTGTTTTTAAACTAATTTTAATTGAACAGAAATATTTTCTAAATATATGCCCATGAAATATGATATGCGGATATACAGAATTTCCTTATCTCCACCAAGAACAACTACATTTACAACGGGACATGTTAAATTATACTCAGTGTAATTTAATATATTGAATTAATCATGTGGAATACTGCTTTTCATCAGCTGGGGTTTACAAGTTTCTGTAAACAGGTGGATGAGACCACAGGCCTTACTCCCATCATCAATCCCAGTGAAATTAGCAGACTCACACATAAGAACAGGGTCTGTTGACTTAAGCTAACACCTTGACCACACAGTTATTAAATATATTTTCAATAATTACAATTAAGTAATAGAATCAAAATTTTTGGGCTTTATAGCTCACAAAGTAGCATGAGAACTGATGTACCTTTTGGAAAAAATTGCAGTAATCTCTTTTCAAAATGTAGACAGCTACTTCTTTTAGCCCATCCAGCCCATACATATCTGCAATGCCCAACATGCGACTGAAGAGAAAGCAGAAGCAACAGAAATCAACAAGTCATTTTGATAAATGCATTTTGCTTACATGACAATTGACATGCTAATTTCTCACCTCTTTGTTCAGTCAGAACTTACTGCAGAAATATTGATAACCAAGTGTGCCACTTGCCAAAGAACAGTCTTCAAACAGAAACACATATTCACCTAATAATAAACTCCCAGCCACTGAGTTCAGCCTATATAACAGTAAGCCTCAACTTCTAGCTGAGAAACTGTTTAGAAGCCTCTCAGTTTCTCTATTTTGAGGATAGCAAGTGAAAAAGATATTTGTGCCAGTGGAGTTTTGGCATTTTGTAGGGTTTTTTGCAAGGATTACATAAAATGTTATGACATTGTTATGTCCCTTTCAAATATTAAAAAGCACAGTAAGCAAATTATTAATTATTTTATATATTAATCAATACAATAATTTTATTTTCTATATCAATTCATTACTTAAACATTGACAGTGGGGCACATTATGAACAATTCCATGTTTTTAAGAAATTATAGCTCTTTACTGTTTAGTGGCAGAGTTCAACATCTCATATATAAATGGTTTCAGGGAATAATTCACAGATTTCAGAATTTACTTCACTAATACAGGATTATGTATAAAAAAAGTGATTAAGAACTATCCCAGAAGAAAATGCCAACATGTACATTGGTTACTATATATCACCTTTTATGGATCTAAGACTCACTACTTAGCCTTCTCACCACTTGAATAATTATTTTAAAATAAATTAAAAATATTAACTGTTATATGCTATCACACATTGTATATATTATTCTGAAAACTAAAAGGAAGGCGTAGGCAAATTAGGAATTACTTTGGTATAAAACATCCTCCTGTTTTCACACTCCTCATACAGTATTCCAAAAACAGCTGGCACACCTTTTCCAGTAGCTGTCAAATAAACAAGATTCCTTCAACAGCTTTATTTTTGGAATTTTCCTTCTGACTTTTAACTGGGAAAATACAGAACAATAAAATGAACAAAACTACAACTAAAAAATAACAAAAGTTGACATATACCCAACATCAACTTTGTCTGGGAAGTCCAGAATAGCTCCATATATAAAATGCAAGATGACACTCATTTCTGTATGGCTTATGCTGCAAAAAAGAAAGAAAAATACAAATAAAGACATGTCCTGAATAAAATGCACTACACTTCTTAGCCAAAGGAAGTTGGTCAAAAAGCTGACATCATCCAGCTGTTCTGTGAATGGAAGGTAAATGATCTCATAAAATTAAAGCTATTTTCAAGATTACTGCAATGCAAAAGTATCTAAATGGACTACTTTTGGGTGAACTTAGCTACTGAATAGTCTTGCTAAAACTTTCTAATACTTTAAATCTTTGAAAATAAGTCATAAGCAGACTAATACTAATAACTATATTATTTACACTGATAATATTCAGAAAGGATTTTTTTCATCAGAACCAAGCCCTTTACTAGTAATAAATCAATTATTAATTAACTACATATTTTTAAATTGTTTTATAATAATTATTTTTTAATTCTTTATTTTATGATATATTTATCTTTTCCGACAATAAAACCACATTTTTTAGTTTTATTAGAATGCTAAGTAGGAATGTTACATCTCCAAATTTAGAAAGTCTTTACTCAGATTAAGGAAGCTGGAATTCCTACACGGTAGCATTTGCATCCTTTCATAGTCCCAGCACCACAATGCAGAAAGGCACAGAATGCCTGTTTTAAATGATGGACACGATCTCCTGAACAACACCTCATTGTACTTGTGTACATACGGTTTTGTGAGCAATCTTCAGAGCCCACAAGTGCTTTGTACATTAGTGTAAATGGAATATAGTCATGCAGATGGAGCTAAGACCCTTTAAAACATTAGACATGTTTAAGCAACTGACATTGATGACTAAAAACAAAAGGAAAAAAGCCCAACGTTGCAACATGCAGAGAAGCAAAATCAGCACAGTTGTCTCTGCGTATCAGTACACACGATAGCCATGAAGTCACCAAGGAGTTTCCCCAGTCTTGGCAGTTGTTACCTTATGCAGAGTTTTCATTATTTCAGATTAAGCCATAAGTACTTTATAAGTGCTATAAAAGAGAGCACAGAAATCAGCACTAAGCAGAAAAGTGAACTAGAAAAGGTAAAATTATGGATATGATTCATTATAACAGAAGTTATGAGACACTGGCATGGGAATATGCTCATATAAAGATTAAGTACTTCTCAGGATAAAACCTCTACTGAAAAATTAGGATGAAATTTTCTTAACCACATAGAAATCAATTACAGAGAGAGAAGTGTAAATACCAGAGTAACTGGTGACTATCAGCCTCTAAAACATACCATAAAAGTAAGGAATCAATTAAATTACAAGTATAATGTTTTATAAGGATTAGGAATTTATAACCAAATCAACAGACAACCTTCCTGATTTTGCAGCAGTATTACTACACTGACAGCAACTTAAAATTATGGTCATTTGAGAAGGTATCACTTGGCCAAGCAATTTTCTATTAACACAAAGCAGTTACATTTTGCAGCACTGTAAGGTACACGGTTCTTCCTGAAGAAAACTGAGTCAGCCTACACCATGCCTGAACAAAAAAGCTAACATGTACACAGATCAGTATTCCTTTGCTCTTAAAGGAAACCTAATGTATTTCAATTGATTTTTCTGATACTGAAAACAACTAACCTGGCAGTCCCCAGCTTATTTATGAAGTCTTAAGTATTCATCTTACAGTGACAGCTCCATTGTTTTCAGCTCTCACACTGAAAGTCATTGTGAACAAGCACACTAGATAAAATTGCTTTAGTAAATGCTGCTGGAATATCATAATTAAACACTGTTTAGGAGATGTAATTGTTATTTGCCTTTACATTGTAAATATACACTTATTGTACAAATAAGTATGAAAATTATGTTGTTCAGACACGCATAATACTTTTCACAACATGTACAACATGAAGGGAAAGAAAAGAATTCTCAAATACACTGTGACTACTAAAACATACTCTACAAAAAAGAATTAGTGCCCTTCTGCTGATGAAAAATACTTCTCTGAATCATCTGACAATATTAACAAATACACTACACACAGAGTCATCCTGAAGTCAAAACAGTACTCAGTAAACTCATCGGGCTGGAGAAAAGTGTCAAGGCAGATTAATCTTCAGTGCTCTGTACACAGCACGGTTGTTACATATTTGCAGTGATTGGAAATTGCCTACCTTTGCTCCCACACGACTGGCAGAGACAACACTTACCCTTGAAGAGTGATGTGCTCTTGGGAGCTCTCAGCCCAACTTCCACTCAGCATAGCAGCAAAGTAACTAGATCTGGCACATAAAATGGCCCTGAGAGAGAAAAAGTAAACATTATTCCACTAGATACAAATATTTATTATGAGACTCTTTGATAACATTGACTTAAATCTTTGCCCTTTATGCATTAAGGTGTCAGCTGTATACTACATGCCTTTTCTTCCAGTATGTTTGGAATTTCAAAATATGCTAGAAACAAACCCAAACAGTACTCTATAAATTCTTCACTTAAAGCTTGTTTTTAGTATGACTTTGAGATTCACACAGAGGACATCTATTCTCACAAGCATTTTCCTTTCATATAAAATTTCACATTTATTTCTTCTGTTTTATTTAACAAATAACAATAAATAACCTTGTGTCTTAAAATTCTTTTTATACTACAAAATGTGTATTTATCAAAATGAAAAGAGAAGTATGTAACTTCTTGTATTCAAAACTGGCTGGCCACTGACCAGCACATCCTAAAAGTCAAACAAAACTTGATACAATCACACGCCAGAACAATATGATATGTGTTTACAACGCTGTTTAAGAAGAGTTATCAGTTACTTGTATTTACACTTACTACCCTTGTATATTTAAAAAGCATAACTGGCCATAATGGGGCTAATTCAATTTACTACTACTTCCATCGAATAGATAAAAGAAACCCCAGACCAGCAGCCTGTGTAGCTCAGTATCTCTGCCACTATCAGAGTCTTCAAAATATCACGTAAGAACACCTTTGCAACAGGAGCCTCTTAGGGTGGAAGTGCAAGAGCAGAAAGGAAGATAAGGTAGTGGATGAAAATGGCTTTATGATTTCAGTCTTACAGATCCACACGAGTTACAGTGTTAGCCTTCATATATCTTATCTGGGCTATTGCAGCCACAGATAGCATTGTCATATATACTTTTTTTTCCTGATGCTTACTAAGCTTCCTATTATTTATAAAATTATTTTATGTCACGTATTTCCCGTGGCAGAAAAAGTGAAGTGTTATATTAGGCATGAGAATCCTTTCTGTTCCATGTATTTGCTGTCTCTTAAAATGTTTCAGAGCACTCTCATTTTGTGTAGGAAGAAGCATGAAGAATGCTATTTATGGTCTCTTTTCTAGTCGTTATATATTCTGTAATCTCTCATCTCTCTTCCCTCCTCCAGCTTCAGAAGTCTCAATACTTTAAATTAGAAACTTCTCGCACATTCCTCCTGTGATTCATCCAGCAATTATAACAAAGCCTTCACAGAATGTTTCATATCTTAGTGAAATATGTCCACATGTAAATGGGTACATCATCACTTTTAATATGTGAAATTCTGGGTACACACGCAATCTTGTTTTTGTAAGATACAATAACACAGTATCACGGAGATATGGAATACACTTATCTCCAATTTTTCATCTCCTTCCAAATAAATTTTAGTAATGAGCAATGATCAATCAACTTCAAGGGCATAGTTGGAAGTTGCTATTTTAAATAAGACAGGCACTCAGTAGAATACAGAGAAGCATGTACTACCTAAATTTTATCAGTGTATAGTTACAAAACACATGGAGATACCAAATTAATTTGAATAAATTTATCTGTGCTTTCCTACCATGATGGTTTGTGCCAATTTTATCACCGAACAAACTTGACTCGCTCCATGCAGAGCTCTGTAAGAACACAACACTAGGAAAACATAACTTGGCAACTCTCTCAGAGCACTGCTGCTCACACTGGAAAGTCTGATGGAAGTTCATAGGACTTCACGAGAAAGTAAAGAATACTGAGACAAGTGGGTGGGAGAGTGTGGGGGCTTAAACTGTTTCCTGTTTGAAAACTTTAAAAAAAAGCCCTTAAAGTAAGTAAATAATTCTGGTGCTTTCACCACAACGATATCCAAAGTTAGATTTCCCTTATTAGCTCCTACTGTTCACATGACGCAGCACTAAAACAAGCAAGTCTTGTGCCTGTTTCAGAACATCCTTGTTTTTTCTATGATTTACTGCCATATTTTTTGATGCTAGTTAAACTAGATACATTGCTCCAGGCAGGAAGTGGCCTAAATTAAAGAAGCTCTTTAGAGCTGATAGAATCTCTCTGGTCATTTTTTTTTACCATTAAGTATTTGTTTCTCAAAGTTATGGATCTGAGAACATGTCTTTTTATAGTGTAGAACAGAAGAAACAAACATGCTTAACTATATTACATTCTGGAAATTTAGTATACATCCTAGCTCTATTATTTAAAAAAATAAAATACCCGCACACACTATTATGGCATGTCTTTTGTAATACTTGTAACGTCAGTAATAACCCCTCTGGCTTTGTGTTGAGAAAATACTATAAGCAGTGGAGGGTTTTTCTAGTCTCTCTCAGTGATTTTTATACTCAAAGGGAACAAAATACAGGCTGTCTAGTTTGCTATCTCAAATGCAGACTTATATCAAAGGTACGAGGAATGGTACTGACACTTTAATTTGCTTTACCAAGCTACAGGAGTACAATAAGCCAAAGTCCTTAAACGGCCGTGGACTTTAGATCTAATAAAGTCTGCTGACAATCTTTACACCTACATCACTGAAGCAATTAAAGTAAAATCAGATTCTGTATGCACAGATTCTGAAAAGCAGGAAAAAAAATTACTATTCCAGAATTTTTCTACCTATGTGGAAATTTTATTCAGCACTAATAGCTGAATAGTTTATGAATAGATTTTTCATTTTCTTTACAGACCACAGATTATCTTTTATTATTTTATATTTATTTATATATATAAAAAGTTAGCAAAGTAAACTACACAGTATTGATATATGAGTATGTACTCATCATATGAGTTTACAGTGGCAATCTTAGAAGTGCTAAAAGTGCAGTTGTTTTCACAACAGTTACTGTCGATGAGATAAATGATACTCATTAGTATCAAAGTATGGCCACTTCAGACATAAGACCTAAAAACTATAACAGTTCACAGCTAGGGAGCAGCACCGGCAGTAGCTTCCAACAGATGTACAGTAACAACAGTGTTAGAAGGCTGTTGGTTGAAAAATTTTTTACTGTAAATACTTTTGTACCTGTGAGCTTGAAAATCTTTGCCTTCAATGCAAATATTAATATCTGGACAACAGCACTTCTTGTAGAGCATCATTAAGTCTTCTCCTAACACAGATGCAGTTTCTAGTCTGGAATTACCTGCAGATGGAGAGAAATAGCTATTTTCACTCTGTCTAATGTAAAGCAGACTATTGACAGTACACAGACAACTTAAAATTTTGAAAAGAAGAATCTGACATGAAAGCTAGGATTTTCCTTGAAGGATTTTTCAGACCTTGCATTTTACTTCTCGTTTTGACTTGAGATACCAGAAATTTGACCAATGCTCCATATTTGGTACCTACAGAAGAAGTGCTACAGTTGCTCTTTCATAAGATTATGCAGCCAGATCATTTTTTCTGCAGAGATCTCGAACCTCTGCATTAAAGTAGAAGGGTCATGCAGTGCTACAAATTTGCTGCATGAGCCTCTGTTACTGACACAGTTGTAGCAGCCAACACCTCTGGTGAAGATGCATTTCCTCATATTGTTTCATTCACAGTTGTAGCATGGAAGACTCTTAAAGGTTCCAAAACCCTCATAAAACAACACTGGAACTAGTGCAATTTGCTAGAAAAGGAAAGGGATGGAGATACTCTGCTGTGGGGAAGTTCCACATGGTGAGGGCTCGAGTTTACTGATGCCTGGCAAGTCCTGCCAGATTTATTATGCTGCACATTGGTTGGGAAGGGTTCCTGCCAAACTTCTGCAGCAATTCATTTTTTCAAAGTGTGAGAGAATGAGGTAGACCATAGGAAAGAATGTCCATGTAAACCATGCTATAAAAGTAATTTTAATTTTTGCCTGCATTTTTACAACTGAATAATTACTTAAAAGACAAAAAGAAAAAAAGTATAATTCCAAACCTACCTGCAGTGTCTTTGTTGCTTTCTGCATCAACAACTGCTTCTGGAATTTCTTCAACACAAGACGAACAAGCAACTTCTTTCTGCAGGGGCACAGCTCCACTTGAAGTATTCTGTTCAACAGGTGGTTTTTTGCTTTCTCTGAGACAATTTACATTTGTTTGAGTGTTCTGAAGAGTAGCAATGTTGTTTTCATGTATTAATTTGGGTTCCAATACTTTTTTCATCATAGCCAGCTCCTCAGCTTCTTTAAGATTTTTATCAGATGAATATACAAGCCTAGAAGATGACACTAACTTTTACTCCTGTAATTTCTTAATTGATCAAACCAAACAAATAAAAAATGGCATCTTTTTAGGTAAGAAAGTACATGACCAGAAAACAAAAGCTGGACTCTACAGTACTTAGAAAACCCCCACCTTTTAAAAACTGTATCTTTGGAAAACTTATTTCTGCAATGCTTGAAAAGCATAAACAAGCACTACAGGTAAAATGTAATATCAGGTTAAAAGGAACTGATGTATAAATCTTAGTATGAGCAAAAGAAACATTTGATTGTCCTTTAATATAATCAATTTTACATCTCCCAAAATATAAAAACCTTCTAACATCAAGGTTACAAGTACAAAATCATAATAATTGTATAGAGATATAAATGAATTGGGGAAATAAATTTTAATTTCAAAGGAAGTACCTGAAAGCACAAAAATTTGCAGTTAAGATCACCCAAGAACTTTCATTTTGCCCATATAGTAATTCCAGCTTCCCACTTTCCCATCTGTTTCACCAGCTTATTTTTGGCTCAAGATCTGGAAGGCTAACAAAGCCTGCAGTCTGTGACTGCAAAGATTTTGTATTTATAGAAAGATACTGCACTCTAGCAACTTAATGGATCCTTACAAAGCCAATGTGAACAGATAATATGCTTCATCCGTGGTTTCATACCATAGGGATGAAGTTAACAAAGTTTAACAGAAGAGCTACAGTTACTTTGGATGTAGCAGACGTGCTTAGAGATCTGCATCAAGTCACTCGTTCCATGGCAAAGAGGCTTTTTTGTTAATACTGGGAACACAGTAATTTGAATGTGCCATTTGGACACTGTTCTCTAAAGGGGCTGAGAAAACATACAAAGAAATCATCTTCCTTCTTAAGTCCTTCTTAAGTATTTGAAGGATTGAGATAGGTAGAATTTTTTTTGTGTATGTGATACAGGTCCTCACCAAGTGAAAATGAGGAGAAACAAGAATGCAGGGAATAAGAATTTTAATATTTTATTAGATTTTGAAAGGAAGGGCCAGAAAAAGGTGTGACAGGATTTCACACTGAAAGATTGGTGGACCCTTTTTACACGGGATTTTAAGGTTGTTGTATCTGTACGTGTATTCATAGAAATTCAGCAGGTTATCTTCATATTAGAGTCCTGTATTAATACAGACTGTAAATTTACTATTTTGAAAGACTCATGGAGGCATCCATTATTTTACTTCACAGACAGCAATAATGATTTTGGCACATCTTTTAGAAATTTCCTTTTATCTTAGTTAGAATCCCATCAAATGTTTCCAGATTGCAAGATTCTACAGTTTTCTAAAACCTGTTATAGAAAACTTTCCTTGGCAGCACCCTCTATTTTATAGACTCATTTCTAAAGCAGAGTGAAGCTTTCTAGACTGTCCTCTAGAGAGTATCAAATGGTGCATTTCTGCAAAAATAAAAGCTAGGGAAATCTGTCATCCACAGCAAAATGCATAGCTTGGACCTTGGAGCTCAGATGGTTTAGTGATAATGTAAAACCATTTCTTTAAAACACAGTTGCTGTAAGAAACCAGAACCCTTACTGCAGAATTATGACAGGAATAGTTTTTAAAAACTGTTCCAAACCTCATGAGTAAGCTTCATTCAACGTGACATCCTAGTTTCATAAGCTAAAGTGCAGAAGATAACAATTCTATAAAGTTATGAATCTCTTCTTTAAATCAGATAGAGGTGTCATCAGAAGGTCTTATATCTTGGTCCATTTTGAACTGAGTAGTTACAAGTCAGCAGTTTTCATAGTCTTCTGAACAATCTAAGAAAGCCTTACCACCTTCACAATAAAGTATTTCTTCCTAATATCCAACCTAAACCTACTCTCAGTTTAAAGCCATTCCCTCTTGTCCTCTCACCACATGCCCCTGTCAAAAGTCCCTCTCCAGCTCTCTTGTATAAGCACCCTTCAGGTACTGGAAGGTGCTCTAAGGTCTCCCCAGAGCCTTCTCTTCTCCAGGCTAAACAACCTCAACTCTCTCAGCCTGTCTGCATAGGTGCCCCAGCCTTCTCATCAGCTTTGTTGCCCTCCTTTGGACTCATTCCAACAGGTCCATGTCTTTCTTATGTTGGGGACCCCAGTGTTGGACACAGTACTCCATGTGGAGTCTCAAGAGAGCAGAGTAGAGAGGGAGAGTCACCTCCCTCGACCCATGGGATCACTTTTGATGCACACACTGCCCGCTCACATTGAGCTTTTCATCAACCAGCTACAACTCTTTGGTGTGCTCATCCAGCCAGTTCCTTATCCACTGAATGGTCCATCCATCAAACCCATTCCTCTCCAGTGTAGAGAGAAGTAACTAGATTAGCACCGAAATATCTTCTTTACACGTGTAAAATATATTATACAGTTTTACTTTAACAAAGCTATCAGTTACTACAACTAAGTGCGAAAATGAACCCAAAGTATGTTTACTTTTGTTAATAAAAATAACACCGAGAATGTAAGAAATCTCCCTGCCCACAGTTTTAATGCACTAATGTCTAGCAAACCCGACTGCACCAAATACTCTCATGTACTGCATTTAATCTTGGTGGGCTTGCAAAAATATTTCAACAACACACCTATAGCAGCGAATCTGCATTAGTGCAAGTCAGGCCTGTCATATGCACAACCTCAACATACCGTAATCACTTAAGATTCTTCCATTTCCCTTTAGATTTGCTAAAAGAGCCATCTGCTTGATTTTTGCAGCCAAGATGGTTGTTTTAACTTAGCTGATTTCCTGATAGAAGTATTTCAGTAAACTTCTCATGAGATGCAATGTCAACTGCTTCACTGCCTCACACAGGTGCTGATTAAATTTTCTAATTTCTTGTGAAAGCTCAGCATTTCAGAAGAAGAACCTGATCCTTAAGCAGTCGTGGTCCCAGTGAAAGGTTTCTACCCATTTCTCATAGATTGATTTTTTTTTTTCCCCTTGGGGCATAAATCCATTGCATTAAGATTCTATGCTTTCCAAAGCAAGATGTTAGTATCACACACATACCAAATATACTGTGACTTGACAGTTTAGCTTCTCAACTGCCTCCGAAAGATTGAGATTAGATATAAACATGGATCAAAAAAAAAAATTTAGTAAGAAAAAGACAAACTCATTGTTTCTATGTATGTGGAAAGGAGATAAGGTTGCCGTTGTTTGTCATGTGTTTAAAGCTCATTTTCATCAAAGTAAACAAGTCATCTTGGTGAACGCTTTCTTCCCCCAACAGGATATATCATAAAATCTGAGCTACCAGCTTCATGTTGTACATTACTTATTTCCCTCCTTCCCTCCCTCAGCAAAGTCTTATTCTTCTCAGTGACTAACTTAGCTCATATTTATAACCACAAAACTAACCTGGTGCTGTAGTGACAAACTCAGACCAGACAATGCGGTTGTATGAACAAAAGCCATTAAGTTAGAACAGCTTGCGTGTTCAAGAGAAGCAGATTCCTTAATCTCTTGACTTGGAAAATAAAGACTTTGATTATAATTTGTTCTAAACTTTCTCAGTTTTCACTGTTCTTTGGAGATAAGTCTTAACAGAGCATTTTAATTCAGGACTTATTGTTTCACAAAGTTTAAGTCAGTTCCCATGTTGCCACATCAGTAGGGCAAGGTTTGTTAACTCTATTTGTTTTAGGAGGGATGATTTTTTTTCAGCTGTATCACTGATTCCTTTATGAAAGAATACGAAAAGAATAGTTGTTGGGCCAAAAAATGCACCTGTAAGTGCCACAGAAAGCCCTATGCAGTTAGCTTGTTTTCAAGTTCCACGAATCAGTCACTCAGAGAAGATACTCATTGCACGGTACACTGCACCACATCAACAGGCACGACTGGTAACAGGATAAAAGGGAAGGACCACATCAGAATAGTTTGTATAAACCATAAAATTTCAATAACATGGGAGGCATGCTATTCTTCTGAAAGAGTGGTCTGCAATCACAACCCACTAGAGGGGAATGCGTAAGCCTAGATATTAAGGGTAAGATTGCTGAGGCATAAACATAAAAGAATTCAGTGTACATGTGTATAAGTCAGGTTTGTTTCCTCCAAAGCAGCCATTATCCAATGTGGACTATGACAATCTAGGAATCAGTAAGAATAAATTAATGCACAAGTTATTTAAAGAAATATTTCCCTTTTTCACTACTTTGTAATCCAGTGGTATGGAACTGTAACCGGAAATTGTATTTAAAGAACAAATATTCACAAACGTGCTGTATTTGGTGCAACTGTTTTATGAAAACCTCACATGCAAGAGAATGTCAAGCTGAAAACAGAGCTAAGCCATCACCTTCTGTAACGTCAGTATGATGTTGTGTAATTTTAATAGATACCTCACCTTATGGCTTGGGGATTCCCCCCCCTGCACACAGAAAAGATTCTGATAGGCATGAGCAATGAGATTGCAAGAGGTGTGGCCAGGTGACAGATGAAACAGGGACATGCTATAGGGTATTTGTTGTTTTCATAGCAGTTACTACAGCCTAAGATTTTTTTATACAAAGAAAGGTTTGCAGAGACTCTACAGAAAGAAGTTACTGCCATCATGCTGTCTAGGAGTTTACCTTCCAGAATGTTTCTGCCTGCACTTAAGAGAGATGTGACATCCTTGTACTGCCTGATACAGAACTCTACAAGCATAACAGGGTTGAAGCCTTGGCTGGTCTACATTGAATCAACTGCTGCTATTGCAAATTAACCCCTGTGGCAGTAAATGTCACAATGACAATTGTATTCCTTTGTATTTGATTGTATTTATTGCTTTTTAACTGGATCTGTCATTAGGTCCCTCTCTGTCCTTCCCTGAATCAGCTGCCTTCAATACAAATATCAAGAGACAATAATAACTAGATTTTTTATTGCTAAAGCTGTATTTTTTCCAACTGCAAGGGAAAATAAAAAGCAGTTTGCCTCCCAGCTCACAAGATAGTAATGATCTAATGATCTGTGACTGACTGTTGTCCTTTAGGGATGCTAAGTTTTTCTTCCTGAGGCACACCGCAGAACCCTGCTTAGGCAGTCATCTCCTGCCATCCATGTACTTGGAATTGATGACACTTTTCTAGTGGTGTCCTGAAGAGTGGCAGGAGGCTATTGGAGGGCACAGTCAATATTACATTAATCATGCAAAAAAATAGGGTACAGAGTGTCTACAATATGGATGCTGCACTTCCTGGTGTCCTCAGATATTCAAGTGTACGGAGGGAAACAAAACACTGCTTAGTTGCTCTTCTATTTCATGCTGGGGCTATGCAGAAAGGTCAGCATGAAGCTCACCATGTCCTCCCTCCTGCTCAAAAATGCTCAGAAGTTTGGCAAGAGGAGCTGCACAGCCTTCAGCACACAAGTGACACGCAGCTCACATCTCTCCTGATGAAGAGAGACAGAGGCCCAAAGGAAGTGAGCCTCACTGAGATGCAGGCCAGATATAGCCCGTGAGAAAAGAAAATCCCCAAATCCCTAAGGGAAGATAATTTTTACTTGGGAAGATAAAAGAAAAGCTGAACACAAACAGGAAAAGAAATGAGATTTTTGTATATCTTTGATGAACTCTTCAATACTGTATTAGTATTCCACTTCTCCACGCAAAACCAGAACTTTTGTAGAACACAACATCTTTCAGGAGCTCAGCTGCAGCTACAGGTCTTTGTTACAACTCATCATGGTGGTTCACGTGCTCCAAGAACTAGGCTGGCTTCTGGTAAACCTGAAGCTTTAATTTAAAGGCACTGTTTTGCATTTGTGAAGATTAATTAATTAGCATCCAAACAAGAAGCCACTGAGATTCAACAGCCACTGATACCAGCAGAAGTCATTTCAACAATGAATTAGGCTCTTTTCAACTAAGGCTGCTTCCTTTCTTTGGTCCAAAGGAGTTCACTGTCGTCAAACTTCAGTGCACTCTGTGGCACAAATTTTCACAGCATGTGCTAGGTTAGAGGACTCGAAAGGTGAAGACTGAGTTAAGAAAAAGCAATGATCTTGCAAAACACATTTCATACATATCTTAGAACATACAGGGAGGGTTATTTGAAGAATCTAAACTCACTGTGAAAAGATAAAAGTTTATAATGAGATGAGCTGAGTTTAAAGGTGCTTTTCAATACCATCCTTTTTGGAGAACATGCAGGACTCCAGACATCATTACTTGCCTTCCAGCAAACACAGACAAAATTGAAAGCACGTATCAGTGGACTGTAGGCATATTAAGTGCTTACCATTAGGAAAACAAAGAAAATGCTGTAACAGTATATAGATAATTAAAATAATTATTCCAAATAATTATGTCCAAATGAATTTGATATTTTAAAATTTGCAATATCATACTTCTCCATGAAATTCTTACATGAAGTGAAAGAAATTAGTTATAGCAAAGTAATAATGGAGTCAGGAAAAATACGAGACAAAACCCATGCTGTTTTGTTTCTTACCACTTGTTTTGCTAATGCTCCTGCCAGGCTGTGACAGTAACGTAATAAATGCCTGTTTATCGACCTGTTCCACCACAATGATTCTTGTGTTTCAGATATTACTCTAGGTTCAAAAAGTTTTCTCTCATAATTATCATAACTTTAGTATTCCGAATACATATTTTTACCTATCTGCTGTCTTATTTACAAATTTAAGGAGAGAATGAACAAAACCAGTAGGGAGAGGTCAGACTATTTCAGGCACTAAACTTTAAAACTGCAACACCTTCCCCCTCCTTCCTCTTGCCAACAATCTCAAGAGCCTGCAGGTACCTACATTTTCTAGGCACATCCTGAATTCATGTGAAATCCCAGAGTGCCTACCACTTCACACCAACACTGTTTTAGGGAAAGTAGTTGGCACTGCTGCAGCTTTGTTAGAGAAAAGCAGGTCTTTGAGAGAAGGTGAGAGGCACTTATAACAAGGAGGATTGCAAGGTCTGGTGGCAACACCAGCCAACACTCCTCACATAACTTACCTAAGGTTTGGAGCAAGACATGAGAGATGTTGCATGTGTGGCAATGAGAAAACAGCTGGCAGTGCAAAAACGCGCTGGCCCTTGCACCAGTCCCTGGGGAGCAGCCAGCCCACACGCCTCCCTCTGGGATCCCAGCTCGGATCAAAGCTGTGCCGTCTCTGGCCTAGCCCATGGCTCATTAGGACTTGAGTGATGAGTTTCTAGCTTTGATGCATTTTCATCCCACTTGATGAACTGTCCTAGGTTTCTGTATCCATAACTTTTTTATTTTACTTGTGACCTGACAGCAGTTTTTCTTTTCTGTTTCCATTAGGGAATCTTGCTAAGAAGAGCGTTAGTAGGCACAGACAATCTTAGAGGGTACATTCAGGATTTTGGCTGCTTTTTCTCTTTATCTACTCCAAAGCCTCTACATACCATAAAAAACATGCTGTGGTGGAGAGCACAGCCATGCGCTGTCACCAGAGGGACAAAGGCAGAGGAAAATAAGGAAGTTACAGAAAAGTCCTGCCAACGCTGTAGGAAAGCTGTGAGAATACTGCCTTGAACGAGAAAAGCTTTACAACAGGTGTTAGCGCTGGCAAGCAAGAAGACAGGACACAAGAGAAGCGGTGCCAAGGCCAGCTCATCAGTCCCGCCGCGGCCGCGCACTCACCGCAGGAAGCGCCGGATCTCCGCGGTCCCCACGCCGTCCAGCCGCAGCACCTCGGGGGGCGGCCGCCCCCCGCCCAGGGCGGCGAAGAGCCGCGGCGCCCGCGCCAGCAGCACCGCCCGGTGCGCCCGGAGCGCCGCGTCGCCCACTCGGATGGTCACGTCGGAGTGGGTCCCCTCCGCCAGCAGCCTGCGGACGGCACCGTTACCGCGTGTCCCCGCCCCGCACGGGGCCGCCCCCAGCTCGGCCACCGCCCCGCGCCCACCTGCCGAGGTCCTGCCGGAGCTGCTCGGCCAGCGCCTCCTTCAGCCGCTGCCGCTCCGCCGCCGCCGGGCCGGGGCCCTTCGACGCTGCGCCGCCGCCGCCGCACCGCGCCATGTGCCGGCCGCCGCTCCGCTCCGCGCCCCGCGCGGCGGCAGAGGCGCGGGGCGGGGACCGGCAGCCGGTCCCTTGGCGACGGCCCGCCGTACTCACGGAAACAGTCGGGACAGCGCTTGCAGCCGCGGGCCGTGCCCGCCTTCCCGCCAGGGCAGCGGGAGTAGCGCCGGGAGCCGCGGGAGCCGCGCGGGGCGGGACGAGGCGCCTTCCCCGCTCCGCGCGCGGGGCGTGGCCAGCGCTGCCCTCCGCCAATCAGAGCCGGGGCGCTGCGCCTGGCCCCGCCCCCGCCTCGGGGTCCGTACCGGGGGGCGGGACCTCCATCCCGGGGGCGGGGCCTTTCAGCGCGACAGAGCGCGGCTGCCGCCTGGAGGGCGCCCCCTGGCGGCCGCCGCCCCGCCCCCGCCGGCCCGGCCCCACCGCGGGTCCCGCCCCGGCACGCCCCTGCCCTGACGGAGGGGCCCTGACGGGGTCTGGCGTTCGACGGCCGCCCGAGCCCCGTCCCGCTGCTGCAGCTCCCGCAGGGAAGGGGTAGCAGCCCCCGCAGGGAAGAGGCAGCAGCCCGCGGGCCGCAGCCCTCAGCCTGCTGGTGCTCTGCAGGAAAATCCATACTCCCCATCAGCGGCTGCCTTGCCAAAGAAATAAACTGCTGCTCAGGTGGTAGAAGTCTCTCTATGCCGCCCTCCTGAGGCAAGGGAGAGCCTTTCCAACTTCAGAGTGTAAGTGGAAGAAGCACGTAACCGTCTCAAGTTGATAAGTGCTGAAAATACTCAGGGAAAAAGGCTTGAAGGCAGGTACCAACCGAGGATGGAAGAGGCAAGATGGATACCATTGTCGTGATCCTGAGGAGACTCCTCTGGGATTTGGTGAAGTGGCCGAGAGGGAGCAGGTTGCCAGCCACAAGCTGACACCGGGCAGACAGCACAGCTTGGTCCTTCCTTGCAGGGTCACATCGAGGAGGGAAGAGGCTTTGGAAACCCAACAGGCAGGTGACTCACCTATTCTGCGGTCTCATATTTTGTGCTTCTTTTTCCTTTGTAGTTAGCATCCAGTTTTCTTCCCTCTTGCCATCACACGCAGGTTAATCCTACCCTCTGTTTCCGTAATGACTGTGTCTCTTCGTCCCTATAAACATAGGGGCTGGGCTTGTCTTGGAGACAAGAACAGTAGTTGCTGACACAGGAAGGATAATGCCAACAATGAGGCATTATTTTCAAGAAACTACAACAATCATAGCATGGGTGTCCAGGCTGCACACTGGACAGACACTTCAGCTATTCAAACCCAGTTCTAAGCTTCAGGAAGAAATCTCTCCACAGGAAGTCAGATGAAGAGAGTTGTGTAAGTTGCATTTTATTAGACAGAGGTGGATTTGATACATGTTATATCTTAATTTTCCATTTTCTTGTTCAGACATGTTGAGTGTACAGATTTCCCATTTTTTAGTCAAGAAAGAAAAACACATTGCACAAAGCAGCTGCATTCAACAATACAACAAGATACGTATCATTATTCACTTAAAGACTAGAAACGTACCCCAGAAAATTTTCAATCGTTCAGTATGCTAAAATATAGATAAAAAGAGTTAGTTACTGTTTAATGGTAAAATACATTAAAAAAATTCAGGCAAATCTAGAATGAAAACTCGTGACTTTCTTCAGTATGGCACCACTCTATTGTTTCATTATAAATTTGTAAAAGGCACCACACATTAAAACCGTAAAGCAAGAGAGAAAACAAAACCAAGCAACTTTCCATGATTTTCTTTCTGTACAAATACATATGTATCTTAAGGCAGGTGTTTTTATGTGCAAAATACAAGTATACAGGTAAAACCAATGTTGGTATCATATATTCTCAAATTCACTTCTTTTAGCTGTAACATTAGTGTCCAAATATACAGTACAATGAAAACACTTTTCTCTAACAGAGCTCAAAATAGAAGGCAGGCTGGAAATATGGCCCTGATAACAATTAGGTTTTAAATCTGAAGAGCTTTTATGTAGACCTCTTAAAACATGTACAGTCATTCTCTTTTTCTTTTTGTCTCTTCCTTAAGAAAGGTCCATATCAACTTGTTCACTATGTCAGGTTGATCCTGCTGGAGCCAATGACTGGCTTCAGACAAAATAGTTAATCTGAAATGATTTTTAACATAAATCCTTGTAATTTCTGCCATCTCAACTTCCATAAACGCATCTCTTTCTCCCCATAACAGCAGGGTTGGCATGATGACTTCATGGTGCTGCAGAGGTAGGCAGCTTTAAAAATAAAACACACCTAGTTAGGTCTTATTTTAACAAAAAAATCATTATGACATGTTTTAGTCAACATAGCTTTTGAAATCAATGCAGTGAATCTCATTGCAGACTTTCTAAGTTTAAAGATATCTCCTACAATACCAAGAAAACACTGTGACTTAAAATTCTTTAGTTGTTTTAAGGATAGTGAAATTGTTAGAAGGTACTTTTACTGTAACAGGTCTCTAATCAGCAGTTGATTGCAACAGAGGTCTCATTTTTGGAACATGAAAGATGCTTCAGCACAGCTCAGGAGCCCCATGGCCTCTGTAAAAGGGAATGTAGAACAACACAGCCAGAATTTTGTAGGTCACTTGCTTTCCCTTGGTTGATGAATGGCAAGTTTCTGAACCTGCATTATTTACTGCACACCAGCCAAACTACCTTACTGAAAAATATTTGCCCAGCAAATGGCAGGCTGCCATTGCTGGACATTATGGAAGATACAGCTAGAGTGTTTCAGACCTATTAAAAATTAAATATCATGGAGAACAGCTGAAAATAAAAATATTTGTAGAAAAGGATGTTCTATAGAACATTGATGTCTGAAATGCTGAACTGAATTCAGTTACATTCACTCTATGAAATTCATGCAACATTCAAAATGCATCAGAGTTCCCTTTACAAAGCACCACAAAGTATTTTACAAAGTATTTTTTGAAGGCCTAGGACTTACATACCTACATCTTTTACATGCAGTGAAGGAAAACTGTTTCTTAAAGGTTTACTTTTCATGAAGTCATAATCTCTCTAAAACTGCAACATCACAACCCAGAGTTTTGTCAGACTAGAAAGCATTTAAGGATAAATACATTATAAGACATTTGAAGAACACTTTGAAGAAAAGCCCTTAGAAAGTAAAATTATAATGAACTTGATACTATCACAATGACCTACTTAAACTTTCAGTAAAAAGATTATTTTTTAAATACAATTATTAATTTCACCATTAACCCACCCAAATTTATTCTAGCACATCTGTTCCAGAAATGCTGAAAAATTTATCTAAGATTGAATTGCTTAATTTTAGTCACATATAGTAACAGACTGTGACAATTCAAAACAGACTCCATCTGAACAGATACAAATCTTCGTTATATTAAATGCACAAATACGAATATTTTAAACCAGTAATGTATTTTCTGAACAAACTTTTATGACATACTTAAGTACTAATTTTAACCTTAGGAGTTAGTTAAGAGATTATGCTCTGTAAAGAGGAAAAGACAAAGAAGATGACATGCATTAGTTTAAAATAAGACAAAGAAATGGAGACTTTGAAGACGTTCTTCCTCTCTACTTACACATTATGTCAAAAAATGTTAATAAAAGATCACTTTCAGCGATAATTTAATTTCATTTTGATTGATGAATTAGGAAAACTCTTAAAATGCCTTTTTTTACCATTAAATTTAAATCTGATTTTGCAAACACCTTGACCTCAGCCACTGAACCATAGTTTATTCATAGTACCAGTTTTAAAAACTGATAATCTGATGATCTCATTCAGTGCATTTAGGCTAACCTTTTTACCTTTAAAATCCAGTATCCTGGATCTCTTCACTATTTATGTTGGTGTTTTTACTACTGTAGGGTTTCCTATTTTGTGCCTTGCAAGACTTGTAGCCTGACTTAGATAAAATCTACCAGGCTTTTTACACATGCTGTATACATAAACAACCTGTCATTTTTCACTGCCTATGAGCTACACTGTATGTCTTTTCAGTCTGGAATATGGGAAATTGTATCATGCCTGAAATTTCTAGAAATTGCCTTTAATAACAATTAATACGTGGATTTCACATTTAGAAAGAAGTTCCACTCCTTAAGTGTTAAAGTCTTTGAAAAACAGACTCAAACCTTCATACAGCATTGTTATACAGCTTTTCTGTAAACAAATAGTGAAGTACTTCTTAACTGCTATAAGAGAACTAATGCCATTTTCTAAAAATATAGCATATCAGAAGAAATTCAAGCTCCAGCTCTGTACCGATCTCTCTTAACCAAGCATGACAGAAAAGTTTTATGATTTTTATTCTCAAAGTGTTTGAATCTAAAGTATAGTGAAGGGAATGGCTGCTGTGCTATTTATAAAAGGATGTGTTGGTGAAGGATGGAAGTAGGTTATTTCAATCATCTATTTGGAAATAACTTTCCAGAAAAATCAAGCTCTGAAGAATGAAACTCTAAGTGGATAGTAATGAGTTGGTAACCTTTAACATGTAGGTCACCAGTACCAGCCCACTGGGAGTTGTGGTGAATACAAGTCATTAGCATCCAAGTGCTGCTTAACAACTCATATGAGAGAAAGGGAACATTTCAATCCAGTTTTAGTATTTAAGAATTCACATCCTGTGAGGTGTGACCATCAGAATTGGTGGCAAGAACTGAATGGGCTGAAGACTAATCTTTTCTTTCCAGTCCAAAGCCTTCTGCATCGTGGCTGACAGCAGCTAAAATAAAATTCTCTGAATTCCTTACAGGTATACTTTCATTAGAAATATAAAGCAAACACTGCACAAACATACACACAAAACATACAGAGGAATTAACAGCTCTGAAGACACTTTCTGATTAATAACTGATACTAGACTTTTTTTGAGCCTGAAAAAGCCTGAAATAGTTTAAACATATCAAAGATTTGTTTCATCTGAGTCCCACAGCCATCCAGCTATCACAGGCACGTCACTGTTGCTGTCAGAGGAGCATCTGGTTAATGTGCATGCTCAGTGATGCGAGGTGCTGTGCCCAACATAACGAGCAGGGCTCCGGGCGCTCACGCCTCTCCAGCTCCTCATTAGCCCTTCCCCGGGGCTCCTGCAGAGCAGCTGCCGGGCCGGGAGCGGCTGTGCAGCCACACAGCTCCAGCGCCCTTGGACAGTCCAGCTGATGTCATCGACCGCTCTCTGCGTAGCTTTAACTAAGTGTGCTGTTTCCAGCGGGGCCATCTCATTTATTGCCCACTGTCATCCATGCTTGGTGTTATCTTTCCACTTCTTCCTTCCAGTTTTGTCTCTTAGCCTGTACAAGACAGCAACGAGCTTGGATCCTTGTTTTCCTCACAGTATTTCCCTGCTGATTGCTCTCCTGACAGTGACAGCATGGATGGCATAGAAAGCAATAAAGGTGGTACTAAATTTGGATCAGGGGAAATGAAAAGTTAATCTACTTCACACATCTAGTGCCTGAGTTTAGGGAAAGAAGGGAATGGTCATTTTAAAGAATATTGGGAAGTTGGTCTTGTGTTAGAGAAGCATGCAGGATGTTTATCACTGCTGAAGACTGGACAGTAAAGAAAAAACAAGTTCAACGCCACTCTTCTTGATACAGTCCTTCAAGTTAGTTCTCTAAGTAGAGTATAGAGAGTTAAAGCCCTTCTGGCC
Source organism: Neopelma chrysocephalum (assembly GCF_003984885.1). Lineage (NCBI taxonomy): Eukaryota > Metazoa > Chordata > Aves > Passeriformes > Pipridae > Neopelma > Neopelma chrysocephalum. The sequence goes on along the minus strand of NW_020897760.1, from coordinate 5,748,505 downwards.
ATGTTTTTGGTAGGTAAAAAGGGGGTGTCAGACGTAGTTTTGTAGAGTTACAAGTGAGGATCACGTACTTGGATGCCGCATTATCTAGTAGTATTATCTAATAGTAAGCTCTTGATATTATAATTACTTAATATGAATTGTAATGCAAACAATTAATTGATGTTAAATTTGTAAGTGTTATTTAGAGATAGATTTATGGAATTGCCATGGGTGCTGTGTATAAGGGAGGGCCTTTGCTTTATTAGATTTTGAAACAAAAATTTTCCTTATCTGCACTGTGGTTGTTTTGCTGTTTTGTATGGACACCACACAGAACACACGAGGCCTCACCTGCCTTACCCTGCCTGCACCCGGCACCTGGGTAGGCTTCAGAAACAGAAGTGGCAGGAGCCGCAGTAACATTTTTGAGCTCCAGGGGACTCTCTGAAATATTTTTCTCTGTTTGAAAACGTTATACTGACCTGAAAATAGTCCTGTAATGGTTAATGGGTCCTGTTAGTGCTCCAGGTTGTGAAAAGACGTACAGATAAGCTTCGATATCTTCTGCTGTTAATCTGCAGCCTTTCCTTCCAATTCCAGTGGCCTGGCTGGTAAATAAACTTTTCAGAACCTACAAAAGGAAGAATAAAAAGCTATTACCTAAGATAGCTAGAAAATGTGATTTCTCTCCTTCAATAGGACATATCTTTCTAAAATCTACTTATACATATTTATAAATCTGTTTATGTTCAGAGTTGTAGTGGGTTGACCCTGGCTGGATGCCAGGTACCCACCAAAGCCACTCTGTCACTCCCTTCTGTGACTGGACAGGGAGAGAGAACATACAACGAAGGGTTCAAATGTTTTTTTAGAGAGCTATATGTAAAGCACATGGTTAACTTATTTCTAGTGTAACTTACTTCAGAATAATCAAGTACAGACAAATGCCAATATTACCCAGTTACTGAGCTCTGCATCCTGACCTGCCACCTATGAAAGGCAAAGGCAAGTGCAGGCACATACTTTTTTTTGGGGGGATGGACCCCAGTAGGTGGCAGGGCTGGAGGGAGGATGATTCATGACCTCCCCAGCTGGCTGTGCCCTGTGTGCATGCAGCACTGGGAGCTCTGCACTGAACTGTTTGCATGTAGGAGGGCATATGCCTGCAGCTGCTTTGTCCCTTTCTATGTGCTTGCACTTGGTTTTTAAGGTTACACACGGTGCTGGCCTTGGTTCCTCGGGCAGAATTAATCACCTGGCTGAATGTGATGGCCAGACTCCCAGGCTACCTGCCCTGCAGCAGGCTCTAAGAGGTAAGAGAATGTCCCACTGCCCTTAGGAGCTTCAGATAAGTCAGCAGGAGTTCCACGGGCACCAACTATGTCCCAGTGTTATGGGCACAAGTAAAACCAGCTGACTCTCTAGGTGGAGTAATGCACTGCAGTGCTGGAGGTTAAAACTATGTACCTGAACACCTCCCAGAAGTGCAAGAGTTAATCTCAGTAACTCTATGTACTTATGTCCTACTTAAGAAGAAAAATCAGAAAGCTCCATATTTTTTCCAGTAATTACAACTACATCAGAAGGGATCAATGTAGGTGGCAATTCTATTACTCGCTGTTAAATATATAAACAAGAGCGTTCATTTTGCTCACCTTGAAATCATTTAGTGTAAACATGAATTCAGGAAACCATGGCATTTGGAAAAAGAAGTAGTAACCAGATTTAATCAATTGTGATGGATGTCGTAGAATGTATTCTGAAACAAAAATGCCCATGAATTAAAAATGAAAACTGATGACTCAAACAAAATTACTGTTAATATTACTATTTTTTAAACTTAAAGGAATGTTTTAAAAATATTACATTAAAGCATGCTATGTGACAAAAGATGACTATTGTTTCAGGAGTAAATATATGGTGTGGCCATTAAAACATAGTTCTTTTATAAATGTTAATATAAACAACCAGCAAAACAAAAGTTTGCCAAAGATTAAGTGAGGACAGCGACGTTGGGGAGTTTAATCGCATGATAGGTTTTCACTTAGAGATCTATGTGTGTAGCTAGTCCAAAGCATTTTTTTCACAGATGTGGAATAAAGGGCATAAATAAAAATATTTAGGTATTTCTCTCATCAATGATGTGATGCACAGAAATCTGTAGATGATGATCCACTGACATTCTAAAGACTGCATCACTCTTGTTCACAGAAGTACCGATTTTTTCTAACAGTTGTCTACTTGGCAATTTCAAGAACCGTAATCAAGGTTTTATAGAGTCACCTTTTAAAGATTTTTAAAAGTAATTTTAAAAGACATTGGAGCATATATAACAAAAGAAAATGATACAGACATGCATTAACTCTTTTTTAAAAATTGTAAATTTGTGTCTTCAGTGAGTTGCAAGAGCCAACACTGACATTCAGATATCTAACTTCCTCAAAGCAAGCACACAATGTGTGCGGGTACTAGGAATTCTAGAACTTATCCTTTACAGGTGCAAATTCAGGAAGGTAAAACTCCATTCCCAACACAGGAGGTATTCCTGAAATATTAATTCTGACAATGAATAAAAATGGGTTTTAAACCAATGTAACTTGAAGTGTCAGCTATCTTCTAAACGTTCACATCTTACACATTCTTAAATTGCATTACCCATTATATTTTTCCTTGCTAGACCATCACTGCTAACTTTACTTTTCTCCACTATTTATAAACTGTGTATTTTCATTTAACCCACAGTAGAACAAATTTGATCTAGGGAGAATTTATCAAGCTACAGAGCAGATTTTGTACTTCAACAAATATGCAAACAGATACTGTAATAAAATGTAATTGTCTCCACAGCCTGGCTCCTGCTGTCAGTGAAAATACTGCAAAAAGCTCCTACTTCCTCATGTGATGAACAGACCTCTCCTGGGGTAAGTGTGGCTTTACTACCTGACAAAATGTTCTTTAGTATCTTAGAAAGGTGCCCAAAACCACTGTGAGAACAACTTATGTGGATGGTTCTGATTCTACAGTGGTGTAAGGTCTGATTTATATTCAACTGAAATGAAAATAAAAGCTGCGCTGAATGTTCTTAGCCATTTCTAGGGAAATGAGGTGACTTGTTAAATGGAAATAGGTAAGGCCAGCAATTGAAAAAAATGAAATTAGGGAGATACTACTTTCATTTTCATTATGGAATGTTGATATAATCCCTATGAAATGTTTTGTAATTCTGGGTAGTAGACAAAGTCTATCACACAACAAATTCTGCTAGTGCACCTCAGTCCTTGTTTCAGCTCAGTACTAGTACATCTAGTAAGAGTACTAGTACTAGTATAGTAGCATCTAGTAAGTAGCCTGGAAGGCTGTTATCTTCCAATGAATATTATACCAGATCATAAATTATTGCTTGTCACCTAAATCGGGATTTAATTCTAATGTTTGAGTCACATTTATACAAAGGCTGGTTTATGCAGATTTAATAATGCAGTGAGGCCTTAACCAAAGTGTAATACAATACACACCCCTCTTCAGGGAATTTTATCCTGCCAAAGTGGAACAAAACAGATTCATGTGTATGAAAATTATGTTTATGGACCTTCAAGGTTTACTGAAAGAATCAGTAAATTTTGTTGCAAGCACTCCCAACTTCCTACAATAAATTTATTTCCAGAAGTCAGATACTTGATACCTTAATGCTTTATAAAATACAGCCCAGCTTGTGAGAAGCATGGAGTACTGGCAGCTTATCTACTGAACATCTAACGGGGCAGGTAGTTGGTTCTCAAAGCAAACATAATTGTAATGGAAGTGCAGATACTTTGGATTAACAAAGACTACTATAAAACTCACCTGTAAATACAGAAGGATGAGGGAAATTAACCACAATGAGCTTAGTCACCATTTCAGGGTAACAAATAGCCACTAACCAAGCGATCATTCCTCCCCAGTCATGGCCAATCAACACACACTTGTTGTATCCTACCACATAAACACAGATACATGCTTTTATTTCAATGGAATTAGCATCCATAGAAATTATCACATACAATAATGATTTCATTATTGCACAAAATAGGTGGTTCAGCACATTTATTAATGTAACTTCAGTACTGCCCTGCTTCCCTTACTAACGGTCAGAAAAAGTAGTCCACTGGTATACTTTAAAAATGTACAAATATTTAAAATTATTTAATTGGACTTCATTAAACTTTAACTGTACTACCTCCATGTCAACCTAAAGTCACTCAGTATCCAGACTGCCACCCTGTTTACATCTTGGCCAGTGCAGGGTCAGACAGACAGTTCAACTTGCAGTCATTATAATGCATGTACATTTGTCATGTTTAGAGAGTTTGGAGTTTGAAACTGCAGACAAAAAAATGGAGCAATCTGCTAAGCCCCTCCTGAACAAAACTAATCCTCATGAATTTCTCTCAGTATGGGAGGTTATCTAAGCACTCAACACCACCATTATGCAAAAAGTGGGCATTGTACTTAATGCCATATACACAGCATATATATACACACCCATATATATACTTAGTAGGCCCACAGCTTTTCTCCATAAGCTGTTTTGTTGGCAATTTTTAAAGTTGTTGACATTCACATACTTATTCTTCCATCAACAAAAATGGTATTTAACAGCAATAAAAGGGTCATGCGGGATAACCACCGAGTTTTTGAAAGTCTAACTATTCCTTCTTTAAGCACTGCTGGAACATACACTGTAGTGTCAGATACCACCACCCTCCTCACTGAGGATTGGAACATTGAGCACATACACTGCAAATGAAACATATAAAAGCCAAGATTTCTAGAATTCTGAGATAAATTTGGACAGAGTTGTCAAAGCACCTTATAAACCCTCTTGAATATAAATCTTTTGGAGCACTTTTGATATGATCAAGTTCTCCAAAAGAATTTAACTTAAGGTTAGAACAAAGATAACAAGCCTCTGAAATACTTTATCCAAAAAATTTTAAATCCCTATGAAATTGAATTATGCTGAGAGCACTTCTCAAGCATAACCACGGCATTACCGTGGAGATTAACGAAACCAGCAAAGGCTGGAAAATGTAAACACTGTGGGGACTGCCTGCCCAATCTTTTGACAATGCTCAAACATCACAAGCAAAGCAAATTCTAAATTCAAACCTCAGAACTGGAATCACTGCTTTACTATTTCTTCATATGAAATTAAGTAAGTGGTTTCACTATCACTGGAGTATCCAGGGAATTAAAATGACTCAGAGAATGACAATCTAATCCCTTGTGTTGCTATTGGTAGGAAATACCCTTCACCAGGTGTTACAATTTATCACCCAAACAGCGACACTTCAAACTGAACTGGAGGGGCAAATTTTGCAGGCTCACTTCAGCTCTAGACCATTACACTGGGTATTTGCATGTCCCTTGTTCTCCCTTCTGTTCTTCTCTTCTCTCTGTTGTGTAAGACAGAGCGATTCAGCTCTGGAGAACTGACTACTGTGCAGGAGTAGTATTTTGGGAGAGTTTTTTGGTTTTTTTTTAATACAGCAGATGTACTCTCATCATTTCTGTAAAGCCCACAATATTTATTCTGTCTTGTTTGAGCAAGAAAATGTCACCTGATTTAAATTCTTTGTTCTGGAAGTGCTAATTCAAAACATTATCCTCTAAGTGCAAGGAGCAAAGACTTTCTTAGGGATAAAGACCAGAGGTTTGTACTGCTGGATTTCACAGCACATAGGAAATATTTTTTTTAAACTCATGATGGAAAAATCATCTTTACCTATTGTTTATACTGACATACACATCATAATTAGAAACCAGCCCTTTTTCATTTATAATTTATACCTATATGTATCTGTGGTGTGTATATATTAAAAAGACTGCAGTTTAAGAAAAAACAGTTCTAGATCTTTATGGGTTTTTCTTGCTAGAAAATCAAGTCATCTGTGAGTCAAGTAGGTTGTCTTCTACTAACGCACCTAGAGATTCCAAAATGTCCTTTATGTCTGCTATCAGGCAATCTAACTTGTAACTTTCTTTGTGAGAAGGAGCATCTGTTTCTCCGTAACCTCTCAAATCCAGGGCCACCACTCGATATTCACTTTTAAATTCCCGCAATTGATGGCGCCAAGAATACCTAACAAAGAGGAAAAAAAGTTGGAGTTATAAGGTCAAGCAGTATGATATCAAAATGCACTCAATGCTTTTGCGCCCAAATAACTGAGGGTAAATTAGCATGGCTATCTTTGCAATGAGATTCCTTTTCCTTTCTGTGCTATGCTGATGGTCCTTTGTGGCTGCAGTAGTTTTCTGTTCCCTTCTTGAATTCGCCAGTAAGGAAGTGCAGCTGCCAGAAAGGGGGCATGGCCAGAGCTGGGGTGTTTCAACAATTCCTGGAGTCTGGTACAGTCCCTTTGCAGCAAAGGAAGGAGGCATAAACCAGAGCACAGAGAGGACTATTCTGTTTTGTCCTTGGAGCCGCAGTATCAACAAAATGTAAGGTCTGAAAAGCTGTCTCTTCTCCCTGACTTACTCACACACACATTTTGATGGAGCAGGGAAACATGCCTCAAGGCATAGTTGATTTTTTCTTTATTCAGAAAAACAATGTCAGATAATTCATACACTAAATAAACCGAAGAAAGAAATTCAATTAATAACAAATGAATTTGGTAAAGTTTGTGGGATTTATATTTCATCTGTGTCTCTTTACTGCCAGAACTGTTCCAGAACAAGCTGTCTCAGTGTGTTGGTGCCACACAAAATATTTAATTCCTTGTGTTTCTATGGAAAAGAGTGATAACATTACACACATCAAAAGACATACAAAATTAAGAGCTTGGGCAAAGGCCTGGGCTATTCCTCATTCTGTAACAGTATGTAGTGACTAGATGTGTGTTATGAAGCAAAAATAACAAGAAAATGGTGGGTCTCATCCTGCAAGAACTATTTGCCCTTCAGCTGTTACTGAAACCAAATAAATTTCAGAATAGCTAGTACCAAGACACACATGGCCTTATATTGCACTGTAATAGAGAGATACATGAATCCTTCTTAGCGTATTTAATAGTGGCTGTATCCCGCTGTGGTAGCTTTTATTTCTGCTTGTTTCAACAGTCTCAGATAAAGGATATATAACATTTGGATCATCAGTGGTCGTAGCAGTGATGCACAGAATTCTACCTTGATCCAAATAGTCTTTATATCAGATTATTGGCTCTTCTACTTGATCTTTGCCTTCAGCCTATTAGTAATATTAAGTAATATTACAGGTACACTCAATGACATAAATCTGTATTCATATAATCAAAACGGTCAAACATTTTCATTTCAGTGCCATATAATGCAAAGACAAGGTTTAGCTGAGATCTCCAGGAATGAATTTTTTAAAGGCATTATATAACGACTTGGAAGCTGAATTTGCCATGGTAACTGTTGCAGCTTTTCTATGTACTTCAGTAAGAAGAAAGAACCAGTCCCATAAATAAATTAACTATTTTTGTTTTCAGAAGATGTCTATGAGCTGTCCTCATCTTCTGTTTTCACAACAGTCCATCAGTCCAGATGTCTGATCTACCAAATGGGTAGGTTTTATATTTGAAGAAATCTTTTTACCACATATGACAGGTAACTGTTGGACAACTGCTTTGCAAACAGAATTTGGAAATGTTGTGAATGCTTCTATGTTCATAAGGTTCAATCATAGAAACTATTTTGAGACTTTTTGATCCCTTTCTCTCTAAAAGGCAAGTTGTACAAAATTTAGCAGCTCACACACAAATCTTGTAGGTACCCAGCTGTCTCCACACATTATGCCCAATTTCAAGTATTTTATTTTTGTCTTTCCACAACATTGGTATTGATTTTCAAGTTCTTATGCATCTAAAGCACTTAGTGGCTCTGGTGCATTATATTCTTAAGTGATCTTTCATGTTCAGACATTCTCTATCACTCACTAAAGTCAGTATTGTTTGGTTATATTTGTCCTATTTATAACCTTGAGACATTTGAAGGCAGAGGATTTGTTACAATTAAGAACTCTAACTGTGGATCATATTCTTTTTATTTTCCTAGACAAACAGTACAAATTTGATGCTGCTTTAAATCTCTCTTAAACTGTGGTTATTTTATCTTGTGCTCTCCGAACAATCACTATTCCTGCATAAAAAAATCTTTGCTGATTGAATGAACAACCCAACCTGAGTATTGGTAGCATGACTGTTTTACAGACTATTAGCATGTAGTCTTCTTTTTAAAAACAGTGATATGAACTATGCTACTGGTGGTCCCAGTGACCTGCATAACAGGATTTTTATTTATCGTTTTTGAATGGTCAGATAATACAATATATTAGCCATCACTTATAGCATGACTCACCATTCTAAACTGTAAGAATGGCTATCTGCTTTTTAAAAGTAATATACTTGATCTCAGTAGAATATGTATGTAAACTGCTAATTTTACCATTCCCCCTGTAGGGGAAATCAGCTGCACTCTCATTGCCTGTGTTAGAATATGCTTTATGCAAGGTACGCATAATGTTTGCATAGAATATGTACTGCTCCATCTAACTGTCCTTTCAATCCAAGTTTACAGTTTTCATAATTTTAGATAGCAATTTACTATTAGAACAATCTACTTCTCTGAAAATTTACCTTAACATAAACACGACTCTCTACCATCATCCTCAAGGCCATTAGTATCTATGGGAAATTGCTGCTAAGGGAAGAGAACTGACCTTTGTTTTACCTGGGTCAGTTTGTCATGGTATGACCTTAGTCCAAATTGAAAGATGACAGTTGCAACAGTGGACCCTAGCTCAGTACCTGAGTTTAGGAAGAAAAAGGATCATTTAACTTGCTGAACTACTGGCATTAGGACTTCCTTCATTCCCTTATTGGTCTTTTTGGTTGCAAGTTCTGTAAGCCATGCTTCACTAGTTAAACCTGACAATGACAGCCTTTGGTTAAATCATTAGACACATGACTGCTTTTCACTGTTATAAACAAACATTTAGGATTGTGTTTGATTCATCATTCATCTTGTGATGAACTAATAATAGAATCTTTTTCCCTGAGTAGCATTCTGAAATTAGGCTGCACAATAGCCTATAGAACTCATAGTTCTTCTTCACCTTCCTCAGTTAAAAATTAAAGTATAGTATTTTTAATAAACAGAGCAATCCATATTGCTTATCCTTATTTTAATACCCTCTGCAATAATTCATAAGTTTATCCATATAGTACAAGTGCTATCCAAAGAGGAAATTTGTTAAAAATGAGCAGTTCCTCCCCAAAGTCTGAAGAAAAGGGTACATACCTGGGGAAAAGTGAATTGAAAATGCAAAAAAGATGGTTGGCTTGTGTTAGTCTGCAGGAATTTTTTGTGGATGCTGTAGTTAAAAAAATGTTTCCGTGGTTTGTTGCCTACTAAAACTTCATGCCATTAGTTAGTACTCATAAACATATATAATGGATCACACTGGGGATATTTAGGTTGAGATGTTCACTCTTGGGTATGTTATGCAGTCTCTTTTATATAAGAAAAGCATGTAGGGAGTTTTACCAGAATTCTGGAAAGCCATGAAGTAGCAGCATCAGTGGTTTACCCCTTTCTCCAGCAGCCACATAGTGGAATCGTAACCCTGAATCCTAAAATGAGAGAAAAAGAAGTGTGCTTTTATTGCTGCATAAAACTGCTATTCTGGGATTTGAGAATGATGATGGTTTCAAGCCATATTCTAAGAAACAATATATTGCAGCTGAACAAAATCAAATTATTAGTTTTGAAGCTGAAGCCTTCTGTGCTTCTGCGAGCCAGTATGTGCTACACGCTGGCAATGCTGAGTATCCCACACCCAGGCAATGCTGAGTATCCCACACCCTCCCCACCACAGCTTTCCCCAGGGAGGACTATCACTAGTATCTGCCAGGCTGTGTGAGTGTGTGTTGGTCCAGCAATGAGCACAACAATGCTCCTGACACAGCCCTGGCTCCGTGACTGGGAAATGCAGGTTACTGTCGAAGCAAACTCCTTGCTTTCACGTGGATGCCAGTCATGTGCTTTACAGAAAGACTTTGAGACATGGTATACTTTAAATGCACTTTCAATCTTTCAGTTAGCTTGTAAGGTTATGCAACTATTTAAAACCATCACATTGCATTCTGGCACAATAAAGGACTGCATGGATTCTTCAGAACAAAAAGCAATCAAAATTAAGTAACTAGAAAGCAAGTAGTTTTTGCTAGTTTTTTACTATTCAAGGTTTCAGACTCACTCCAGAAAATTAAGCCTTAATGTAATAATGTTCTTTCTGCCCTGTCTATAGTCACTGTTTTTGATGCACCTTTTAAGAAAATGAGTCTTATGAGAATGACAAGCAGACAAGTTACTTATTGCAGAGGCTGAACACTGGAATGCTATTGAAGTGAATGGATGTACACAAGCTTACACTGACTCAAGGTCAAATCCAGTAGAATTTAAACAAACTGAGATTATGACCCAGAGGTTTTTACTGAATTCTGACATAGAAGTAGATACAGAAATTGGGAGTTAGCTTACAAAACACTGTTTAGAAGTCATATGAAGGAAACGGCAGGAAAAAAGGTTGTACAGCTCCTGAACGAATGTCAGAGCCTGCACAGTTTCTGCTATTTCAAAAAGGAAAGAAAAGTCCCATGCCTTTTGCTGCACATCAAGAGCTAATATCAGGGCAAGGATCACAAAGGCATACAAAAAGGTTTTATTGCCAAAGATGCTTCAAATGTTCTGAGATATCTTAGCACTGATAAGTTACTAACCAGCTACAAAACAATTAACTTACATCCTGGTTCTCAAAAGGGCTCCAAAGAGAGAACTATTTGGATTTTTTATACTTGCTATGGATATAACAGGGATTTTTGCTCAGTTTTGCCCCAAATGACACTGATATTTCACCTCTGGGATGCCAATGAACTTGAAGTCCTTAGAGGTAAAATAAACCCCTAGTAAATTTTAGGACCCTTACATCATCTGTACAGTTCTCCAGATCACTCTGCCTTTGATCCTTTTATATTTAAAAAAGTAGAAGTTTCTCAATTTCCTTCCACAGTTTCTCTTCTCAGTTTAATGACTAGTGGGCAATTGCTCCTCCATGCTGCTTCTTTCAGTGTCCTCTAGGGATTTACCCTCAATGCTGTTATTTTAGTCTATTTGTTGCTTTTAAGGACATCCCCTTTACTCATACAAATTCAATCACCACTTGTACAGCAGCAGTTTAAATGTTACATACCCTGAACTCTAATCATCCTCTACCTTTTCAGTTGCTGCTTTCCATCCCCTTTTTTCCACCCCCAAAACAGACATAGGATGTTGCCATCTTTTCTGAAACTGTTTTCTTTGTTTTGTTGAAATCTGAACAGATCTGTAGGATATGTGCGTTTGGAAAAAAAAACACATTAGCCTGCTGTTATCCAAGAGCAAGAGTTTATTTCCTGAAATGAGTGATCGACTGTCGTATTGACAGCAATTTGATTCGCCCCCAAATGCTCTTCTACTACTGTCACACCCCTCTCACTTCCCCAGCAGCCCATTAATTTACTGCTTTGTGCTACAAGAAAAAAAGAACGTCATACAAGTAAAAAAGTCCACACCGCTAGCAAAAGAAGACAAGCAAATCATAAGAAAATGAGGCTCAATAATTTATATTAGTACTGCCTGGTATGAAACCATCTGCACAGAACCCTGAGAACAGGGTATTAAAAATAGCACTTGACAAAATTTGCTGTGCATTCTTTGCTCACCTATAACTGCAAAAGAAATCTAGATAAGACAACTTCATTTAGAGCATTTCGTAAAGGAGCAAATCACAGGTAGAGACCTGAGACAAGTACCCAAATTGACTGTGGTGGCTTTAACTGTACAACCTGAGGGACAGCGCTTAGTTTCTTACTCTGTTTTTCCCTGAGACTCTGATGCGCGGCTGGCCAAACAGTAAATCCCAGCGAGCGCAGAGGCGGCGCGGGGAGCGGCGGGGTGCGGGAGACTCAGGGCGGGCGAGCCCCTCACCCGCCCACCCAGGGGGCTCCGCACCCCGGACGGGCACCGCTTTCCCCGGGGCGGACGGGCCGGGCCCGGCCTAAAGCCCCTCCGCGAGCGCGGCGGGCACGGCACCGCTCCGGGGGCAGCGCGGGAAGGCGCGGTGTGAGCGCAGGTGGGCGAGCAGGCACGGCAGGGCGGGCAGGGGTGCCACGCACAGGGGCTGCCATGCACAGAGCACCCCGCGAACAGCAGGGCAGGCAGGGGTGCCATGCACAGGGGCTGCCATGTACAGAGCACCCCACGCACAGCAGGGCAGGCAGGGGTGCCATGCACAGGGGGTGCCATGTACAGAGCACCCCACGCACAGCAGGGCAGGCAGGGGTGCCATGCACAAGGGGTGTCATGCACAAGGGGTACCATGCACAGCGCACCCTACGCACAGCAGGGAGGGCGGGGGTGTCATGCACAGCACACCCCACGCACAGCAGGGCGGGCAGGGGTGCCATGCACAGGGGGTGCCATGCACAACGCGGGGGTGCAGCGCGCACAGCGGGGCCCCCGTCCCGCGCCCCCCGCCCGCGCCCTCACCTTGATGCGGACGTAGCAGTGGGTGCCCAGGGAGGGGTCGTTGAGGCAGGCGGGGGGGTTCTCCCGCACCACCCAGCGGAAGGTCTCACCCGGCCGCCGGCCGATGCTCCAGAGCAGCCGCAGCCCGGCGATACAGGCGCACACCCCGCAGTAGCTGTACACCAGCGCCCAGAAGAGCAGCGCCCGGGCGGCCACCATCACCCGGCGGGCGGGCGGCGGGCACGCAGCGCCGGGTCTCGCCATCGGGCCCCGCCGCCGCCGAACCCGCCGGCCGGGAGGGGCTCGAGCGCCGCCGC